>NC_062560.1:94717240-95018669 GCF_016906955.1 Phacochoerus africanus
GGGGACCTGCTGTACCCAATATTCTGTGATAATCTATATGGGAAAAGAATCTGAAAGTGCATGGATGTGTATCTGTATAACCGAATCATTTTGTTGTACAGCAGAAATTATCACAATACTATAATTCAACTGTATTTCAATAAACATTTTCTTTTGCTTTTAGGGCTGCACCTGTGGCACATGGAGTTTCTCAGGCTAGGGGTCGAATCGAAGCTGTAGCCCCCAGCTTACACCACAGCCACAGAAACGCCAGATCCAAGCCACATTTGTGACCTATACCACAGCTCATGGCAATGCTGCATCCTTAACCCACTGAGTGGGGCCAAAGATCAAACCTGCTTCCTCATGGATACTAGTCAGATTCGTTTCCGCTGAGCCACGATGGGAACTCCCTCAATAAAAATTTAACAAATTAAAGTCCTGATGTGACTTCTTTTCCCCAAGGTTGTTAAAGAATAAAATTTTAAGTAGTTAAAAAAATAATTCTTGTATTGGTAACGAGTTCAAAACCAGTATGAAGGGAACTAGTTTGTAAGAGCTCAAAGAATACTTCACACCCCATTCATACAATCTCCCTCCTAATTCACAAAATTCATTCTTCTTCAAGGCAGTAACTTATGGGAAGACAGACAGAGCATGAGGTTTTTCCTCTTAGTTGCCTAGTGGTATCTTAAAAGAAAGCCTATATATATATATATATATATATTTTTTTTTTGCCAAGTTCCTCTGAAGCCTCAAATGCTACCCAAAAGGGTATCCCCAAATGAATTAAAATTAGCATTCTATTTAATCCAGGAGAAAAAAATCTTCACATTAAATCAGGCAGGCATTGGAAACAATTACACTACAGTGAGAAGTGTAGTTACAAGTTTACGTTTCTTGAAACTATGTTCTACAAAATCATGTCAAACATAGCAGCTATGAAGAAACACGTATGAAAAAACAGAAAGGAATTTTAGTATGTTGAATGTCTTTTCCGAGCAGCTCATCATGGTTCTCTTTAGTCTATAGTCTGTTTTCATTAAGCCAATCATGTTCTTTTAAGCCCTGCAGCCCATGAGTTGTATTGGCTTTCAAGGCTTGGATTATCGACCTGCATGGGATGTTCAAGGCATTCCCAGGTAGGAAGGCAGCTGACTTTTCAAGTACCTCTCTTTCTCCCTCTTTTTTTTTTTGCTTTTTAGGGCCACACCCACAGCATATGGATATTTCCAGGCTAGGGGTTGAATTAGAGCTGTAGTTGCTGGCCTACACCACAGCTACAGCAGCGCAGGATCCAAGCCTCATCTGCAACCTACACCGCAGCTCATGGCAATGCCGAATCCTTAACCCACTGAGTGAAGCCAGGGATTGTACCTGCATCCTCATAGATGTTAGTCAAATTCGTTAACCACTGAGCCATGATGGGAACTCCAGGTACCTGTCTTTTTCACCCCAATCTACCTGGCCGTAGACAGAATGAAATGAAAATTCTATGTGTGTACCCACTATTAATGTGATTCATGTGGCTGTGAGTGGTTTAATACATGTACATTATATATAAAATGGATTTGGTTGGTGATATATGGACCTTGTTTGTAATAACAATAGTTTAGGATTAAAACAGCTGTAAGAGAGTACTTTTGGATTGCAGAGTAAGGACTTCCACAGATCTACTCCTTAAAAGTTACAAGAACACAAATAAAATATTCAAAATCAACTTTTTAAGAACTCTGGAAATTAACCAGTCTTTCAACAATCCAAAAGCTTTATTCAAGAAAAATGGCTGAATCTTAGTAAGAACTGTGAGCTTTATGGTATTTTAGCTTGCTCTGTTCACATTCCCCTCTTCCCAGCTCAGTGGTAGCCTTAAAAAACCATAGCTTCACAACTATGGTAGTGTGAGAACCAGTAACCTGGCAGCTACTGGAAGAGGCAAAGTAGGTTTTAAAGTTCTCCATGAAGCCCCATTTTTAGAGAATTGTGATTGTCATTATTTGAGCTGCCTCTCAGCTTCCTGGAAATCCCCATGTGCAGGGCTTGCCTTTATTTGACCTGACTCAGGGCTTACTCAATGTAAACAGTCTTTTCCCTTGGATATTAAAAAATAATCCATGGTGATAGAGAGTTATGAAAGTAGGACAAATGATGTGTTAGGTGGGGTGTTCATGGAAGTCTTCATCAATAAGGTGACATTTGTGCAGATACCCAAGGGAAATGATGGAATGAACCATGTAGATAATTGAAGGTGGAGGAAGATAATTTTATGCTGGGGCAACAGCAAGTACAAAGACCCTGAAGTAGGAGCATGCTTAGCATGCTTGGTTTCTTTCAGAAGCAGAAGATATCTTGCTTCCTATGTTTCTCTCTCTGACCTTACTTATTCAGGGGTTCATTTGCCTTCATGACTTCAACTGCCATCACTACAGCACTCCTCATGTTTCTAAAACACCAATTCTATTAGGTCTTTCCTTTGCATAAGAACCTCTAATTGATTCCTATTTCTCTATAAAAAAATCCAAATCTTCCCCTAGTGTCCAACTACCTCTTCCAATCTGATTTTGTGTTATAGTCATTTCTTGTGCTATTTCACAAAGTTTGATTCCTGTCTGTACTGATCTCCTGTACTGATTCGTGTACAATCAGCTAATCATTCTCTCCTGGATGTGACTTTTGTCCCCTGATTTTCAAAAATTGTGGCAAACTATACATAACATACATTTTTACCATTCTAACTGTTTAAAGTAGATACTGACAGGGAAGAACTTACTTTTGCTATTTTGTTGTTATCTGTGTGCTTTATGTCTTTTTTGGTCATCATTTCTTTCATTACTGCCTGCTTTTGTGTTTGTTATTTCTTTGTAATGGCGTGTGTGATTTCCTTCGCATTTTCTTTTTGTATTCAATATATATGTTCTTTGGGTTACCATAGGGATTACATGTAACACCCTAAGGTTATAGAAATCTAATTAATTAATTAATTAATTAATTTTTTGCTTTTTAGGTCCACACCTGCGGCATATAGAGTTTCCCAGCCTAGGGGTTGAATCAGAGCTGTAGCTGCCGGCCTACACCACAGCCACAGCAATGCCAGATCCAAGCTGCATCTGCGACCTACACCACAGCTCATGGCAATGCTGGATCCTTAACCCACTGAGCGAGGCCAGGGATCGAACCTGCAACCTCATGGTTCCTAATCGGATTTGTTTTTGCTGTGCCACAATGGGAACTCCCTAGAAATCTATTTTAAATTGATACCACCTTACCTTCAATCACACATGAAAAGTGTACTCTGCCCCTCTCCACTTTGTTATTGCTGTCAAAAACTACACCTTATATATCATGTACCAATTAATATAGATTTATTATTTTTAATGCTCTTATCTTTTAAATCTTATGGAAAATAAAAGATGGAATTACAAACCAAAATCACAAAAATACTGGGTTTTATATTTGTCCATGTATTTACCTTTATCAAAGATAGACTACCCAAAGCAATCTAAGATTCAATGCAATCCCTATCAAATTATCAAGGACATTCTTCACAGAACTGGAAGAAAATATTTTAAAATTTGTATGGAAACACAAAAACCCCAAATTGCTAAAGCAACATTGGAAAAAAGCAAGCAAGCAAGCATGCAAGCAAGCAAACAAGCAAACCAAAAAACAGAACTGAAGGAATCAGGATCCCTAACTTCAGACTACACTGCAAAGCTGCAGTTATATAACAGTATGGCACTGGCACAAAAACCGAAATATAGATCAGTGCAACAGGACAGAAAGCCCAAAAATAAACCCAAGCACCTATGGTCAACTAATCTATGATAAAGGAGGCAAGAATATACAACAGAAGAAAGATAATCTCTTCAATAAGTGGTTCTGGGAAAACTGGACAGCTACATGTAAAAGGATGAAATTAGAACATTCTCCATAACACCATAAAAAAATAAACTCAAAATAGATTAAATACCTAAATGTAAGGCCAGATACTATAACACTCCTAGGGGAAAACATAGGCAGAATGCACTTTAACATAAATCACGGCAAACTCTTGTTTGACCCACCTCTTAGAATAATGACAATAAAAACAAAAATAAACCAATGAGACATAATTAAATTCAAAAACTTTTGCACAGCTAAGGAAATCATTAAAAAATGAAAAGACAACCCACAGAATGGGAGAAAATCTTTGCAAAAATGCAACAGACAAGACCTAATCTCCAAAACATGCAAACAGCTCATACAACTCAACACCAAACACCCAACCAAATCAAAAAATGGACAGAAGACTTAAATAGACATTTCTCCAAAGAAGACGCATATTTGGCCAGTAGGCACATGAAAAAAAATGATCAACATTGCTAATTATTAGAGAAGCAATCAAAACTACAATGAGTACCACCTCACACTGGTCAGAATGGCCATAATTAAGAAGTCAACAAATAACAAATGCTCGAGAGGGTATGGAGAAAAGGGGAACATTGTGCACTGGTTGGTGGAATGTAAACTGGTACAACCATTGTGGAAAACAGTATGGAGGCATCTCAGAAAACTAAATATAGAACTACCATTTGATCCAGCAATCCCACTCCTGGGCATATATCTGGACAAAACATTCATTCAAAAAGATACATGCACCACTATGTTTGTCACAGCACAATTCACAATAGCCAAGACATGGAAACAACCTACATGTCCATTGACAGATGAATGGATTAAGAGGATGTGGTACATATATATATAATGGAATACTACTCAGCCATAAAATAGATAAAATAATGCCACTTGCAGCTACACGGATAAAACTAGAGATTCTCATACCAAGTGAGGTAAGTCAGAAAGAGAAAGACAAATACCATATGATATCACTTATGTCTAGAATGTAAATATGGCACAAATGAACTTATATACAGAAGAGAACAGATTCTCCTTCATTTAGAAACAGTTTGTGTGGGGTATAGAATGCCCAGTTGACAGGTTTTGTTTCAGACTTTTGATATGTTTTGCTGCTGCCTTCTGCCTCCAAGTTTTCTGCTCAGAAATCTAATGATAACCTTCTTGAGGATTTCTTGTAAGTGATGAGTCACTTTTTCTCTTACTGATTTTCAGATTCTCTCTTTGTATTTGTCTTTTGACAATTTGATTATAGTGTGTTTTGGGTTCTTTGGGTTTAGTCTACTTGGAGTTCATTGACTTTTGGTATATGTATATCTGTGCATTCGCTCAAATTTAGAAAATTCTTGGCCATTATTTATTTATTTTTCAAATAATCTCATGCTCCTTCTCTCTGACTTCTCCTTGGATTCTCCTGCCATAATGCATGTGGTGGTTCCCTTGATCATGTCCTGTTCTATAAGACCCTAGGTTCTATTCAATGTGGCTACTCTGGGGAGACTGTTGTACCCTAAATTCAAGACATTGCCTACTGGCTTTCTGAGATTAAGCTGGAATTACTGTTCAGATAGCATAGTGATCCTTATCAGACTTGATAATTTTAAATATTCAGTCTTCAAGTCCACTGATTCTTTTCCCTGTTTGATTCTGCCATTGAATTGCTCTAGTGAAGTTTTCAACTCAGTTGTATTTCTCAGTTTTAGATTTCTGTTTGATTTCTCTTAGTAATACCTCTTGTTGTCATTATTATTTGCTAAACATTATTTTTCTGATTTTCTTTATTATTATTAGTTTTTTGCATTTTCCTTTAACTCTTTGGGCATATTTAAGACAGTTGTTGCAAAGTCTTTGTCTGCTACATCCAACACCTCCCCTCCTTTGGGATAGTTTTCACTATTTTATTTTCTTCCTTTAATTGGGACATGTTTTCTGTTTCTTTACATGCCTTATGGGTTTTCTGTTGAAAATTGAGCATTTGAAAAAACAGTACCTGTCTCAGTCTTTGTGAATTGGTTCTGCACTAAGGAAGACTTTCACTAATTAGGGCATATTGTAAATCTTGGAAATAGACCGGGTTAACACTTAAGGTCATTGGTCTTTTGTGAGCATGCATCTTGCCTCCCCTGAGTGTGTTTTGTTAAAATTTCCCTTATATGTGGTTGATTTTAAATGTTGTAATTTTTCAAAGAGTCTCACCCCAGCCACTTTTCAGGGTCTATTTTATTCTTCTATCCATATTCTCTTGCCCGGGCATTGGCAGATCTGTAGCCCTCCTGCAGCTTTCATGAGCCATGCCCCCTGTGAGTTGCAAGGTTTTTCCTAGCCTGAGATCTGAATCAGGTGAAACAGAGGTATCCCACAAGCATCCTTTAAATAAGTCAGAGTGTTGCAAATAAGGTCTGCTCTCTTCCCTCTAGTTTGAGGGAGGAAATTTGGAACTGGGCTACCACTTTCTGTAGACTGTGCCATCTGCACTGGGGATGGAGTGGGGCAAGGGTAAATAAAAATGCCATGAAATTTCCTATTGTTTTGAGTGTGGTGGAGGAAATAGAAGCAAGGGCACTGTGAATGGAGGTAATGCCATATTAGGAAGGACAAAGGTGAACAACAGAGGTCATATCCAGGAGTGATATCCATAAAATGGTAGACTAGGAAGCTTTGAACCCACATTCCCCCACAGAAACATTTGAAACCAACTAGAGGACTGGCTAAAATAATGTTTACAGAAACACTGAAAATAGTCAAATGTCTACAGCAACTAAGTAAACACATTGATATTCTTTCCATTTAGCTGGCAGATGGAAAAAGGAAAGTGGAAGAATGTGTGTGGGAGTCATACACATTTTTACTGGCCAGAACTCTGTCACATGGCCACACTTAAAGTAAGGGAGGCTAAGAAATATAGAGCCTGTTAGTTTGTTATAGTAATTTAATCATAAGAAAATATTTGTTTATTAGAATAAATGAGAAATTTTGTATAACACCAATGAGTTTTATATAAAAAAATAAATCTATACCAAGGGTAGATGAAGACCTTGTAGGCTTTAAGTGGGATGTCAAAAAGATAGTAGTCACCCCCATACATAATTTAAACTACTAAAGTATCAGTAATCTATAAAATAAGTATAGCAAAGTTCAAAAAAGTTTTGTTTTCCCTCTGTGATGACTACTTTGAGTCATTAAAAAATTCAATATTACTTTTCCCCAAAACTTTTAATTCTAATTCTAAATTTTGAGGTCCGTGGGTTGGTGCATGTTTTGACTATTCATTTGGTAACACAGTTCTGATTTTGCCTTTTAGAAAAACAACTTAATGTAAAAGTTTTCCTCGGTTTCACTTTGAGGAGTTTGAAGCAACTCTGTTGAAACAGGGGTCCATGGCCTACTCCTTCCTGACTTTCATGTCTTGTTTACAGATGCAGAGAAAAAGATAGAGACAGTTCAAAGAGATTTACTTCTGAGAGAAAGTAAGAAAGTTTTCTTGTTCCAGCTAAAGTCTCACTGTATAGACCTTCTCGAGACGGTAATTCAAAGGAATACCTGTTTTAGCAGGAAGAACCACAAAATTGAGTGCTTGGATTGAGCCTGTTTTTGACTTATTCCATCAAGTGGTGATTGCTGCTCTGAAATCCAGATCTAAAGCTCACAAAAAAAGTAAGAACAGGGTAGAAAGTAAAAGTCAACAAAGATTTATAAGTAAAATTTAGCTTTTTTAAAAAAATAGCTGTAAATGATACGTGAGAATGAAATCAGAGTCAATATTTCAAGTTAATTATAAAACTGATTACATCTCTTACTTTTTGTTTTCCTCTGTTCTTTGTTTTGGTACTCTACGATTTATTTCATTATGGTTATAAAGTCTGTTAACTATTTTATGTTTTATCATTGTTAAATCATATTCATCACTCTTTTATGTAAACAATACTTTTGATGTAGTTTTTCTCTGCAGTTCTTTTTTTAAATTTATTTTTTATTAAAGTAAGGTTGATATACAATGTTGTGCCAATTTCTGCTGTATGGCAAGTGACCCAGTCATATATATATATATATATATATATATGTAATTTTTCTTATATTATCTTCCATCCTAAATGGAATAGTTTGAAGTTCTTTAATATTATAAGAATTAAAACTAAGGATCACTATGCTATCTGAACAGTAATTCCAGCTTAATCTCAGAAAGCCAGTAGGCAATGTCTTGAATTTAGGGTACAACAGTCTCCCCAGAGTAGCCACATTGTCTTAAGGTTATGAGAGCCTAGACTAAAATGATTGCATAAGAAATAGAAAGTGAGTATAAAAAATGCATATCAGAAGTAACAACAATGTCAACACGTGAAGCCAAACAAGGCCACAGGAATGAATTTTTAAAAATGAGACATGGGGGAGGGAGAGGGCAGATCTTTAAGTTAAATTATCAACAGCAGGAACTAAGACTAGAGGACTTGCATACTGATTGACTGTGGCACATTCTGGTGAAAGTAAGAGTAAAGAAATGACCTATTCTAAGTTTTCAAAGTTAGATGATTAGAGAAACAGAAGGAAAATAGAATTGTCTGGGGGAAATTATAATAGGTTAAAATTGGAATAAGCTTGATTTTGAGGTAACTGAGGACCACTGATATGGATGATATAGTGTTGGTGGTTGGCGAAATAAGACTGTTGTTCCAGGGAGACTCTTGCTAGAACCAGAGTTAAGAGTCATGTTAGTAGGTGAATATGGAGAGAAGGACTGGGGAGGACCATGATGAGGTGATAGAAAGTTGGGACAAGAGCTTCTTAAAGAAGACTATGTAGATTCTAAGAGTGGGAAGATTGAGGAAAAAAATATGGGTAAAGAAATGCCATAGTGGGAGTTCCGACTGTGGCACAGTGGAAACAAATCCAACTAGTATCCATGAGGATGGCAGTTCAATCCCTGGCCTTGCTCAGTGGGTCAGGGATCTGGCATTGTAGTGTAGACCACAGATGTGGCTCGGATCCCATGTTGTGGCTGTTGTGTAGGCCAGCAGCTACAGCTCCTATTTGACCCTTAGCCTGGGAATTTCCATATGCCGCAGGTGCAGCAACCGCCCCCTCCCCAAAGGAAAGAAAGAAAGAAAGAAGGAAGGAAGGAAGGAAGGAAGGAAGAAAGAAAGAAAGAAAGAAAGAAAGAAAGAAAGAAAGAAAGAAAGAAAGAAAGAAAAGCCATGTTATAGACAAGAGCCTAACAAAGAATGAAAGCCACAAAAGCACAAAGAGTATCTTCTTTTCATACAAAGTATCCTTGCCCCCAAACTATTCCTTCCTGGGCGACCGAGTCTGAAGCTCAGGGAAGCAATTGAGATTCTGCTGGAAGACACATTACCACAAGTATCTCAGAAGAGAAAATCCAAATGGTACAAAAAATGAAATAATTATGCCCCATGAAGGAAATGCTAACAGACAAGGCTTTTTATCTGTTTTTGTTCTACTTATTTGCTAGTAGACTGTAGAGTGCAATAATTAGGATGTAATCATGTCATTGGTGAAGAGAAGCCAAGTTGGCTAGAACTGGGATCTAATTCCTAGATGTCTTTTTTCCTTCCTGATTTACTTTACTTCTTTAATCCTCTTCAAAAACATTTTCGTGGCTTTACAAATATGTTAAAGATTTATGGAAACTCAGGCCTCAAAAGCAGTAATTTTGGATCATGTACTTGCTCAATGTGGAGTGCAAAGTATGTCAATGTTTCTGTTCTGTACTTCTGTCTTAAAGAGTTTATTATTTGGCTTAAAAACAAGACTTTAGGCTGTAATATAGCATGCTAGGTGTTGAATCCAAAACAAATTTATTTTCACTGAGAGGCAAAACAAGTTTGTTTATATGTTTGAAATTAAGACTCATTTCCTCTAGATCAAACACATATTTTTGATATATTTTCCACCCACAAATCATCATCAACATGGAAAAATATACACTCGAGTTAAGCAAGCAATGTATCCTTATTTTTAAAAACTTTTTTTTGGGGGGGGCTGTGCCTGTAGCATGCAAAAATTCTTGGGCCAGGGATGGAACCCACACCAACACAGTGACCCGAGCCACAGCAGTGACAATGCCAGCTACTAGGCCACCGGGGAACTCCGATGCACGATTATCAATTCAGCTATATACCAAAATAGCTCTCACTTTCATCTTTGCTGAAGGCCTTCCTTCTAAAGAGAATCTCTGTTCACATTATTATATAGCCATTGAGTTAACCATTTTTTAAGTTGCAGTAGTGTTATTGATTTTTCCCGAGCTATTTGGTTGGTTTGTTGCTCTACAATTGTCTGCCACTGCCATGTACAGTTGAACAAAACAAATAACCATTATAAAGTCAACTTTCAACATGGAACCACATCTGAAGGCCAAGAAACCAGGAGCCAATATACGTTTTAGAGTGCTGTGGCCACCTTTCATTTGCATCTTGCTGACAAAGCCCCACAGCAAAAACTACCCCTGCAACCCAACTTCTGTGAGCACAATGTGAAATGTATCACATGCCTTGTCCTGTTGAACCCCCTGCAACAGTCCTCTGAAACGACTACTATTATATCCCCATTTTGCAGAAGACAAAGCGATTTACCTCAAAGTCACATAGCAAGTAAGTGGCAGAGCTGAAACAGGAACACGAGTTGTTGAACTGCATGGTCCATGCGCTCTATTTCCTCTCAAAGTGAAGCTGTGCTATCGACAGCCTAAACAGTTTTGAAAAGGAGAAAAGAGGGTGGAAGCTGTGATGCAGAGGTCTCAAATATTTTCTTTGTGAGGGCTTATCCACATTAACAGAGTCAAACTGGTTTGAAAGTTTTTATTTGACCCTCTTTGCTACTCAATTAATGAGTGTCTAGAGGTGAATATTGGGTGACTCAATTCAGGTCTTTATCAGAATTGTGTCTAACAGCATCTTCTCAGTGATGTCTACTTTACTCAATAATTGCAATGCTCCTCCACTCCTATTATTCCCTATATCCTTCCCCTGCTTTATTTTTTTCCTAAGTAATGGAGCTTCAGTAGTTTGGTAAGGCTTCCTAGAAGGGTGAGTTTGGAAGTGAGTTTTAAAAAGAGTGAAGCCCATTGGGAGTTCCCGTCGTGGCTCAGTGGAAACGAATCTGACTAGGAACGATGAGGTTGCAGGTTCGATCCCTGGCCTCGCTCAGTGGGTTAAGGATCTGGCATTGCCATGAGCTGTGGTGTGGTCACAGATGTGGCTCGGATCTGGCATTGCTGTGGCTGTGGCATAGGCCGGCGGCTGTAGCTCCAATTTGACTCCTAGCCTGGGAACCTCCTAAAGAGTGAAGGCCGAAGGACAGTGGAGAAGAAAGAAAAGACCTCCCATATTGAAGAAATACTATTCTCCAGATGGGGATGATTATGTTGGTTGAAGGCGAAAGTCCTTGTTCAGCAGTTATCAGAAATTAGAAAGAGAGGAAGGGCGTAGTTACCTGAGGGCCCTGAAAACCAGAAAAATACATTAAGGGTTAATATCCCAGGGAGCGATAACTATAGGAACACAATCCACAGATGTCAAGTTTCTTGCTGTTCATTAGCTGCGTGATCTTTCCAAATTACTATGTTTCTATATGTTTTAGTTTTCTCACCTGTAAAATGGGAACAAAAATAGTGCAG
This sequence comes from Phacochoerus africanus, assembly GCF_016906955.1. Lineage (NCBI taxonomy): Eukaryota > Metazoa > Chordata > Mammalia > Artiodactyla > Suidae > Phacochoerus > Phacochoerus africanus. Next base: position 94,728,744 of record NC_062560.1, read on the forward strand.
TTCTTACCTCATAGGGTTGTTGTAAGAACTGAGAGAACACAAAGTGCTTGGCACAATGCCTGGCATGAAATAAACACTCAGTAAATGTTACTTATTATTACCATCATTTTATATTATGAGTCTTCTCATATGTTTATTTTTGTTATGATTATTTTACACTTGCAAGTCAAAACCACTGCGGCTTTAGGGGGTCACAAAACCAAACCAAGTGATTTGGTTGAAAAATTTTTTTTCTTATTTCATGGTTGCACCCATGGCATATGGAAGTTCCAGGACCAGGGATCGAATCTCAACTGCATCTGTGACCTACCCTGTACCTATGGCAATGCTGGATCCTTTAAGCCACTGCACTGGGCCAGGGATTGAACCTGTGCCTGTGCAGCAACTCAAGCCGCTGCAGTTGGATTCTTAATCCATTGCACCATGGCGGGAACTCCTGGTTGAAAATATTGGGGGGGGGGATGGTATGAGATTTTGTCTATCCACAGGGCAGCAAGCATGAATCACTTTAATGGAGTTATCCATTTAAATGTTGACACCAGGAGAAAGGAATTCAAGTCAAAGGGACTGAGGTAGGCAAAAAAATGGAGTTGAGAAAACACAGAGGAGAGAAGATGTAGCAGTAGTGGAGATGAGTGGTAGGGGACAAGGCTGGAAATATAAGTAGGGCCATGTTGGGAATGGACTTAAACCCCAAGCTAAAGAGCTTCAGAATTAATTCAAAACAAAGGGAAACTACTGAAAGTTTTAGAGCAGAGAAGAACATGCTTAGAGATTTGCCTTAGATTTATTTGTTGGTAATAAGGAGGGTGGGTTTCAAGGATGTTAACCTGGAGACAGGGAAACTAGTTAAGAGACTGCTACCACCTGGACAGGTGGGAATTGGGGACTAAACATGGGTTGTGGCAGTGAGAGTGGACATGAAAGGAGAAAGCCAAAGCATTTTAAATGAGGAAATGGCATCTGAATTGCATTGGAGTACAAACTCAAAGACAGTAGGAGCTTTTGTCTGTCTTGTTCACTGCTGTATCCCGCATACCTAGAATAGTCCTTGGCACATAGTAGGTGCTCAATAAATAGTCTGTGAATGATGCTTAAACTTTGTGCAACTTCTGCTATGGTCTGAATGTTTGTGTTCCCTTAAAATTCATATGTTGAAATCCTAATGCCCAGTGTGATATTATTAGGAAGTGGGACCTTTGGGAGGTGCTTAGATCATGAGAGTAGAGCCTCATGAATGAGATTAGTGCCCTTATAAAAGATACCCCACAAGAGCTCCATGGCCCCCTTTTACTGTATGAAGGTACAATGAAAAGTCTGTGACCTAGAAGAGGGTCCTCACCCAACCATGCTGGCACCCTAGTCTCAGCCTTTTAGCCTCTAGAACTATGAGAAATAGATTACTTTTAGAATAAGTATTAGCCATGATACTCATGATACTAAGCTACTCAGCCTCTGATATTTTGTTATAGCAGCCTGAATGGACTAAGACTGTGTCTATACACTGACTTGTGGTGTGTATTTGCATACTTGCCTCCCGATAGCCGTGCATCTCAGTGCTCCCAATTCCTGCTCCTCCGGTCATACCCATGACCCACCTTTACTATAATCTTAACATTGGTAGCATCTTGAGTTTTTCGTTTTTCTCCACTCTTCTCCTTCCAATGTTTTCGTTATGTAGTCTAGATAACGAGAATGTTTGTTTAAGACCCAGAAAAGACACGTAGAAAGGACCACAGAAGAAAGATAGTTATGTTGTTGCCATGGATCAAGTTGAGGAGAGGGTAGGAGCAGACTTGAAGAGTGCTTTGAGAAGAAGATGGGCAAGATTTCCCTTATGTGATAACTTGAACAACAGCTTACAATTCAGAAATAAACACAGATTTGGTAAAAATTCTAAGAGGTGGAATTAATTTTTAAATGGAAATAAGAAGCTAACCTTTTCTTCTTTGGATACTCTGTCAATTTAAAATCAGTTCAGTTCTTTACATGGCTTTTAAAAAATACCACCACTTTCTGGTTTTATGATAGTAGAATAGAAAAAACACTTTTAGACCTTGGTTTTGAAAATACCTGATTTTTCTAGACAGCCAAATGCAACCAAAGACAGAGACCCAAGTAAGTTCAATTATGCTTTTTTTTTTTTTTTGAGGCCAGTGAAACTTGGAGCAACCAAAGTGAATTAGCAGAAACCAAGAGAGCCAAATAAAATACTTAACAGTTGGATATCAAGAAAAGCTTTACGATCATGCTTGTAATTTAAGCTTTCAGTCAGCAGGAACCACAGGCAAAATTGCAAGTATCTTTGGGACTTTTCAGAAATAGCTAGTGTTTATTTTAAGATCATATTCATAAAGCATCCTTATATAAGACTTCTCAGCTTGAGAAGGCTTAAAAAATGCTGGGCTTTAATTTTCCCTTGTGCTTTTTTGATAGAAAGTTAGATACGTCAGGGAGTTCCTGTCGTGGCGCAGTGGTTAACGAATCCGACTAGGAACCATGAGGTTGCAGGTTCGGTCCCTGCCCTTGCTCAGTGGGTTAACGATCCGGCGTTGCCGTGAGCTGTGGTGTGGGTCACAGACGCGGCTTGGATCCCGCGTTGCTGTGGCTCTGGCGTAGGCCGGTGGCTACAGCTCCGATTCGACCCCTGGCCTGGGAACCTCCATATGCCGCAGGAGCGGCCCAAGAAATAGCAACAACAACAACAACAACAACAACAAAAAAGACAAAAGACAAAAAAAAAAGAAGGATAGATATGTCAGAAAACAAAAATATACAGTCTGGCTACTGGAGACAATTTATTGCACAGCCTAGGGGAGATATAGCTCATCCAATTCACACCTTTCAGTTATATGACTTATGCCAGTTTGGTTGAGTAGTTTTTGAACAGTTCAAGTGACACTTTTGTTCCCATTCCTCAAACTCAAATACTCTTTTTGAAGTTTTACAGGGCGAGGGTCTGACAGAATTATGAGAAATGTCATTAGACTTGGGCCTACTCAACACTAAGGGATGATTTGGAATTAGCCTGCTGAGTTTGTGAGTGTCTAATGTGAAGACAAACAAAGCCAATAACTTTGGCCTCTTAAAATCCTCTTGGATGCACCCGTCTATCTGGGTTGATTGCCTACACTGATCAGATAGACAAGAGAACTGCCAGTTCCTTTTTTTATGATTCCTCAATCGGAGGGGCCATTTCACAAAATGAAAGCTAGTTAGGGGGTTCCAATTAGTACAGTGTCAAGGGAACATGGCAGCAAGCCTATTTTGTTGTGATCTTCAGGAATAATAGGGTGGTGGAGATGCTTGGGCCTGTGTTTTCATTTATGGTAGCAGAAGTTTTCCTCAAACATATTGGTGAAGCACAATAGCCAGTCCTGCCGGGATCTGGTGATTATGCTACCTTTTAGATAAGCCACAGGGGATGGTTTTACTGAAAGGCAAAGAGGATGATCTCATGTACAGCCATGGATCAAGGGAATTCTAATTTATTGTCACCACTTGTTACTTAGAAGGCAGCTTACTGTAACTAGCAACTTATTGCCAGGCGAAACGGTGACCATGGCCTGGATTTGCTTGGGACCTAGGGGTTTCCCAGGATATGGGACTTCCAGTGCTAAAGCTTGGACAGCCTTGGGCAAACTGGGCTACTCTAAAATTGGTCACTCTGATTTTGAGCATTCATTAAGTGAATTAAAGTTTAATCTTGAGTATTCACTAAATGAGGCAATATAGCATGGTAGTTTGAAGGACATACTATGCATTAGACAGGCCTGAGTTCAAGTCTGGTCCTACTACTCATTTACAGTCAATTAATCTCTCTGATGTTTAAATCCCTCATGTGTAGAAAATACGTATAGTATTAGACCTTATCCAAAAGGGTAGTTATGATGATTAAACGAACACAAAAATACTATGGCAGTCTCAAGGCTTGACACAAAGTAGCCCAGTATTTGTTAGAAATTATTTAACATTTTTGTGATTAGGCTTAGAGGAGAGATGTTGCAGTTGTGGAGGGCGGAGGTAGGGTCTGGACAAGGTTGTGGTGTGTAGGGACCTGTCCAAGGCTCCAAGCAGCATCCCTACTTGCCACTGCCACTTTAAGCACCACTGGATCTGCTGGCTCATATGGCCCAAGTGGCTGAGCAGTGTGCACAGCATCCGGGACTTGTTGCAGAGCCTTTTCCTCTTCTGTGCCTCACTCAAAAGTAGTAGCTTTTTGGGTCACCCAGTAATGGGCTGATATAACATATCCATATGGGGAATATGATGTCTCCAAATCCAAAAAGTTCCACGAAGAGTTATGACTCTTTCTTTCTTCTGGGAGTATCCAGATGTATCAAATTATCCTTAACTCAAGAAGGGATATTTGACATTCTCCCACCCTGAATCCCTAGAAACTTCACTGAAGTAAGAAGCCCCTGAATTTTCATCAGATACATTTCCCACCTTCTGACAGGCAAGTGTCTTATCAATGTGGCTAAAGTTGTTGCTATTTCTTGCTCATTAGGTACAGTCAACATGCCATCAATGTAACTGACCAGGGTGGTACTTTATGGAAGGGAAAGTTGATCAAGATCCCCTGCAAACTGAAACTCTCCACAGGGCTGGAGAGTTGATATATCTCTGAGGTAGGACAGTGAAGGTAGGACGGTGGCCTTGCTAGCTGAGCGCAATCTACTTCCGGTGGGCTTTATTGACAGGGTCGGAGAGAAAGGCATTTGCCGGTCAATAGCTGCATACAAAGCACCAGAGAATGTGTTGATTTACTCAAGCAAATAAACCATATCTAGTATAGAAGGTGCAATTAGAGTCATCACTGGGTTAAGCCTACAATAATCCACTGTCATTCTCAAAGATCCATCTGTCTTCTGCATAAGCCAAATAGAAAAAATGACTGGGATGTGGTGGGACTCACCACCCCTGCATTTTTCAGTCCGTGATGGTGGCACTAATCTCTGCAGTTCCTCCAGGAATGTGGTATTGATTTGGATTTACTATTTTTCTAAAGCTGTCTATAGGTAGCTCTAGTGGCTTCCAGTTGGTCTTTCCCACCATTATAGCCTCAATCCACCAGTCAGGGAACCAATGTAGAATTTCTGCCAGTTGCTCAGTATGTCTATCCCAATTACACATTCTGGAACTAGAGAAATAACCACAGGATGGGTTCAGGGATCCACTGTGAGACAGACTGGAGATAACACTCCATTGACCATTTGACTTCCCTAAGCCTCTCCTTATGACTAGTGGACCACAGTGATATTTGGGGTCTCCTGGAATTACTGTCAGTTCAAACCAGTATCCAGTAGTCCCCCCAAAGTCTGACTATTTCCTTTCCTCAATGTAGAGTTATCCTGATAAAAAGACATAGGTTCCCTTGGAAAAGGCTAAGAGAAAGATTAACAGTATATATTTTCAGTAGTGTACAGGGGTTCTTTCACAAGGGGCTCTGAGTTTGTAATCCTAGCCCTAACCCTATGTTCCAGATCAAGGCAGTCAAGCAGGAGTGTTCCTTCTTACTCAAGTTCAGGCCATGAACTGATTGAATGAGGCTTACCTACATTAAGGAGAACAATCTGCTTTATTCAGTCTCCTGTTTCAAATGTTAATCTCATTTGGGGACACCCTCATAGACACACCAAGAGTAATGTTTGACCAAATGTCTAGGTACCCATAGCCCAGTCAAGTGTACACATAAAATTAACTATATAGCACTTTTAATAATGCTTTTTAGAAATCTCATTTTTTTTTGTCTTTTGTCTTTTTAGGGACACACCTGCTGTATATGGAGGTTCCAAGGCTAGGGGTCAAATTGGAACTGTAGCTGCTGGCCTACACCACAGCCACAGCAATGCCAGATCTGAGCCGAGTCTGCGACCTACACCACAGCTCATCGAAATGCCAGATCCTTAACCCACTGAGCGAGGCCAAGGATTGAACCCAAGGCCTCATGGATGCTAGTTGAGTTTGTTAACCACTGAGCCATGACAGGAACTCCCTATAAATCTCATTTTCAAATGACACAGTTAAGAAAAAGGCATAACACACTTTGGGAGAAATTTTTTTTTTTTCTTTTTAGGGCCGTACCCACATATGGAGGTTCCCAGGCTAGGGGTCGAATCGGAACCACAGCTGCCGGCCTACACCACAGCTACAGCAACGCAGGATCCGAGCTGCATCTGTGACCTACACTGCAGCTCATGGCAATGCCGGATCCTTAACCCACTGAGCAAGGCCAGGCATCAAACCTGCAACCTCACTGTTACTAGTCGGATTAGTTTCCGATGCACCATGACAGAAACTCCTGGGAGAAAACATTCTTAAAGATCTTTACTCAGTATTATAAAAAGCTCTTATAGTTCAATACTAAGAAGCCACAAACAACTCAATTTTTAAAAAATGGGCAAATGACTTGAATAGACACTTCATCAAAGAACATATATGAATCATAAATTCACCTGTAAGTACATAAAAAGGTGTCTAAAATAATTACTTACTAGGGAAATGCAAATTAAAGTAACGAGATACCGTATCCCAGCCACTACAATGGATAAAATTAAAGAGATTGACAATAGCAAGTGTAGGTGAGGTTGTAGAGCAACTGGGATTCTCATATATTACGGGGATGTATTAAAATGGCACATCCAATTTATAAAATAGCTTGGCAGTTTCTTAGGAAGTTAAAATACACCTAAGCGTGATTCAGTAATTCCACTTGGAACTATTTACCCAATAGAAATGAAAACATATGTCTACACAAAGACTTGCATACACATGTTCATAGCAGCTTTATTTGTAATAGCCAAAAACTGGAAGCAAACTAAGTGTTCATAAGCTAGTGAATCAACAAACTGTGGCATAGCCATAAATGGAATACTCCTTGGCAATAAAAAGGAAAAAACTTTGGATACTGTCAATAACATGGATGAATTTCAAAAGCAGTATGCTGAACAAAGGAAACCAGACGCAAAAGAATACATACTGTATGCTTCCATATGTATCATACTGTAAATCAGCCCAAACTAATCTAAGATATGTAAATAACATTAGTGGTTGCTTTAGACTTCAAGTTGGTAGACTGCAAAGGAGCATGAGGGAACTTTCTAGTGTGATGGGAATATTCTATATCTTGGTTGGAGTGATTATTACATGAGCATATATGTTTGTCATCAAACCACATATTTAAGAGGGTGCATTTTATTTCATGTACATTACACTTCACTAAAGTTTAATTTATTTGTACTGAATACGAAACCTCAATAGATATATATAACAATGGACTAAACATCACTGAAGGGAGAGTTACTGAATTGAATGAGAGATTTCATCCAATGAGAGAATCACCTAGAATGCAGGACAGAGAGCTAGAGGGAGAGAAAATATGAAAGAGATTTGAAGGAAGGAGAGAATGAGAAGTTACAATATTTATCTAATAGAAGTTCCAGGGAGAGAAAAATAGGAATAATGAGGCTGCATGACTTTATTTTTTATTATTTTTAATTGAAGTACAGTTCATTTTCAATGTTGTATTAATTTCAGATATAAAGCAGATTTATACAAATATATTTTTTCAGATTTCTTTCCATTATAGGTTATTACAAGATACTGGGTAGAGTTCTCTGTGCTATAGAGTAGGTCCTTGTTGTTTATATATTTTATATACAGTAGTGTGTATCTGTTAATCCCCAATGGGGAGGCATGATCTTAATGGTTGAGAATTTTCCAGAACTGAACACAGAACACAAGTGAAAATGTCCACTGAAACCCAAGCAGGAAAAATAAAAAAGAAGCCATTCTTAGCCACATATGAAACTTTAAAACATTGTAGTTGGCTCTGGCAACTTTTTAGGGTCTTAAGCCCTTGCTGGTTTTTTTCTAGGTTGTCTTTCTCACTATCTGAGCAATTGATGAGCTTGAAGGGGAAATCTGAAGAGCATGGTCTGTGAGGTCTTCTCTTTTGCTGAATGGCATTATTCAAAAATTTGATGGATGTTGGTGTTCCTGGCTGTCATGGGGCTAGTATTTTCACTGTACTTCTGTGAATGGAAGATCTTGGTTTTGCTAAGAGAAATTTAGGCACAGAAATAGGGAAGAATAGCTAGTTTGAGCAAAAGGACCTTCCTGGAACACTGAAAGAATATTCCATAAATGTACGCACAAGTTCGGCTGCTGGATTGGTGTGAATCGCTTCTTCCCTACCATAGAGTAGCTTAAGGCCCTTTTTCATTTACTTTGAAATGGTGAAGAGGATGTACTAGAGGAAGCGTGGCCAATCACAGAATCATGTCCAGCGAATGCTGAAAGATGTTTTATTTTGATTCCATCTGATCAGCATCGCATGACTTTAGCAATGGTAATCTCTTCATAATCTAGGGTTTGTAGTCAACTCTGGGCTCCTCTTCTTTCTATCATAAATCTATTACCCTTTTACTGCTAATTAGTAATCTTATATTTCCTTATATTAAAGGAAAAGGAGGTGCGATTTAAAGGAGCTGATCTTACTTCTGGAGAGCAGCTCTTGGTTGGGTATAGGAGAAGGCTGAAAATTTGGCAGATTCATTTTCAAGGCTTTAAAATAACTGTGGATTCCAATTATCCAGGCTCTTTATGTAGACTCCTCCATGTCTTCATTGGCAGGCCAAGCAGTAGCGGCTGCTTTATTTATTTTAAACCCCATTACAGCTTCTTGATCTAAAGGGGAAAGAAAAATTTCACATATTCACATCATTAGAAGTGTAACTTTTCCCCCCTAGCAAAACATGAGATTGGCATGTCAGGAATGCAGATGTTTGTCTATATCTGTGGATTCCAGCCTTTCTCACAGTCCCCTTGCTAATTGTTCTGCCAGGCGGCTTTTGGCTTTTGCAAAACAAACCTGACCTGTGTGTCACTGCCCTTGTTAACAAAATTCAATCTCAAAGAATAAAATAAAGAAGGTGCCCTTAAAGGACGTATAGAAGGAAAAAAGAAAAAGCCTAAATCAATGGAAATTGAATAAGAGGTTGGAACCTTGGGGTAAAGTTGCGTGTAACTAATTGGAATTCCTTTCTTTCCGTGAGATAATAAAATTAGTCTCCTTAATAACTATTCCTTGAGATTAAATGAATGGCCTGAGGATACTGGGGGTGGGGGAGAATGAGGGGGTGGGTCTATAGTGATTAGGAGACCCAAGGCTGTTGCTACAGCTACAGGCAAAATGCTTGACTGTATTTTCTGAATAACCAAATAGTTTACAAAACCGATGGACCAATTTTAATCAGAGTGATAGAATTGTTTGGGTCTGTGTAGAGAGACAGCAAATATCTAGATGAAAAACAGGAATAACTTAAACCAATCTTTCATGCACATGTTTATGCTTCCACAATACCAAGCATGAGGAACTGGCAAACAGGTGCATAATTGGTTCTATTTTAGCTTTTTTACCAGGAGGTTTCTGCAAATAATTTAAGTCATTTAAGGGCAGCTACCATGTCTGATAGTTCCTTTTTCTCCCATCTAGTGCCTGCCGTAGAACGGCCTGAAATAACTGATTAACTGGTTGATAGGATATTTGTCAGTCTATACGAAGAACTTAAATTTCTATCAGTCTGCAGAGCTCTCTGTGGCAAAGATGTCTAGATGATTGCCAAAGATTCCCGCCACTCCATTCCATGCTGCGGGGTTGCTGGATAGTGGCTCTCTAGCCAGGGACTGCATTTCCCAGCCCCATCTCACGTCTAGATGGGGGACATCTCACAGTGAGTTGAATTTTAGAGGAATTGCTTCACGTCCCTTTTTAGGTCAAAGTAATTAAGAAACAATGACTTTAGTCTATCTCCCTATTTACTGGCCAAATGAAGAGAACTCCAAGGGCTCAGGGGAGGGCAGAAGGATGAGATGGAAGAATCTGGGTCCTTCATATCCATGCGAGCCCTCCACAAGCAGGGACATGAGAAATACTTCTACTGTGTTAGGTTGCTGAGAATTTGGAGTTTGTGTAGTAGAGCAACTAGCTATATATATATATATATATATATATATATATATATATATATTGCATTTTAGGGCTGCACCTGTGACATAAGGAAGTTCCCAGGCTAGGGGTCAAATCAGAGCTGCCAGCCTATGCCACAGCCATAGCAATGTGGGATCCAAGCCGCATCTGTGACCTACACCACAGCTCACAGCAATGCCAGATCTTTTTTTTGTTTGTTTGTTTGTTTTGTATTTTTGTCTTTGTTGTTGTTGTTGCTGCTATTTCTTGGGCCGCTCCCGCGGCATATGGAGGTTCCCAGGCTAGGGGTTGAATCGGAGCTGTAGCCACCGGCCTACGCCAGAGCCACAGCAACCTACACCACAGCTCACGGCAACGCCGGATCCTTAACCCACTGAGCAAGGGCAGGGACGGAACCCGCAACCTCATGGTTCCTAGTCAGATTCGTTAACCACTGCGCCACGACGGGAACTCCAATGCCAGATCTTTAACCCACTGATCGGGGCCGGGGATCAAACCTGCGTCGTCCTCATGGAGGCTAGCTGGGCTCGTTACCGCTGAGCCACAATGGGAACTTCCAGCAATACCTTAATACACTGTGAATTTAAGTATCTAAGGTCTAGAATGATCACTTGGAGGTCACTTCTCTTGCATGCTATCAGAAGAAAGGGGTAACAGGACGTTCTGGCAGGTCTCCATTGCCACATCGCTGTCACACAACATCGCCATGTGTTGGATGTCCCCTATTTGCCTTTTCCAAATCCCCTCTCTGCCTTTTTCTTTCCTGCTCTCTGTCCTCTGTAATCTGAACTGTATGGATTACATCAACCAGCTCTCTTGCCTTCTGGCATCTGGCTGAGTTTGGCTAATAGGAAGCTCCCACAGGAGGTCAGAGGGAAGGAGGAGAGGGAGGTCAGGGTGTTGATTCCCTTGGCTCTCTCGCTGTGACTTTCCATAGGGGAGGCCGTGTCCCTCAACCAAAGGCACCCTTCTCTGTACCACCTTCTCCTCTGCTTTCTAGTAACCCTCTTTCACCTTTTGCTTTCAGGCCTAGGGCTGGTAACAGTTGAGCTGCGACTAACTCTGAGTTACTGCACTATCCATTTTGTGTCTGCTATATTCCATCCACTGTTATATAATTAGCCCCTTTCATGTGTCAGTTAAATCTCAGTAAAGCTGGGGGGGAAATAACCCCTAATTCAACATCTCTCGAATTCTCCTATTTTGAGTGTGCCATCTGTTTCTTGTTGAGAGCCCGAATGATACAGGGAACCAGAATTAGATGCTCACAAGGCAATCTCCATTAGTCAGATGAATGGGGCCCATTGAATCCACCAATCTCTTCCAATGGGGTGAGTATGCTTTTTGGCTTTTCATTTTTCCTTATAGCCATAGCCATAGTGGCTGAAGACAGTGAATTTTCATCCTATTAGTGGGATCTGAGTTTATAGGCTAAAGTTGCTGGGTACAAGTTTGATATTTCTTCAAAGTATTATGCCTGGGAATGTTGCTTTCTAATATATCTCTGTGTTTTAAAGAAGTGGAGCATAGTAGTTACAAGTACTTGGCATCAGTGAGGCCAGGCTTCAAATTAAGCTTCAAGTTAGGCTGTCGCCACTGCTTGTTAGCTATTACCTTGGACAAGTTACTCAATCTCTATCAGTCTCAGTTTCCTCATCCTAAAGTGATGATACTTTAGTCCTCATGTGGTTATTTTGAGGACTAAGTGCCTGGCATATTAAATGCTCAGTAAATCTTAGCACCATGTAACTGTATTTTCTTAAATAAAATTGATGCTCCAAGAAGCTGAGCCTTGCTTTTCCTCTAATGTTATGTACCCTTTGTATGCAATGACACATACCCCAGTTTGAGAAGCATTCATACACTTATATAAAGTCTCAAGTTATGTTTAGGAAAAGCAAAGGTGCTACAAGGGCCCCATTGCCGATATATGATATCTCTCAAGGAAGAAAAGAAGAAAAGAAGGAAGGAAGAAGAGAGGGAGGGAGAGAGAGACACACACACACACAGAGACAGAGAGAAGTATCATCTTGAAGAGGCCATGTAGCATGGCAATTAAGAATAAAAACTGGGGTCAAAATCCTGCCTCTCTTACTCCTCAGCAGTGTGACCTTGGGCAAGTTACTTAACTTCTATGAGCCCCAGTTTATTCATCTGTAAAATGGGGAAAAATGATATCTGTCGCATGGGATCATTATGAAGATTAAACGCATTGCCAAATGTAAAATGCTTACAACAGCGCCTAGAACACAGTAAGAACTATAGAAGTGTTTATTATTTATTATTTCTTAGGGAAATTTAGAACTTAGTTGTACTTCTTTATGCACAATGTTTATTTTGAATTAGATATGGAGGGGGGAGGAGAGCACTATATGGCTTTCAAATGCTTGGTATCATTCAAAATATGAATCCAGCCTTGCCCTACTTCAAATTGTCACTTGTGTTTGGCATATACTCCCTAGGTAATCCCACCCTACTTTCTTCCTCTGTAGCTGGCAAAATTATATTCATCACAGCCCACCTCAAATTTTCATAGCAGCCCGTTTTTTATTCTCCTCTGGGCTCTCCCAGCATCCTGCTGCATGGATACCCACTGATCCAAGAGTTCTTCTCTACACCTTTTTAACTCTTAATGTCTGGGAGATGGTCGGCATTCAATGAACATTGCTTGAATTGAAACATGTATTCAGCCTCAATCTATATAATGGTCTCATTTCATTTTAATCCTAATTAGAACCAAGCAAAACAGGCATTACTATCCCTACTTTGTAGCTGAGAACTCCAGACTATAGCGGAAGGAATTTTTGTTGTCAAGACCAAATGGGTCCTGCCACAAATTAGCCTTACTTCTTCTAGAATAATACTTTACAGCACCTTATACTTTTTAAAATAATTGAAAAGAATTTTTTCCTTCTGTGCTCAAGAAAGTTGGAAATTGACATATGGGTCACATTTCTACATAGAATCAAACACTTTTCTCATGCTAAATATCAGAAGATCAATCTTTCCCCCAAATGAAGTTATCAGAACAAGGCAGAGATGTGTGAGCCAAATTCAGAGCCATAGTTTAAGGTTAGAAATTAGGACACCCAACGAAGTTTCCAGTAGAAATCAGTCCAGGGGCCCACCCAGTCAGAAGTCAGAGTTATTAGGCCATGATCTAAAACTTAGGCTGAGAATCCAAAGTCAGTAAAAGGGTCAAAGCCAAGTGGACACTGCCATAGAATCAGCCACCAGAACTGCCCTAAGGATGGGTACTGAATAGATAATGATGAGCAAATTTTTCCCAACCAGCTGATAGACACAGGTCAATAAAGGGTTGAGTCTCCTTAGGGAAACCAGGGCACCAGCCATGATATGAGGAGTCAAGACATTTACCTTTTTTCTTGTTTTTAACCTATGTGTTATGGGCCATGCCCAGTTCTCTAAGCCAATCTGACAAAGTGAAATCACAACTATTAACATAATTTCTACTAATAAACTGGACCACTTTTTGATAAAAAACACACTAGTTTGTAATTGATATCAAAGTTGTTAATTATCAACGTTGATGTTTGAAAATGGCTTACCCATCCAAGTTTGTTAGTTTCTTGACAGGGAGAAGACGAAGAAGAAGAAAGAAAGGAAATGTGTTTTGGTTTAAACACTGGATGTGTACAGACCCTACAGTAAATTGTTGTTATTATCATTGATTACTTTTCATTCATGGTCATTGAAACGTAGAAAAAGTAGTACTAGTTAAATCTCAGCTAGTAGGTAGAACAGATCTAAATTGTTTCTGGTCGATTCAGTCAGAACAGTTGCCAATTTTTGTGGACATGGTCTTCGTATAAGGCGAACCATATTCGAAATATAGTTCATAACATAGCATATACATATAACATATCATAACATATACAAGCATGTCTCTAACTATGCAAACGAGTTTGCCATAGATGGAGTCTCTTTAGACTGAGGCCAAATGTACAGACACATGACTGAGAGGAGTGTATTTGAAAAGGCTCAGTGTTTCTAAATTGTCCCAGCTTATTCAGATGGCCCCGTAAACCAAGAGAGTAGAATTTCTAGTTCTCTGCCATTGAAGGGTCATGGTCTTGGGTTAATGAATTGGAGTCACCGATTTTCCATCATGTCTGATTCATGAGCTCTGTCTAGATTCTGTTTAAAGCCTTTCTTATTCACCAAGGAGACTGTCTTCTGCTCACACAACAAAAGAGAGAAAACCTAATGAGAACTAAGTGGAAAATGAAGAGTTGTTTCTTCTTCAGATTCATTTTGGCTCCAGAGTGAACGCACATGCTTGAGGGTGTGTTTTTGTAAACCTCGCTTCCCCCTCTTCCTAAGTTACTTAGTTGGCTTACCCCATGGTTGTGACTAAGTTGGAACCGTCCTTCTGGGTGTGCCTTTCTCTTGCTGGAGAGAGTTCACAAGAAGCAGGATCAGATCGTTTTGACCTGGAGCAGACTAAGGTTGGGGTTGTTATTCCATTGTAACCCTCTGTCCTTGGGATAACAAATATCTTGTCTTCTAAGTGCCCTCACCTTTGAGTGTCTGCTAAGATGTCAGAAGACACAGTGAGAAACAGAAGTTTTTGTTCCCATGGGGACTATTGTTGGATTCCACAAAATTTGGCTATGTGTCTAGGATCCAGTGTTATTTGCAGGGCACAGTTGAGAAAAATGTTCCAATAGACTATCTCTGAGCGTATGTACATGTTGCTTCACCCGAACAAATCTATTTTGCATTCTAAGTGCTGTTCTTAAAATGCAATCTATTTTGCATTTTAAGTTTGTTTCATGAGAACAGTGTGTTTGCACACTTATTAGTCCCTGAGAGCCCTGAAGTACAAAGTGTAATGTTTGTACATTCAAAGCAATTCAAGAAAAACTCAACAGATCTCTTCAGACCTCAAGAAGAGTTCTTCTAACGATTGCTAGTTACTCCGTTAACTGCCATAAATATGACCTGCATTTTCAAATCTCCCCACAGGCCTCAAGGCCCTATGCT
Source organism: Phacochoerus africanus (assembly GCF_016906955.1). Taxonomy (NCBI): domain Eukaryota; kingdom Metazoa; phylum Chordata; class Mammalia; order Artiodactyla; family Suidae; genus Phacochoerus; species Phacochoerus africanus. The sequence goes on from NC_062560.1 coordinate 94,743,745, forward strand.
GGGGTTCTAGGCACTCTCAGATGTTTTCTTGCCCAAGTTGTTTCTATAAGAAGCAGCCGGGCGCCTTTATTGCCAAGCGCCCTTGGGTTCACTTTCCTCCTTCACTTTTCTTTCACCTACATTTTGTCCCTTCTGGAATCAGCCAAGTGGACAAATAGAGGAGGCCATTGTGTGCAGTGAGTTCCGAGGTACCGTGTGAGCATTTCCACCGCTCAAACTCTGTGTCTCTTCTAAGAGCCAGACCCGCTTCCTGAGACTCTTTCTTCCCTTGTAGCAGCAGGGTCTGAAGTCTCCATTTGTTTCCCTCTCCTCCATAGGTACCCAGCTTGGATCCTTTCCCCCCTAAACCTGGAGGCAAGGTTGGTGGTAATTACCCTGGTCCCTCACCTCTGCTGAAGCTTCTAATGATAAGCTCTTTAGGGGTCTAGAGTTGTGGCTGGTGACCTATACAGTCCACTGTCCAAATCTGGGCATTCTGCAAATAACATTTTCCTGCAAATAAAGTTTTATTGGAACACAGCCACACCCATAGGTTTCTGTATTGTCTCTGACTGCTTTTGCACTCTTGTGGTGGAGGTGAGTGGTTGGGACAAGGGACTACATACGGCCTGCAAGGCCTGAGATATTTACTCTCTGATAATTTATGGGAAAAGTTTGCTGCTTAACAGGTTTCAAGGCGAATCACTACAGGAGAACAAGCACAAATAGCAAATGTGGAGCCAAGTTGTAAAATTTACGACTTCTTATGTAATGGTTTCTGGTCAGCTCTCTCTGACTTCTAAAATGGAAATCCCAAATCCAGATGGACTTCAGGTGGCTGCTTTCATTTCTGTGGGTGGGCCTCACCCTCTGCCCCATGCCTTCTCTTTCTCTTGGACGTAGGGGTGGACAAGTGAAGTCAACTCTGCAAAGGTCCATCTGCCCAGCATATAGTCTCAAGATGCAATCCAGGCCAAAAAAAATCAGATGCCTCCTTTATATACAATAGGCAATTTCTATCTTGGGAGGCCCAGACCATGCGACACTTAGGTATACTCAGTTTCTTCCTGCTCTCTGTACTTTCTAAGCACAAGCCCATCCAGAAATGTATTTACATGGACACTCTCTTTCCTTCCTTTCTTCCTTCCTTACCTCCCTCCCTCCCTCTCTCTCTCTCTTTCTTTCGTTCCTTCCTTCTTTTTTTGTCCATACCTGTGACATATGGAAATTCCTAGGCTAGTGTTTGAATGGGAGCTGCAGCTGAGGCCTATGCCACAGCCACAGCCACACCAGATCCAAGCCACATCTGCAATCTACACCACAGCTCATGGCAATGCCAGATCCTTAACCCACTGAGCGAGGCCAGGGATCAAACCTGCATCCTCATGGACACTATGTCAGGTTCTTAAATCGCTGAGCCACAACAGGAACTCAAGGACTCTACTTATTTCTTATCTCGGATCAAAATATAAGTGTCCTCTGGAAAAGGAGGACACGGGTAGCCAATAAAACCTTGGTTTGATTCTTTTTATTAGCTTCCTATCCGATGGCAGGACTCTGAGTGTCAAATACTGTCTGAATCGGAGACTCTGTATTCTCCTTTTCCCAGAGCTGAGCCTACTTGATTTCCTCCTGTAGACTTCAGCTCCACCTATTCTCAAGATGAAGCCCAGCCTTGCCTCGGTCAAGAAGGATTAACAGTCTCCTAGTGTAATACTCTGGGAAAGGGTACAAAGTTAACCTTGTTCTTAGATGAGACCTGACTTTGTGTTCCTGCTCTAAATGCCTAGCAGCCTTATTTCCTGATTATTCATGCTGTCTTGTCTAGCTCTCTAGTACCTCCAGTTCTGCTCTGTCTCTGTCCTCTTGGGACAAAGATCCTCCATAAACCCCTAACCCAGTAGTCGGGGCCCAGCTATCTGCCAACGCATTTCATAGATATTGGCTTTCTACCTGGATTTCCAAGTGTCACTCACCTCTGGAGAACCAGTTTTTAATATTCTTCCCAGCCGTGGGGTACCCATGATCTCAGCTTAGATCCCCTGGTGCCTTCAACTGGACCATTAAACAAATGATTACTGAGTCCTTGCAGAAAATTCCTTCTCCTGTTCTTAGAGACTAACATTGATTCAATTTAGGGGTTTCCATGTCCCTAATGGTTACCTCCGGGCCTCCCCACAATGGATTAGAGCCTTGGAGGTCTAAGAACACCAGCTTTGGCTGAGGAAAGAAGTATCATATAGTCTATGAAAGTTCATGGAAAATTTGACTCATCTGACCTTTTTGAGACTGACTAATCTGATTTTCATGACTATTTTTTGTTCTCCCCTGTTTACATTCTTAGTATCATTTTTGCTTGCTTTTCTCACTTTCTTTTTAACTTGTCTCTTTTTAATGTTTGTGCACCCCATAACTAAGAAATCTGATTGAAGACTGCAGTGTGAGGGTTTACCCTCTGGGATGGGTTACTCTGGTATGAATTGTGGGTTTTTTTAGTTTTGTCTTCACCTGCAGCACATGAAAGTTCCCAGGCCAGAGATCGAACCTGCGGTGCAGGTGTAGCCTGTGCCTCAGCTGCAGCAACACCGCATCCTTAGTCCACTGTGCCACAAGGGAACTTTCGAGTTGTAGGTTTTTTTAAAAAAACAATATTTGTTTATTTATTTTATTACAGTTGATTTATAATGTTCTGCCAATTTCTGCTATACAGCAAAGTGACCAAATTATACATGTATATACATTCTTTTTCTCATCTTATTCTGCATTCTGTTCCATCACAAGTGATTGGATATCCTTCCCTGTGCTATATGGCAGTATCCCATTGCCCATCCACTACAAATGCAATGGTTTGCATCTACTAACCCCAGACTTCCAATCCATCCCACTCCTTCCCACTCCCTCTCCCCACCCCCCTGAGTTGTAGGGTTGTTTTTTTTTTTTTTTTGCCATTTCTAGTGCCACTCCCACGGCATATGGAGGTTCCCAGGCTAGGGTTCTACTCAGAGCTGTAGCCGCCGGCCTATGCCAGAGCCACAGCAATGCGGGATCCGAGCCGCGTCTGCGACCTACACCACAGCTCACGGCAACGCCCGATCCTTAACCCACTGAGCAAGGCCAGGGATCGAACCTGCAACCTCATGGTTCCTACTCAGATTCATTAACCACTGAGCCATGACGGGAACTCCGAGTTGTAGGGTTTTGACTTAGGGATCCAAGGAGGTCAAACCACAGCCATACTCTCCCCAGCATCTTAACCACAGCATCCAGGAAAAGCATTTGGAACGGGAGACAGAACTCTAGATGGAGAGGGAGAACCCTACTTTGTCTTCTCCTGAAGTAGCACAATTCCTGACGGAATATCTACTCATGGAAGCAATTTTAAAATGAATAAGTGTGAATTTATATTTATTATTTTAAAATTTTTTTTAGTTTTTGTCTTTTCTGCGGCCACAACCGTGGAATGTGGAGGTTCCCAGGCTTGGGGTCGAATCGGAACTGCATCTGCCGGCCTACACCAGAGCCACAGCAACGTGGGATCCAAGCCGTGTCTGCGACCTACACCATAGCTCACGGCAACGCTGGATCCTTAACCCATTGAGCAAGGGCAGGGATCGAACCTGCAACCTCATGGTTCCTACTCAGATTCATTAACCACTGAGCCACGACAGGAACTCCAATAAGTGTGAATTTTTAAAATGGTGACTTTAATTCAGTCAACATTATCTGCCGGTTGTTAGGAGGGTCTTTTTTTTTTTGGGGGGGGTCTCAATACCCTTGTCTGATAGTAACTAATTTTCATCCCTCTGTTCCCCCAAAGAGTGATAAAACACAGACCCTGAAATTGAAGAGCATTTGTATTTCTCTGTAAAAGAGAAGTGTTTTAAGCTACACCAAACCTGAAGACTTTGAGACGGGGTGACAGCTTATATTTATGACATTCAGTAAAATTTCTTGCTTGAAAAGAACATCCCCTTCCATGAGAGACTTAGATGACATATGGGTGAACAGAGATAGGGATAAGTTAGACACTGGCTTGGGTTTCAACACAGCTTCGGTTCATAAGGCACAGTATGCCTGGCCTCGTCAGATAGATGAACTCTACAACAGCTGCTGTTCCCAGTGCCTATCAGCTACACCTAGTGGGCTGTAGCTGTGGTGCAGCCCAGAACCGGTAAAGAAAATTTCCTGCTGTCTGTGTGTTCAGACCCTGTCTCAGCCAGTTTTAACACGTGGCAACTCTATCTTCTTACAGTCTTTTTGAGCTATTGGTTATCTGTTTTTTAGATGAGGAAACTCAGACTCAAAGAGATAAGTGGACCAATCTCTCAATCACCCAGCTAGACTTGGGACTAAACTCAAACTTGGCTTTCTCGATTCCCTAGTTCAGGGTTCTTTTGATCTCCCCATGCTGCCATGCTGGCTGTGGTGACATTGTCCATTCTCATTGGGCTAGCTTGGCTCTATAGCTGTCTTGCCATTGAAGTTATATCTGTCAACATTATTACCATTGATTGAAAAGTAGAAAATAATAGTCTATAAACCTCAGTCACTTGACTTATTATTCAACTAAAAATGGCTACTTGTACATGTGGAAAAACAGAAGTCATCACCCTCCCTCAAAGTAACCACCTTTTTACAAATTCTCTATGTAAGGGGAATAAATTTAGCTAATTTTGTTGGAATATGGTTTATCAGCCAGGGAAACAATCTGATATGTTTTGTTTCCTTAAGTTAGTCTCAGAAAAATTCTAAGGACTTTGCTTTCACTAAAATAACTTACTCAAGACTCTTTATTGACCTTCTACTGACACAGAGATAATTAACAAACATTTATGTTTGCTTTGTACAAGATGCTCTTATAGTCACTGTGTGCCCATAGAAAGAGAGTATTTCATGAGCAGCATAGCACATGTGGTTCCTGGCTTTGAGGATCTTAAAATCCTTTTAGGAAGGAAGGGCTAATGCTTCTGAAACAGACATAGAACAATACAGGTGTTACCCAGCCAAGGGCTAGTGTAGGTGTTATTGATTATGAAAAGAGAGAGATGTCTTTAGTCTGAGGGCAGTCAAGGAAGACTTTTCAGAAGAAATGGGACTTGACTAAGGATTCAAAAACCTATTAAGATTTTAATAGGCAAAGGAAACAGAGGAAAGTATTTCCAGGTAGAGAAACAGCATAGGAAATAAAGGCATGAGAAACATAGAAGTAAGGATGATAATGAGAAAATCAGTATAAATGGAGTAATGAGTATGTCTGGGAGGGATAAGCTCTGTCCAAACTCCTCTGCTTAATATTTATACCCTACATTATCTACCCTCATGTAGTCAATGGCTTTTCTTCTTCCCAAAGAGTGGGCTAGAAGATCATTATCCTGATAAAAATCTAATGTTTTATTGGTGTTACCTTTCTCCCCACCCAATTGGGACCAAAACCAATTGCATTTCAAAGACTGAGAGGTAACTCCACCAAAGCCCATTAAATCTGTGTGAGCATCCAAAAAGCAGATGTAGAACATTGCTCCTTAAATGAATGTTTTGTCCTAGAATGAGCAATGCTGTTAAGGATCATAGGGAAGGTCATGGAAACAGTTTTGGAAATGTTGGATGCTGGAATTAATTGCCTTCAGTTTTGAAAGGGCCCATTTATCTTTCTCATTTATAGTCAAGATTCGGTGAAAGGGAAAAGTTGCTCCTAGATAATGGCAGGAAAATACCTAATGCTTTAGAGAATGAGCTGGCTCTTGGTGGAATTGATCTACCTCTTGGGCAAGCTGTGTGTGGTATGAGGTCTGAGATATTCTTTTCCCTGGTGCTTCAGATTCCCTGTTAAGCCAACAGTTGGGGAGTTTTCTTCAAACAAGGCTTCTGTGCATATTTCCAAAGAAGCCCCAACTCAGTTGCCTGGCTGCTCATCTGAAGATGACCTATCTCACGTGTATGTGAATGTCTTTCCCATAATTACCCCAACAGCTGCATTTTGATGATCTGCCTGGGGAATAACTGTCAATGGATAAAATACAGTCAGCTCATCTCACCAGTAAATAATGTGGAACTCTGGTTCCACCAACTGAAAATGAGCCTCTCAGATCCTTTTTTGCCTGGAGTGACTTCCAGCGAAGAATGAGTGACTGAGACTGCTGACACTTTTTAGAACAAACCTTGATGTCTTTGACAATTGCTCCAAGTGGCTTGTTTTGGGATAAGTTTGTACATCATGTAAATGGGGTTTATGCATTTCGGGGTAGGAATTAAGGTTGCTTTTCCTCTGAAACATGGATTCTCAACCTCTCCCAGAGGAGCAATTGCTGTGGATAGAATCCCTTGTGGTATGTGCCCTGTAGGAATATTGGAGACACTCTTCTCAGGGTTCTCACCAGGTAGAGATTTGGGGAACAAGTCACACATGGGACAGGTCTTTGAAAGTCCACGTTTGAAACTCTGAGGAATGCATATGCTGAATCAGTGCAATCTCCTTTCTTCAGCGAGGAAGTTCCTTCCTGACTGGCTGATGCAGTCTGGAGAGAAATCCCTCTCTGGTGCTCGCTTGATTACAAAATTAGTTATTTATTCAGTTGATGCATTCATCACAGGCATGCTCTTCCATTTCTGTAATTTACCGTTGGACATTGTTATGGTCCCAATGTGTTCATATCTCCCTGTTGCATGCCCTTGTGTAATCTCCTTCCACACTCACTCTGGGGTTGGTTGTGTGACTTGTTTTGACTATTGGAACAAGTAGCACATGTAGTGCAAGCAGGGACTTGAAAGTTGCTCACACATTGGAACTTTCTCTCTTTCACTGCTTACAGGAATCTGTAAAGGACAGCAGGTGAAGATGTTTGTGCTAGCTTGCTGAATGAAGAGACATGTGGGGTCCAGTCACCCCATCACTCCTGTTAATAGGCTATCGAATGCCAGATATATGAGCTATTTTAGGTCACCTGACTGTTAGCCAACTCACAACCTGACCACCAAACCATAGCATAAAAGAACCCAGCCGAGATCACCCCAGCTGGCTTACATTGGAAGAATCATCAGGGCAGGCACTAGAGTGAAACGAATGAAGTGCCTAGAGTACACATTTTAAGGAGGTGCTCATTCTCAGGATCATGCAAGTACAAAGTTGACAATTACATGACCCTAGGAGCGGGTGCCTCCTTAAATGTTGTGCCCTAGGCTCTTCAGTTGCCTCAGTCTAATCCCACCCCAGTGAACCATCCAAGTGACCCACAAAATTATGAGCTAAATAAATGATTGTTGTTTTAAATCACCAAGTTTTGGGGTGATCTGTTACACAGTAATAGATAGCTGATATACGCTGACTTTTTCCAACATATTCTCTTCCTCTCTCCCTTTCGAATGCAGAAAGTACCCTGAAGGAATTGAACTGCAAATCCAAGCAAGTTATTGAGCTCCTTGAGAGAAGATCTGATGCAGTGGATGAACAGAAAGTTTTCCACATGAGCTATGGATTCCAAGTCATCACTTGTTTTCAGTATGCCTTATTCTGGGGATTGATGGTGCACTATTCTTCACACAGCTGCTGTTCACTGACTTACTGCTGGCAGGATGTGGCTAGCTCCCTTTCTTCTTCTTCTATACCTGGCTCAATCTAATGAGCCCACACTCATACCCTTGGTCTCCACTGTGCTCATTAACCTCCTGAGCCAACTTGACCCCTCTGTCTCATAGATCCACAGTAGTGACAAGGTTCTTTTGGCTTAGGTAACATTTGAGTCTTATCTGCTCACTCCATGGTCATCTTCTAATATGAAACCAAGAGAAGCTAGATTAACATGCCCCAATATCTCTTTATCCTATAAAAGAAAACCTCTTATTAACATAAGAATGTATACATATGTATGACTGGGTCACTATGCTGTACAGCAGAAATTGGCACAACATTGTAAATAAGCTACAGTAAAAAAAATAATGCTATCAATTATTATCTGTAAATATTCTCTCCTTAAGAAAAGATAAAATTTTAAAAAACATAATTCTGAGGTATGCTTAGTTCCCTTTTTCACAATAAACCTCAAATTATCTACCCCAGATAGTACTTACTCTGTTTGATAGAGAATTTTTTTAACATACATCAGATGTCAAAAAGCTGACCCACAGTTACCTGTCTGCATATTTCAAGCAGTTCAAGCACTTTCTATGCTCTAATAGCTTTGCCCTGCTCGCAGAATGTCAAGTGCTTTGCTTTTCTTTCTAATTGCATTAGTGAAAACATCGAATGAATAACCGTATAATACTAATTTCAGGGGCAGAAGTGTTTCTCAATTTTTTAAAAAGGGAAGATTGTGTTCTTTTCACATCGTTCTTTTGGCCTTTTCATTTTTTAGGTGCTTTCTTAGATCTTATACATTTTACATCCTAACAAAAATACTGAAGAAAAGTCAGGATCCAAGACTTGACTTTATTCATGTTGAAGTGGTCTCTTTTCCATCAAGCCTCCTCTGGAGTTAAAGCAGTTGTCTTTCCCCTGCTGTCAGGCAGAACTGGGGGCTCCTCATACATGCTCCCAAGCATTCCTGGCTCCTGGTGTATATTACATTATCATACTACATTGCACTATAATCACTTACTTATATCCTACAGCAGAGTGTAAGTTTCTCGAGAGTAGAAATGGTATCTCACTTTTCTCTGTATCCCCAGCATAATGGCTTACACATGGGAGATGCTCAGTAAATTTGGTAGAATTATTCTCTGAATGAATGACTGAATAGGACTAAAGGCTAAAAGCTGGAGAGCCACTGTGGCCCCTTTAAGGCATATAACAAAGATGGTGGTAGGAAAGGGTTTTTGAATCAGACTGGCTTCATTCTCTGGCTCCAAAAGATACTAGCTCTGTGGCCTTAGGCAAGTTACTTAATTCCCTGGTGACTCAATTTCTTTGTCACTTGACACAATGCCTGGCACGTGGTAAACAGGCCCTTAAAAATGGTAGATTCTCTCAGTAGTGGTAGCGGTAGAAGTAGTAAGCATAGCACTCTTTGGGTTTTCCAAATGGGGTTGGCTTTCATTATGCAGGGTTCAGGACACTGAGAGTACAGCGACAGCAGACTAGCTCTGCAATAAGTCATGTGAAACAAATGAAGCAATTCCCACAAAGGTTGAATTAAAAGTGCAAATAAATAATAATAATAATATGCAAATACCCAGGGTTAGGTAGCTATTGCACTTTGCAGAATTGGTGGGGCCATAAAACCAGACTTCCCTTTTATGTTTTCACTATCAACAGACCAGAACATTTTACACTAGCAGTTGAGAATCACTTCGAAGTGGTTGAGTGTTGTCCTTCCAAATAGCAACCTTGGGGAAACATGCTTCCACCAAAGCAGCCACTAGTGCCCAAATATTTTGGACTTCTTTTTTGGGAAATGCCTTTAGAACTGGCTTATGAGACACATAAGAAACCAAGTTTTTCATATTTCAGTTGTAGTCACACACCCTGTGTGATGAGCATACACTCTGTCATCTGACCCTGGGCGTCATCACTGGCCTCTGGCCCTGATTCCACAACATAGTTTCCCAAGAGCCCAGCTTCCACTGTGACAGACTTTCTAATCGGTGGGGAGAAAGGATTCTTTCTCTTGGATTTTCACAGAATGGTTCTAGGAGTGGGAAATTGCCATCTGTTGTTTCCTAATAGACCTTGGAGTATTGGGATAAAGTATTTTAAAAGTGGAAAATGCCTTAACTATTTTCACTTTAATTTTTGCCAACTAAAAAGGTGACATTTCCTCCATATTAAATAAGAATGCTATTTCCAACTTCAAAAATGTTATATATTCTGTTGTAACAAAATCTAAAGCAGTATATGAAGAAAAAAATAGTTGTTCCCCCTCTTCCTTCTCCAATTATATCTTCCAAATGAAATGCATACTATCAACTTGATGTATTTCTGTACTTTTCTTTATGTTCAGGCACACATAAACACATAGGCTTCTCCCATTTTTGGTTTGCAAAAATGAAACTATACTGTATGCAGTATTCTATAACCTATTTTTTTACTTATCAATATAGCTTGGACATTCCTCCAGGTCAGTAGTATAGATCTAATTGATTAAAAAACACCCAAAGGATATTCTGTTAAATGTCTATACATTTATTTTGTCTACCATCCTCTTATTGATGGATATTATGTTGTTTCCATTTTTGTGCTATCATAGATATAATGATGCTCTATATTCCATATGTACTTGTGCTTTTAACTCTATAGAATATATTCCCCACAGTGAGAATGATAGATCAAAGGGTATACGTATTGATTTTTATAACTACTGCCAGAACTGAAAAAAGTTGAAATAATTAGTTTTCTCACCAGCAGTGTATAAATATTCTCACCAATGTTGTATACTTTGAAGTATTGAATAGTTAAAGTATCAATAGATTGGATCTTTTAAGTTTTTTCTTTTTGCAGTCTGAAGGGTAAAAAGCATTTCCTTGTTATATTAGTGGGCATTTCTCTGACTGCTAGTGAGATTGACTATTTTGAATTTTCATATATGGCTTTGCCACTTACATTCTGAGACACTCTGCTGTGATTCAGAGGTAACAGATAGAGATTTTCTGCAATGATTCACCTGATCATAATCTTTATTGTTTTTCTATTGCTTGGGTTGTCTTTTTCATATCAAACTGTAAGAGCCTCTAAAAATATGAGGGATATCAACTCATAATCTTCCCTATTGTTGCAAATATTTTCTCCTGCTTTGTTTCTCCACTGAAATTTTCCATTGTTTTTTGCTTGTGAAATTCCTTCCAAAGGAGCTATTTGGACATTGCTTTATTGTCAAAAACATTTCCCTGACATTTAACCTAAATTCTTTGTGTTGCAACTCACCTCTCTTTTCCTGGGTTCTGTGTGTCGTCGTTGCTCTCTATCTCCCCAAAGACAACTGACCTGCGTCTATTGGAGCTTTTCTGTGGACTGAATGACAAGATTGAATTGAATGACTGGTTTAGCCCAGCATCTCCGTAGAGTTAAATTTTTCCCTTCTCCATTAAATTGAATGATTGTTTGATTAATGGACCTCAGCCAGTCTTTTTGGCATGATGCATCTGCGTGTATACACATGTGTGTTCGTGTGTGCATGTGTGTGCATGCACAACCAGTGGTAGAACCACTCTTCAGTGGATTCAAATGCTGCTTTCAGTTGAACTGTACCACCTTGGTCCTGGCGTTGCAATCAGTAGCAGCCCCACAATGGATGTATATCACTTCAGCTACCCTACTGAGTACAGGGAAGACAAGTTTGATTGATAACTGAGAAGTCTGTTATAATTCTGCCTCTGAGCATGGAGAGCCATAGTGTGAAACAAGTCTATTTGGTTGGTGATGTCTCATCTTTCAGGGCTGATGCCTGTTCTCTCTCCTCCTGTAGCCCATATCTATCTTATTTTCCAGTGTGTAGGATCTTTACTCAGTGGTTGAAAGTAACATTTTTGGGGTGATTCTGGGTATTGAAAGATGAGGCAGTAAGAACAAGTCAAGGTTATTGTTAAGAGGTTGGTGAATGGGGGAACTACATTCCCCAAATTGATTCTGCAAGGGGCTAGTTTCGTGGGATATAAAGAGGGCTTGTGGGCAGGAAATTTGTATGGCCAAATATTGCATAGAATCAGGTGGCTGGATTTAAGAACCTTCCCGGTCATGTTCCTTCTGCAAACTTGGGCAAGTCACCTTATCTCTCTGGCATTGGTTTCATCAGTGGTATAATGAGAATAAGCACGGTACAAAGATCATAAGAATGGTGGATAGAATAAGCTACTGCATGTAAAATACCTAGCACAAGCTCTGTAACAGTAAGTACTCAATTAATGTGAACTCTTCTTATTCATAAGTACTTTTTGGAAACTCTGATTTATACAGATTACATCGCAGAGCCTCTAATATGTTGATAGGCCTAGTATATCAGCACAAGGGGAGTAGAAAAAGGAGTAAAATTCATGTTAGATCATGGAACTCCTCTTTCTGCCAATGTAATTCTCAATGAACTTGTGCTCAGTGGAAAATAGTTTGGGAAATACCGATGTAGAGTAGGAACAGCATTTGGGGACAGAACACTTGGGTTCCAGTTTGACTTGAAAACGACTTCTATTGCTTTTGTGACTTTGGGCAAGTCAATGAATTTCTCTGGGCCACAGGTTTCCCACTTGTAAAATGAGGAGCACATGACTATCTTCTTTAACCTGTCTTACTAGGTACAGGGAAAGAGTTTTGTAAGATGTACCTCACTATACTAACCCTAGGCAGCAGGAACAGGAGTGATTATTGTAAATCCATATGCATGAAGAGGTTGAAGAGAGGACTTCTTGTGTGGCAAGTTCAAGGGCATGGCTGGTGAGAGCTTTGGATGGTAGTGATTAAGATTAGAGCATGCATTATAGTTGATTTACAGTGTTCTGTAATATGGTAAATGGAAACGATGTTGGACAAAAAAAGGGTTAGCACATGCATACAACAGAGTTCCCTGGCGCTTATAGTATGAGGCAACCTGGATTTCTAGGCCCCCTCCAGGTCTCTGGTTCTTTTTCTTACTGCATGCAGTTCATCTCCAAAGCAGGGGTGCTTTCTCTAGATGGACAGGGGATTTTTAAAGAAATCCAAACATCCCACGAACTGTTGTTCAGATTCCTAGCTTACATTATTTTCTACTTTCCTCAATGCGAATTGATAAAACCTCTGGAAATCAAGTATATGCCTAATTCATTCTAAGATTTTAGTGGCTGGAAACAATCTTTAGTCTTTTCTCCTCAAGTCTCTTTTAAAGGCAACCTCTAGGAAAGGCAATACTTACCTAGAATAGCAGGCTAAGAGGAAACATCATTTAGAGCAGGAGAGCCTATTTAATACCCATCAAACCAGATCACAGAGGTGACCATCTCCTTCCTCTACAAAGTGAACCAGACACAGGCTTGAATTAGTTTTTCCTCTGCTTGTTGTTTCCAGATACAAGCAACCCAATGGAAAGACTATACAAGGAAAGCATGTGACTGACCCTTGTCTGTAACATTTGGACCAGATGTTAAGCATCCCTGCCTTGGAACCACCCACCATTTCCTTCATCAGTAACTTTCAGCATGCTTCCTCCAACTGGTCTAGATGCTTGATGAGTATAGTTGAAAGAACACTGGGCTGGGAATTGAGACCTAGAGGTCCTGTTTGTGCTACTGACTCACTATGTGAGGTAAGACAAACCATGACCCCTCCTTGAACCTGTTTTCTCCTCTGTTGCACAAGGCATTTGAATTGGGTGATCTCAAAGTTCCCTCCCAGTTGAGTCTATAGTTTTACTTGTTTTTCTACACCCTCAGATCAGAGTCGTTCTCATTCCATCTTCTTGTATGGAGCAGATCCATTTAAGGCTAATTGCAGGATGTTGGAGAACTGTCTAGGAACCTGTGAAGCACTGTAGTATTTGTATGAAATTAATCAGACACAACAAAACATGCAGGTGGTTGCACTTTCCCTTCAACTCCTGGCTCCTGGGATCTTGCCTCCTGGAAGGTGTTCACAGGCTACAGCTGTAGAGTACAGTCTGTGGATTATTGCCCAGAAGAACAACTTCTGTGAATGGTGGTGGTGAGACCATTCCTTGGGCTCCTTTTCCAGTGAATAGTGGTGACAATGTTGAGGTATGGGGTATGGGATAGGAGTCAGGGAATCCAGACTTGCCAACGACAAAAATTGAGGTCATGGCCTTCATTTTTTGGTCCCTGGTCTTGTCTGGGAACTGGCTTGGATTGGCATCATGAAGAAGACTGTCTCATGCTAGCCCCCTCCAAACTTCCATGTTTCCAAATGTACTGATGCCTGGGATTACATAGACAGATGTCCACACAGTGGGTTGACAGTTTTTTCATTTCTCATCAGTGCTTGAATCCCTATGGACTTCCCCCAATCCTACTGCCTTCTGCTCTTCAGCCATACTCAACTAGAGTTCTCTCATTTGGAGGATGTTAACATATGCTTCCCCCAACTTGACTCGCTGTCTCTTGTGGGGAATTTTTTCCCATTCAAGATACATCTCAGTGTTACAGTCTATGAAGTCTTCTGCTATGGCCCTAGACCATGTTGGTCATTCCTTCCTCTATGTTCCCACAGGATCCTGGACACTCCTTTAGTGTATACCAACTAGGTTGCAAGCTCCATCGACCTCTGTTGTTGGTATTGATTTAATGCAAACTTCAGTAATAGATAAATTTCCAAAAGTAGAAGTTATTTTTCACTCCTATTAAGTCCAGTTAGTGATGGGCAGGGTCGGAGCTAGTATTATGTATTGTGTCCCATGAAGTCATTCAGGAGGCAGGCTGATTGAGGGTGCTAGCATCTTTAACATGTGGTTTCTAATGTCCTCTCGAGAATCCATATCTAGCCCAGTAATGGGAGAAGAGAGAGATCATACACCTAAGATGGTTTTTATGGGCCAGGTCTGTTAAGTGGCATACACCACTCCTTGTTCACTTTCTGTTTGCTAGAGCTCAGTCTTGTAACCACATATAACTGTAAAGAAGGTTGGGAAATGTAGGCTAGTTATGCACATGGGGAAGAAAAGGGAAAGGAGTTTGGTAAACACATAGCTGTGTCTAATAGCCATGATGCTTTATTCACTGCTGAATCCCTAGGACTGAGCACAGTGACTGGGAGGCAGTGACTATGCTAGATTGTGAGTGAAATTCCACCACTCAATTATGACCTCATGAAACAGTACCTTAGTACCCCAGTCAAGCATGGACACATAATAGGAGTTTAATACCATATTGGAATTGTAGTATCCAGGGGATTCAAGATGAACTTTTGGTATAAATTTTTTAACGACAGCTTATTCTCTAGGCAATAGCTCCGGATCAGGAATTGGAATGGCTATTCTGACATTGATTTTTTTTTTTTTTTGCCTTTTAGGGCTGTACCAACGGCACATGGAAGTTCTCAGGCTAGGGTTTAGTCGGAGCTACAGCTGCCGGCCTATACCACAGCCACAGCAACATGGGATCTGAGCCTCATCTGAGACCTATACCACAGCTCAGGGCAATACCAGTTCCTTAACCCACTGAGCAAGGCAAGGGATCAAACCCTCGTCCTCATGGATTCTAGTCGGATGTGTTTCTGCTGCACCACGAAGGGAACTCCCAACATTGATCTTTAACTTGACTTTCTCCAATCACCAGATGTATCTGCTCCTCAGACTTCTTGGAACCTAGATGTCAATTCTTGTCTAGCCAGAGACAGTCTCTGAAGCCTTGAGCCCCCTTCTATGTGATGGCCTGTCTTATGATCCCTCCTTTCCATCCACTTTCCCATAAGCATGCATGCCAGTTCTGTAATCTTAGTTTTTTCTTTGCAAGCTACAAATGTGCTTAGTTACCTCCTGCCCCATTATTTCCGTAATTGGAGGGATAGAGGTGAATGGGATGTAGGAGATGGTGATATCCCACCCAATCTTAGTGTTATGAATACCTCACAATACTTGTCCCTGCTCTAGCTTCTTCTAGTCCACATCAATCCAGCTCAGTCCAGAATAGGTATTGTGGTTTATCCAATGGGCATATTTCGTTACTTAGAGATACATTTCTGGACATTACATAAAGAGGTCCTTGCCTAATAGTGATTGGGAAATGTGTTCTTGTCTTGTAGAATGTCTTACCAGCTAAAGGTTTGCTCATCCACACATAACTATTTCTTAGGGACCTCTTCTCTGTAAGAAAAATAGAATACATGGTATTGTATATAGGATGGCCAGGATATACCAGTACTTCTGAACAGGTTTGTAGAATCACCTGGAATGACAGGCAGAAGTATTTGGCCAAGGAGGGCATGATATTTGGAATTAGAGCCTACCTAGAGTAAGCCTGTAGCAATTTTGTAATATAGCCACAGTAGTCTTAGGAAATCCTCAATCTCACTGCCCTAAGGCCTTCCTCCTGCTGCAAGGTAATTCTTCACCCACCCCTTGCAGGGACTCAGAGCCCTGCACCCCTAGGCTCTCTCCCCAACTACCATTTGCCACATCTGCTCAGGTTATTTCTATCCCTAGGAAAAGGAAAGTCAATATGCCTCCTCTTTACCCAATACTTTCCCTGTCAGGACCTTGTGATTGGGAAAGAAAGGGATCTCAAAGTCTGACTCAATGAGTAAGTAGAGGAAATGGTTATTCATGCCTGGAAGGCAGCTGTTTGCTGAATGGAACCTCTGGCCTGACCCAATTATTTTTCCAGAAAGGAGTCCCTTCATTTCTACAGAATTTGGACTGTAGACAACTGGATACAGGGCCCTGGTTTATTTACTTTTCTTACTTCTGCTTTAGATGAACATGTGAGAGTTTGTTCAATTCACTGAGGACCTCAGATGCAGAGGTGAAAATCAAGGAGATAGCTCAAGGGAGCCCAGCAAACCAAATCAAGGAAATATCCCAGGCTTTGGACCCATTGGAGGAAAAAGCCTAGAAATGACCCCATTCTCTTATACCTTGAGGATGAAATGGCCATATATGGCCATGGATTGGTTGAGAGTAGGGGGAGTCATGGGTTTTGAGAGCAAAGGATGTTGGTACGAAACTTGTCTACTGGGCAAGATAACACAAGGTATAGTCATTGCAGCCGTTTTTTGGAGAAATAAGAACTGGAAAAGCTAGAACATGTGCCTTTCTCTGAAATTTCTATCTGAAAGTAAATATAAACCAAAACAAAAACAGCACTGAGCTAGGGAAACTTGTGGAAGAAGAAATATCATGAGATGCAGAAGGTAGAGGTCAAGGGTTTAGGAGGAGAGACAGAAAAAGAGAAAGAGAGAGAGAGATGATCTGAAAAAGTTGGCCCCAGACATTTTTTCCCTTTAAAAGAGGAGGGAAATGTTTATTTATATTAACCAGGAAAACAAAGGAAATCTAATAAACATTGTAAATTCTGCTCCCCAAGTGTTTGTGTCAAACATCTCCCTTGTCTGTGGTATAGTAATAAGGAGACTAGAGAGAAAAAAAAAATCCTGGGATTGTTTATTTTAAAAAGTGAAAAAGAAACCCAACAACAGGGTAAGATGTTTAATTTAATCATTTGGGGAAAACAATTGCATGAAGTAGCTTTTCTTACTCTGCTGTGAAAGCCCCTTCTGAGTCATCGGAGAGTCCATGATTCCAGTGTGTCACTAAAGGAGAATGTCAGACAAATTTTACACACACATGAATCCTTTTAAGGGCAGCTTGATGGGCAGTATCGTTTCTGGGACAGGAGGCTCTGACAACTACCCTTAGAATGTTGATTTTGGAATTTAGAATAATTAGGCTTGATCATTATAACTTCTGCTACCTCCACCCACCCCATGGTTCTCAAGGCATTTCCAAGAGCTTTGGCCCCGATTCAACAATTGGTTTTGATGACTTCCAGGAAAGGGATTGTTGTTCAAATACAAGACAGGAGAGAATTCTTATCTTTGTTAAAAGCCTACTTTTATAGTCCAGTTCCTCTATTTATTTATATAATGATAGAAGCTCATATGCTAAGGAATTTCTGATCAGCACTTGAAGGGAGGATGGCAGGCTGAAAAGACATGAGAAGTGGGGTGAACCAGTTCTAGGTCAATTCCCAGATTTTCCTCATACTGACTGTGTGACCTGAGACAAGTCACTTAACCTTTCTGAGCTTGCATTTTAATTTGTACAATCAGGCTGATTGTATGCGTTTCACATGGATTTTTGCAGGGATGAAATGAGATAAGGGTGTAAATATTCAGTAACTACTAGGTATAATAATTGTAACTACATTCAGAAAACAATCTGTGCAATCCACCATGTCAACAAGGTAAAGAAGAATTATGATCATATCAATTCATCCAGAAAAATCATCTGACAAATTCAACACTAATTCATGGTTTAAAAAAACCTCTCAGCAAGTTAAGAATAAAGGAGAATTGCCTCAACATGATGGGGAGCATCTACACAACAAAAAAACAAAACCCAAAAACTCCACCTAACATCACACTTAATGGTGAAAAGTTGAATGCTTTTGCCCTAATATTAGGAACAAAGCAAAGATTTCTACTCTCACCACTCTTAATTACCATCATAACAGAATTTCTAGCTATTGCAATAAAACAAGAAAAAGAAATAAAAGGCATACATATTGGAAAGAAAGAAATAACTTTCCTGATTTACAGATGACAGAACCATGTAGAAAATCCCAAGTAACCTACCAAACAAACAAACAAAAACAAACAAACAAAAAATCCCAACTCCTTAGAACTAATAAGTGAATTTGGAAAGACTGCAGCAAACAAAATAAACATCCATAAATCATGTGCATTTCTATATACTAACAAATGAACATACAGAAAAAGAAATTAAAAACATAAACTACTTACTCCAAAGAAAATGAAATGAAATATTTAGGCATAAATTTAACAAAGCATGTACAGGATCAGGATAAAAGCAGAAAAGAGGACTTAAATAGATGGAGAGACACCATGTTCATGGCTCAGATGACTCAAAAAAGTAAAAATGTCAGTTATTCTCAAATATATATATAGGTTAATACTTAATTTTTTGGTCATACCTGTGGTATGGAGAAGTTCCCAGGTATTGGATTAGCCACTTAAAAGCTAGTATGAAGCTACTACTAAAAGTAGTACAATTAATTACAACTACAATAAGCAGTTAAGGGATACACAAAATAAAAAGATGTAAACTATGATGTCAAAAAAATAAAACATTTCTGGCGTGGATGGGAGTGACAAATGTAGTGAATTTAGAATGCTTTCAAACTTTAGTGACTACCAGCTTAAATCAATGACTATATATAGAGGTCAATATATATGAACCTTATGGTAACCACAAACCAAAAACCTACAAAGGATAGATATACAGAAAATAAAGAGAAAGGATTCCAAACATAATACTAAAAGGATCCATAAAACCACAAGGGAAAAAAATACAATAGAAGACAGGAACAGAGAAGAACTACAAAAACAATCAGAAGACATTAACACAAAGGCGATAAGTATATACCTATCAATAATTACTTTAAATGTATATGAACTAAATTCTCCAGTCAAAAGACATAGAGTGCAGAATGGATAAGTAAACAAGACCCATCTATATATTGCCTACAAGATATTCTCCACAGATCCAAGGACACAAATAGACTGAAAGTGAAGGGATAGAAAAAGACATTCCATATAAATGGAAAGGAGAATAAAGTTGGCGTAGCAATATTTATATCAGACAAAACAGACTTTAGAATGAAGACTGAAACAAAAGCCAAAGAAAGTTATTACATAATGATAAAAGGGTCAAACCAATAAGAGGATAAGACATTTGTAGATAATTATGCACCCAACATAGGAGAACCTAAATATATAAAGCAAATATTGAGACATAAAAGGGAGAAATAAACAGCAATACAATAATAGTACAGAACCTTAATACTTCATTTACATCAATGAACAGATTATCCTGACAGAAAATCAATAAGGAAACACTGGTTTTGACACATTAGATCAGATTGACTTTATATATATATCACTATATATATTAACTTTATGTATATAAACTCTATATTAACATATATTTATATATATAAATATTCCATCCCAAAGCAGCAGGATACAGGTTCTTTTCAAGTGCACATGGAACATTCTCCAAAATAGATTACATGTTAGATTATAAAATGTCTCAAGAAATTTGATTGAAACTATACTACCATTTCCCAACCAAAATGGTATGAAAGTTGAAATCAACTACAAGAAGAAACCTGGAAAAAACACAAAAATGTGGAGACTAAATGACAATTTAGTTACTAAAGCAAGCAATGGGTCTACCAAGAAATCAAAGAGGAAATAAAAAAGATACCTTGAGATAAATGAAAATGAAAGCACAATGTACCAAAATCTATGTGATGCAGCAAAAGCAGTTCATAACAATAAATGTCTACCTCAAGAAACAAGAAAAATATTAAATAAATGATGGAAATGTACATTTAAAGGCATTAGAAAAAGAACAAGCAAATCCCAAAATTAGTAGAAGGAAGGAAATAATAAAGATTAGCATGGAAATAAATGAGCTAGAGACTTAAGTTACAAAGGAAAGAAAAGAGAGATCAATGAAATTAATTGGGATTCATTCCAGGGATACAAGGATGGTTTCATATCTGTAAATCAATCAATGTGATACATGACATTAACAAAAGGATTAAAGTCATATGTAATATTTCAATAGATGCAGAAAAAGCACTTGACAAAATTAAACATCCATTTATGATAAAAAGTGGATATAGAAGGAACTTACCTTAATATAATAAAGGCCATATATGACAAACCCACAGCTAATACCTTACTCAATGGTGAAAAGCTGAAAGTTTTTTTCCTTAAGAACAAGACAAGGATGCCTAGTCTCACAACTTTTATTCAACATAGTATTAAAAGTCCTAGCCATAGCAACTAAGCAAGAAAAAGAAAGAAAAGACATCAAAATTGGAAAGGAAGAAGTAAAACTGCAACTATTTGCATATGACATGATAGTACATATGAAAACCCCAAAGTCTCCACCAAAAACTATTAGAACTGATGAATTAATTCAGTAAAATTTCAGGATACTAATTAATATATGTAAAATGGTTGCATTTCTATATACTAATCAAAGAGATTGAAAGACCTGTACTCTAAAAACTAGAAGATGTGTACTTCATTTTATGGCTTTTAAACATCATTTTTGTAATGAGTTACCTGCTATTCATCAGACAGAGCTAAAAGTCAGCCAGTGTAATCCATACTGACCAACATTATAATTCAATAAACCCATAATCAAACAAGGTATCAGTAGCTATTGGCAGAAGCCTAATTATTTGGCAGCCTATATTTCATGACAGTTTTCTTCTAGAAAAAATTTCTCCAGGTTCTCCCCCATACCCAGAAGAACACCATCCAATCCCAGGTGAAGATTAAGAGAGAGTTGGCTCTGGGAAGAACAGTTGTAGGCTGTTTTGGGATTTCTTCTTTGGGCAGATTTCTTCTGCTGTATGGGGCACAAACAATTCCCTGACCCCAAGTATCCGGTGTCCTTCTGCAGCCCCCCTTAATTGCTTTCTTGAGAAAGATTGTACCTTTGTTTAAGGTTGTACCTTAAGTTATGGAATTTTCCCTGGCATTCATTATGACTTCCTGGACTAGCTTTGTAACCATGGGCAAGTCATGACTTTTTGCATTATCTTTAAACTGCAATTGGCACAGGGAGGAAGTGCTATGTAGTATGTGAAAGAGCCTGGCATAGTGCCTGGCATATACTAGGTATTAAATAAAATATCATAGGGTTGTACTCCTTGCTTCTGCTGATAACAGCCTGCTGTAGGACAACTAATCTGAATACTATATTAATTTGATACATTTTAGTGTGTTGCCCCATCACAGGCATTTTCTCTTTGACAGTCAATGACTTCTGGTAGTCTTTGTCTGTTGTTTTAATTCCATGCGATGAATCTTCAATGGTAGGTTCTGAAACAGTAGCCAGATAGTTGGCAGTGGGTATTTCCATGATAGCTACCTAGACCTTTGTGTTCAGAGAGTACCTATTATGTAATCTATTCAAGGTTTAACACATATTTTTTATGTCTTCTCTGGTGGACCATATATTTTTCAATCATAATTGGTATCCACCCCTGCAACATCTCTACCTATAGTAGGATGATATTTTCCCACCCTTTTTAAATCAGGCTCTGACACATAACTTGCTTTGGCCAATGAAATATGAACAAAAGTGGTGGTATGTGTCACTTCCTATATGTCTCCTCCTGTATTAGCCAGGGTCCCAGAGTGAGAACAACTAAGATCTACTTACGAGTAGAGCCCTCCCCACTACTCTCCCACCAATATATTTTGCACATGTATGAGCAAGAAATAAATGCTTAATATAAGTCACTAGAATTTTGAGATTGCTTCTTACTGCAGTGTAATCTAACATACTAGCATGTACAGTTTCCAAGGATTCAAAAGAGTGACTATAAACAAGTCATTCTTAGTTGGTACACAACTGTTCCTCAGGCTTGGACTGAAGGGCCAACTTAATTCTTGCTTCCATTCTAGTATAAATATTGGAAAAAGTCCAGGTGTGAGAGGTAGCCCTCTTAAAAACAAAGCCTGTTCTATAACCAAGCACTTTGCTCTCTCTCCCTGGATAATGAGTAGAACCTCTGGGCAGTCCCCAAGGTCCCAGCTCAACGGCTGTCATGACTTTATGGAAAGCATATTATAAATCCTCACTTTCTCTCATCATAAACCAGTGTGAGAATAGGCATCTGTGTTGCAAGGGGAATTTTTTTGCTTTTAGTGACTTGACACTTTGGCCTTTTAGTACAAACCCAGTTTTAATTTTCTTAACATAATCCAGGCATAGCACATAAACCCCTGCACCCTGGGGAGACCTATATGGTCAGTTCCATTAGGGGCTAAGCCTTTTTTTTTTTAACTTTGCTTGAATTGAT
This sequence comes from Phacochoerus africanus, assembly GCF_016906955.1. Classification (NCBI taxonomy): domain Eukaryota; kingdom Metazoa; phylum Chordata; class Mammalia; order Artiodactyla; family Suidae; genus Phacochoerus; species Phacochoerus africanus. The sequence continues at coordinate 94,766,197 of NC_062560.1, forward strand.
TTCAAGTGTTTCAATAAGTAGCCAGGTGATTTCCTTGTCTGGGCAGCTCAGGGGCAAGGGGGAAAACAAGGTGTTGGTGCACACACAGGGAGGTGTATGAGTGACCAGATGGGTGGAAAACAGGCACTGACTGTCAGTGCTTTTTCTAGTTTTCTGTTTTGATATTTTTAGGGCTTTTATGTCTAGAAAATTGCAAGTGAAAATCATGTATTTGATAAGCATTCAATGGACACTTATCAGTTTCTATATTACTTGATCTCTCAATCTTCAGCATTTCACACAATTGACGTCTCCCCCCTTGAAATATTCTCTTCTTTTGGCTTCTATGACACTTCTTGCCCTCATCATATCTCTCTATTTCTTCCTTGATCTCATTTGCTGGACATCTCCTTCTTCTTAGTCATTATATGTTGGTACTCACCATGAGTCTAGCATGTATTCTTATTCTACACACTATTCCTGAGCAATTTCACCCATTTCCTTTACTTCGTCTATTATCTCTGTATCTCCAACCAAATTCTCTTTCGAGAGCATCATATCTATATATTCAAATGCTACTGAACATCTTCATTTGGATGTCCCATGGGTATCTGAAAATCAACATGTCCAAAGGACCATATGATCTCCTACCACCTATCCTCCTCTTCCTATATGTTCTTTATATCAACAAAGGCACCACTATCTACCAAGTCGCACAAACAAGGAATACAAATATTACTCAAGATCACTCCCTCGCCCTCATCATATCTAGCTAGTACTTATATACTGATGACATCAAAATGTCTTCATATCTATGTTCCCATTGGTTTATAACATCCAAAGAGAAGTTCCATAGGCATCTTAAAGTCAACATTTTCCAAATGTAATTCACTACCTAGCCTACTTCATTTGCTTTATCTCCCACCATGTATAAATATCATCCTCATCATACATGCCATATACTTTCATGCCTCCATGAATTTACCTATCCTCTTCCCTCTGCCTAATATTCTTCTTTTCTCCATCTGGAAATTTCATATTTATCCTTCAAAGTTCAGCATCAATGTCACCTTCTCTGTGAAGTTTTTGTAGCATTCTTTAGAATAAATATTCTATTCCTCTATATTCCATATTTATATCTATCCCCCCAAACTTACCATAATATAACACATTTGTTTTTCATGTTTGTCTCTCTATTGGACTTGAAGCTTCTTGGTAGCAGGGACAATGCTCTATTAATCTTTGTTCCCTCAGCACCTAATAGTATACTTGACCCAAAGTAGGCCCTCAATTCATGTTTCTGAAATGAATGAATGAATTAAATAATATTTTATTTACCTCCACATTTTCAGAGGACTATAATGAGGGTTACAGACTAATTAGGCTTGAATAGAGATGTTTAAGAGAGAATTTAACACATTTCTTCAGGGTTTTTTTTTTTTTGTTTTGTGTGGGTTTTTTTTTTTTTTGTCTTTCTGGGTCCACACCCGCTGCATATGGAAATTCTGAGGCTGGGGATCAAATCAGAGGTGCAGCTGCTGGCCTACACCACAGCCACAGCAATGCCAGATCTGAGCCGCATCTGTGACCTACAGCACAGCTCATGTCAATGCCAGATCCTTAACCCACTGAGCGAGACCAGGGATTGAACCCACGTCTTCATGGATACTAGTTGGATTCATTACCACTGAGCCACGATGGGAACTCTCTTCAGGTTTTTTTAACCCTTTACATTTATAGAGCCCTTTAAACTATCAAAGGATATCAGGCACATTATATAGTCCTCACAACAACCTTGGGAGGAGGGTGGGGTAGGGTTGGAATTATTATCATCTTATAGAAGGCACAAAATAAGTACTAAAAGTCATCCCATTAGGTGGTAGTGAGATGTGACTAGAACCCAAACTCCTACCTAGTCCAATGATCTTGAAGTGTTAATACGAGGATGATAAACTTCTTCAGTTCAACAGTGGTCCATACTAGAGCAGATAGGCTTCACTATTGTAAATAGAAAGTATTTAATTGGTGGAGAAACTGGATCCTAGATTAAGCTACTAGGAGAAGTTGTAGTTCTTGATCTTTGAACAATTTGAGAACCCATTTTAGCTCCATTGGCCTCTACCCTATGAAGTATCTCTATTTACAAAATAAGGAAATTGAGGCTCAAGGAGGTTAAGCAAATTGTTCAAGATCACACAGCTAGTATTAAGATCTGGAATTCTAGGCCTATGTGATTCTAAAGCCTTTAATTCTTTGCTCTTTAAAAAAATTTTTGTTTAAAAAGTGTTTATTTATTTGTTAATAAGCTTTATTTTTTATTTTTAATCTTGCTTTTTAGGGCCACGCCCATGGCATATGGAAGTTCCCAGGCCAGGGGTCCAACTAAAGCTGTAGCCACTGGCCTAAGCCACAGCCACAGCAACACCCAATTGGAGCCACATCTGTGACCTACACCACAGCTCAGGGCAACACCGGATCCTTAACTCACTGAGCGAGGCCAGGGATTGAACCCACAACCTCACGATTACTAGTCAGATTTATTTCCACTGAGCCACTATGGGAACTCCAATAAGCTTTATTTTTTAGAGCAGTTTTAGGTGAACAGCAAAATTGAGTTGAGTGTTAAGTACAGAGTGTTCCCATAGACCCTCTTCCCCCTCATTATACACAGCCTCTCTCACTATCAACATCTTCCACCAGAGTGATGCATTTATTACAATCGATACCCTACATTGGCACTTCGTTATCACCCAGAGTCCATGGTTTACATTAGAGTTTGTTCTGTTTTGTACACTCTGTAGGTTAGAACAAATGTCTAATGACATGAACCTACCATTGTAGTATTTTACAAAATAGTTTCACTGCCTTAAAATACTCTGTTTCCATTGATTCAATCCTTCATTTTCTTTAATCACTGGCAACCACTGATCCTTCTATTTTTTCCACATTTTTGCCTTCTCCAGACCATCATATAGCTAGAATTATACAGTATGTAGCCTTTTCAGATTGGCTTATTTTTCTTGGTAATATGCATTTAAGTTTTATCCATGTCTTTTCATGGCTTGATAGCTCATTTCTTTTTAGCGCTAAGTAATATTTCATTATAAGGGATGTACCACACTTTATTTATCTACTTACTTAAGGACATCTTGGTTGCTTCCAGGTTTAGACAATTATGAGTAAAGCTGCTAAAAGCATCTGTGTGTAGTTTTTTGTGTGGACATAAGCTTTCAACTCATTTGGGTAAGTAGCAAGCAGAATGACTGCTAGCTCATATGGTAAGAGTATGTTTAGTTTCATAAGAAATTGCCAAACTGTCTCCCAGACTAGCTTTACTATTTTGTACTCCTACCAGCAATGAGTTCCTGTTGATGTACACTGTTGTTAGCATTTAGTTTGGTCAGTGTTTTGTATTTTGGACATTCTAATAGATGTGTATCTCACTGCTGTTTTGATTTGTAATCTTTTATTGACATATGATATTGAGCATCTTTTCATATGTTTAGTTGCCATCGCTAGGTCTTCTTTGTTGAGATGTCTGCTTAGATTTTCTGTCCATTATTAAATTGGGTTATTATTTTCTTATTGTTGAGTTTCAAGAGTTCTTTGTATACTTTGAATGAGTTCTTTATCAGATATGTCTTTTGAAAATATTTTATCCAGGTCTATGGCTTGTCTTCTCATTCTCTTAAACCTGAAATTTTTTAGAGGCAGGGAAAAAGGGAATGCTTCAGAGAAGTATATAGAATAATATAATATTTATGTATGCATCAAGTAGAATTTACAAAAGCTATACTCTTTGTTGTATTTACCCAATATCTTTATATAAATTAAGCAAAAATTACTTAAAAAGTTCATATTCCACCTTTTTACCTTTCACTGTAATCCTCTTTTAAATACAACCACTATCATAACTCTGTGAATAAACTGATAGTCTGATTTTATACATTTAATTCAATTTAATTGTATCCACAAATAATACGTAATCTCATTTTGTGGATTAAAATTTTTTGTGTAGGTTAAATACCCAAAAATGGTAGAAGAGAAAACTCCTAGGCTCTATCCACTCCACTCCACACATGCTAAAACACAACAAAACAAAAACTCAAAAACTAGCAAAAACTATCAGAATCAATTTCACAGAGCTCTAGAATCTAGTAAAAAATGTACAGTAACAAGGGCAGAGCTTAACAAAGAAAGAAGCTGCTGCACTGGAGAATTTTAAATTGCCTGCCTTGTATTTCTATTGCTTTGGGAGAATGACCTGAGAAAATATTTGTAAGATTGATGTCAGAGAATGTTTTGCCTATGTTCTCTTCCAGAAGTTGGATGGTGTCTTGTCTTCTATCTAAGTCTTTCAGCCATTTGGAGTTTATTTTGGTGCATGGTATGAGGATGTGTTCTAGTTTCATTGATTTGCATGCAGCTGTCCAGGTTTCCCAGCAAGACTTGCTGAAAAGGCTGTCTTTTTCCCATTTTATGTTCTTGCCTCCTCTGTCAAAGATTAGTTGACCATAGGTGCCTGGGTTTATTTCTGGGTTCTCTATTCTGTTCCCTTGGTCTGTCTGTCTGTTTTGGTACCAGTACCAACCACACTCTCTTGATGACTGTGGCTTTGTCATCAATAGTGCCTGAAGTCTGGGAGAGTTCTGCCTCCTGCTTGGTTTTTGCTCCTCAGAATTGCTTTGGCAATTCTGGGTCTTTTGTGGTGCCATATAAAGTTTTGGATGGTTTGTTCTAGTTCTGTGAAAAATGTCATGGGTAATTTGAGAGGGATTGCTTTGACTCTGTAGATTGCTTTGGGTAGTATGGCCATTTTTACAGTATTAATTTTTCCAACCCAGGAGCATGGACTATCTTTCCATTTCTTTACATCTTCTTTAATCTCCTTGATTAATGTTTTATAGTTCTCAGCATGTGAGTCCTTTGCCTCCTCGGTCAGGTGTATTCCCAGGTATTTGATTTTGGGGGGTGCAATTTTAAAAGGTATTGTATTTTTGTGTTCCTTCTCTAATATTTCATTGTTAGTATCCAGAAATGTGACTGATTTCTGAAGGTGAATCTTATATCCTGCTCCTTTGCTGAATTTGTTGATCAGTTCAAGTGGTTTTGGGGTTGAGTCCTTAGGGTTTTCTACATATAGTATCATGTCATGTGCATACAGTGACAGTTTTACCTCTCCTCTTCCTATTTGGATGCCTTTAATTTCTTTTGTTTGCCTGATTGCTGAGGCTAGGACTTCCAGTACGATGTTGAATCACAGTGGTGAGAGTGGGCATCCTTGTCTTGGGATTTTAGTGGGAAGGCTTTCAGCTTTTCTCCATTGAGTATTATATTGGCGGTGGGTTTGTCATAAATGGCTTTGATTATGTTGAGGTATGTTCCCTCTCTACCCACTTTGGTAAGAGTTTTGATCATGAACGGATGTTGCACTTTGTCAAGTGCTTTCTCTGCATCTATTGAGATGATCATGTGGCTTTTGACTTTTCTTTTGTTAACGTGATGTATACCATTGATTGATTTGCATATGTTGAACCAGCCTTGTGAACCTGGGATGAATCCCACCTGGTTGTGGTGTATGATCTTTTTGATATGTTGTTGGCTTTGGTTGGCTGAAATTTAGTTGAGAAGTTTTGCGTCTATATTCATCAAAGATATCGGTCTATATTTTTCTTTTTTGGTGGTATCTTTGTCTGGTTTTGGAATTAGGGTGATGGTGGTGTCATAGGATGTCTTTGGGAGTGCTCCTTCCTCTTCAACCTTTTGGAAAAGTTTAAGGAGGATGGGTATAAGTTTCTCTTTATATGTTTGGTAGAATTTGCCTGTGAAGCCATCTGGTCCTGGACTTTTATTTGTATGGAGTATTTTTATGACATATTCAATTTCATTTCTAGTGATCAGTCTGTTCAGTTGATCTATTTCTTCTTGGTTCAGCTTTGGCAGGCTGTAATTCTCTAGACAGTTGTCCATTTCTTCTAGGCTGTCAAATTTGTTAGCATACAATCGTTCATAGTATTCTCTCAAACTGACAAGTTTTTGCATAGCAAAGGAAACCAAAAAGAAAACAAAAAGACAACTTGCAGAATGGGAGAAAATTGTTTCAAATAATGCAACTGACAAGTGCTTAATCTCTAGAATATACAAGCAACTTATACAACCCAACAGCAAAAAAGCCAACAACCCAATGGAAAAATGGGCAAAAGACCTGAACAGACATTTCTCCCAAGAAGATAGACGGATGGCCAACAAGCACATGAAAAAATGCTCAATATCACTGATTGTTAGAAGAACTCAAATCAAAATTACCATGAGATACCACCTCATGCCAGTCAGAATGGCCATCATTAGTAAGTCCACAAATAACAAATGCTGTAGAGGGTATGGATAAAAGGGAACCCTCCTGCATTGTTGGGGGGAATGTAAGCTGGTACAACCACTATGGACAACACTATTCACAATAGCCAAGACATGGAAACAACCCAAATGTCCATCGACAGAGGATTGGATTAGGAAGATGTGGTATATATACACAATGGAATACTACTTGGCCAAAAAAAGAACAAAATAATGCTATTTGCAGCAGCATGGATGGAATGAGAGACTCTTATCCTGAGTGAAGTAAGTCAGAAAAAGAAAAACAAATACCATATGGTATCACTTATACCTGGAAAGTAATATATGGCACAAATGAACGTTTCCTCAGAAAAGAAATCATGGACTTGGAGAACAGACTTGTGGTTGTCAAGGGGGAGGAGGAGGGAGTGGAGTTGATGGTGATCTTGGGGTTAATAGATGCAAACTATTGCCTTTGGAATGGATAAGCAATGAGATCCTGCTGTGTATCACTGGGAACTATGTCTATTCACTTATGATGGAGCATGATAATGTGAGAAAATAGAATGTGTACATGTACGTGTAACTGGGTCACCATGCTGTACAGTAGAAAAAAAATTGTATTGGGGAAATAACAATTTTAAAAAATAATAAATAAATTGCCTGCCTATTATCCTTCCTTTCAGAGTTTAGCAGAAGCTATGAGGTTGGCAAACAATATTTTGGCTTGGTAGTATCAGATCATAACATAGATTTTATTCTCAAAGAATTGTAGTGCTTTGTTGTGATACAATTGGAGACTTCTTGAAAGATCAGTGTAAGAACTTACCTTTGTTTTGCTGACTCAGAGCCTTCCCAGGACTGGGACAGCTTTTTGGGTAGCATTTGCTGAAAGAATTTACAGGAAAAAGCAATGCAGCATTCTGGGACAAAGAACAGTATGGACAAACAATAGACCAAAAAGATGGGAAAGATGATAGAGGAGGGTAAAAGGTTTTTTTTTTTAATTTCCCACATAAGGAGGGGAATCATGAGGACCATGTTCAAGCCCAGGGTTGGATGGCTGTTCATAAAAGGCCTGAGAAGACTCTAAGCTTTCACCTCCAGCTGACCTTCAGTCTCCATGAAAGCAGGAAGTGAAGGCTAAGGCAGAGTTGTAAATAACCTGGTTAAGCATTGAAGGAATGCCCAAGACAGAACCAATCTGAAAAGATTAGGAGAGCAGTTTTCTCTTTTCTTTTTCCTTTTTTTCCTTGGCTCCATGCATTTAAGAAAATTCTGTCAAAGCACTAGATGATCACTAAACTAACAGAACGCAGAATTCAGTGTTCACACATGACAAAGTATATAGAGTTTACAAAAATAGTTTAGCAAAGATACTAAACAAACAACAATGAACAATCAAAAACAACATAAAACAAGCAGTAACAACAAATCCCAGGCTGGAAGAGAATCTCATTTCCAGAATCTGATTTCTAGAGTTGCCACATTATAATATTAACATTTCCAGGTATTATAAAAAATTATGAGGCATGAAAAATATAACAAATTATTCTCAATCACAGGAAAATAAAAAATTAATATAAACTGTTCCAGTGGAGGCCAGGCAATGGACTTCTTAATAAAGATTTGAAATCAACAGTCTTAAGTATGCTCAGAGAGCTTATGAAAATAATGGAAAAGGGAAACCAAGAGGATAATGTCTCACAAAATAGACAATATCAAAAAAGAGATAGAAATTATTTAAAATAACCAAATAGAAATTTTACAGCTGAAAAGTAAAAAAAAAAAAAAAAAAAGACATGAAGAATTATTAGAGGGATTCAACAGCAGGTTTGAAGATGCGGAAGAAAGAATCAGCTAAGTTGAAGATAGGCAATTGAGATTATTCAGCATGAGGAAAAGAATGTAGACTAATGAGACCTTTGGCACAACATAAAGTGTATCAACATATGCATAATAGAATCCCTAGAAGGAGAGGAGAGAGAGAAATGGTCAGAAAGAATATTTGAAAAAATAATGGTCAAAATATTCTGAAATTTGATGAAATATATTGTTACATATCCAAGAATTTCAATGAACTCCAAGCAGGAAAATCTCAAAGAGATCCATACCAAGGCACATTATACTCAAATAGTCAAAAGACAGAGGTGAAGAGAGAATTTTGAAAGCAGCAGAAGAGACTCATCATATATGAGGGATCCTAAATATAATTAAGAGCTTATTTCTCTTCAGAAGCTATAGAGGCAAAAAAAAAAATCTGTGGGATATTTAAGGGACTGAAAGAAAAAAAGAAATCTGTCAATCAAGAATTCTATATCTGGCAAAATACAATGCTTTAAAAATGGAGAAGTTAAGATATTCATCGATAAACAAGAGCTGGGGGAGTTTGTTACTGATATGCCTAGCCTGCAAGAAATTCTAAAGGGAGTACTTCAGATCAAAATGAAAGGACGCTGGACAGTAACTTAAAATCATATGAAGAAATACAAAGCAACAGCAAAGTAGCTACATAGGTACATATAAAAGCCACTATTATTAATTTTTTTTTGGTTTATAACTTCTCTTATTTTCCTATAGCATTTACAATGCAATTGTACTAGAAAATTGTTGCAATGCCAAATAGTTATCCTATAGGAGGAGGAGGAGGAGTTAATGTCCTCATCCATGGAGATGCAGGTTTGATCCCTGGCCTTGTTCAGTGGGTTAAGGGTCTGGTGTTGCCATGAGCTGTGGTGTAGGCCAGCAACTACAGCTCTGATTTGACCCCTATCCTGGGAACCTCCATATGCCACAGGTGTGGCCCTGAAAAGATGGGGGAAAAAAGAAAGAAAATTGTTGCAAATCTATGCTAATGAGTACACAATATATAAAAATGCTGTTTGAAAAATAAGAACATAAACGGGAGTTGAGATGTAAAGCACCAGAATTTTTGTGTGCTATTGAAACCAAGTTGGTATTGATTCAACTTGATTGCTATAAAGTTAAGATATCTACTGAAATACTGACAATAACCACTAAGAAAACAAACTAAAAAATATACAGGTAAAAAATTGATAAGGGAATCAAAAAGGTACACTAGAAAAAGTCAATTAATCACAAAAGAAGCCCTTAAAGGAGGAATCGATCAAAAAAAAAAAAAAAGACATAAGATATATAGAAAACAAATAGCAATATAGCAGAAGTCCCTTCGTATCAGTAACCACTTTGAATGTGAACGGATTATACATTCCAATTAAAAGATACAGGGGTTGGTAGAGTGGATTTTAAAAAAATGATCCAACCATATATTGTTTACCAAACTTGCTTTATATCCAAAGATAAAAATATGTTGAAAGTGAAAAGATGGAAAAAAAGATAAATTATGCAAACAATAACAAAAAAGTGGAGTAGTAGCTATACGGAAATAAAGACAAAAATGTTGCAAGAGAAAAAAGGTATATATTTTAATATACACAAAAGTTATATACTGAAAAGAGTGATAATCCTGAAAAAAAATATAAAAATATAAACATATATGTCTAACAACAAAGTCTCAAAATATACAAAATGGACAGTTCCAACAATAATAACTGGAGACCTCAGTACCTTACCTCAGTAATGGCTAGAACTAGGCAGAAGATCAGTAAAACAATAGAAGATTTGAAAAACACTGTAGTGTACACCAACTAGACCTAACAAAAATATATAGAACATTCTACTCAACAGTAGCAGAATACACATTTTTCTCAAGTGCACACGCAATATTCTTTAGGAGAGACCATACATTAGGTCATAACACAAGTCTTAGTAAGTTCAAAAAGATTGAAATCATACAAAGTACTTAACTCTGACCATAATGGAATCAAATTAGAAATCAAAAACAGAAGAAAAACTGGAAAAATTAACAAATATGTGGAAATTTAACAACACATTTTAAATAGTCAATTTTCAAGGAGATTACAAGTGAAATTAGAAGGTAATTAAGATGAATAAAAACAAAAATAAAACATACCAAAACTAACATGATGCAGTGAAAACTGTGCTTAGAGGGAAATTTATACCTGTAAATGCACTTACTAAATAAGAATAGTAGTTCTCTTGTGGTGCAGCAGGTTAAGGATCCAGTGTTATCGCAGCAGCGGCTTGGATCACTGCTATGGCACAGGTTTGCTCCCTGGCTTAGGAATTTCCATATGCTGCTGGCACAGCCAAAAGAAAAGAAAAGAAAAGAAAAAAGTTGAAAATGTGCTTATCATCTGGCGTTCCCTTGGTAGCACAACAGACTAAAGATCCAGCATTGTCATTGCCATGGCTCATATCACTGCTGTGGTACTTCTGGGAACTTCCATGTGCCATGGGTGCAGCCCCTCGCCAAGAAAGAATAACAAATAATAAAGATCCCAATTCAATAACATTACTGTATATCTTAACTAAGAAAAAGCAAACTAATCCCAAAGGTAGCAGAGGGAAGGAAATGCTAAAGATTAAAGAGAAATAGACAAAATGGAGAATATGAAAACAATAGAAAGAATAAAAAAACTGAAAGTTGGTACTTTGAAAATATCAACAAAATTGATAAATCTTTGGCCAGGATGACTAAGAAAAAAAGAGAAAACTAATTACTAATGTCAGAAATGAAATTGGGGACACAACTACAGACCTTACAAAAAAAATAAATGATTCTAAGAGAATACTATGAACAAATATATACTATCAAGTGAGATAGACTAGAGGAAATAAACAAATTCCTGGAAACATAAAACTACCAAAACACATACAAGAAGAAATAGAAAATCTGAACAGACATATAACAGGTAGAAGGATTGAATCAATAACGCAAAACCTCCCTAAAAAAAAAAAAAAAAAAAAAAGGCAAAACAAAACAACAACAAAAAAACCTGCCTAGAACAAGATAGCTTCGTTGGTGAATTCAATTAAACTTTTAAAGAAGAATTAACACCAGTCATTCTCAAAATCTTTCCAAAATAAAATAGGGAACACTAAATAGCTCATTATATGAGGCCAACCAGATGAAGATATCTTAAAGAAAATTATAGACCAATATCCTTTTTGAATATAGGCGCAAAAATCTGCAGTAAACTACTAGCAAACCAAATGTAGCATCCTATTAAGAAACTATTAATTATGAAAGAATGGAATTTCCAAGGAAGGTAAGACTGGTTCAACATACGAAAAATCAATGTAATGTATCACACTAATTGAGTGAAGGGGGAAAAATGCAAATAATCATTTTGATTGATGCAGAAAAAGCATTTGACAAAATCCAAACCCCATTATTTGTAAAAACACTGAAAACTGGGGGTAGAAGAAAATTTCCTTAACCTGATAGACATGTACAATAATTGCACAGCTAAACATCATACTCAATAATGAAAGAATGAATGCTTTTCCCTAAAGATCAGTATGTAGCTTTACCAGACTGGCCAGTGTTTTTACATAGCTATTTAAACTCAATTTTATTGTTTTATTCATTTGATTCAGATCTATTGTATCCCTAGTAAATTTGTCTACCTTATATATTGGTACCAGAATGAGATGTGTTAAAATCTTTCACTATGACTATGGATTAATTATTTCTCATTTTAATTCTGTCAACTTTCACTTTATACATTTGGAGCTGTATTTTATTTTTTATTATTATTTTTTGTCTTTTTGGCTTTTTGGGGCCTCACCCGTGGCATATGGAGGTTCCCAGGCTAGGGGTCTCATCGGAGCTGTAGCTGCCACCCTACGCCACAGCTACACCAGATCTGAGCTGCGTCTGCAACCTATGCCACAGCTCATGGCAATGCTGGATCTTTAACCCACTGAGTGAGGCCGGGGATTGAACCTACAACCTCCTGGTTCCTAGTCAGATTCACTTCTGCTGCACCACAAGGGGAACTCCTGGAGCTATGTTTTTAGATGCATAGAATTTTTTAAGTGAATGTCTGTTTACTAATCATTATAATGTGTCTCTTTGTTTTTGTTAATGCTTTCTACCTTAAATCCCATTTTGTCTCTTTTGTCTTTTTCCATCCCTCTGGTTCCTTTTAACTTCTATAATTCATGATGTTTTAGGTATGTTCCTATAGACAGCGTATAGGTGAATTTTCAGTATCTAATCTGAGTGCCTCTGTCTTCAAACAGGTGTTTCTAATCCATTTACATTTATTATGACTATTGATATATTTATTTAAATTTTTGTTACATTATTATTTGCTTCTTTCTCTTTTCATGTCACATTGTCCAGGGAAATTGATTATTTCAGGTGACTTTGTTTCCTATGACTTGGAGCAGGGCCCACATAATTGCTATCTTCAGGCCAGCAATTAGATTTTTTTCAAAGAAGGTAGACATTTTTTATTTCTCTGCTTTCCTCCTTCCCCAGGTATACCAGTCTTAACTCTCTGCCATACGTAGAACTTGCAGCCCTGACTCTCATCCTTTATTTATTTATTTATTTATTTATTTATTTATTTATTTATGTATATCTTTTTATGGCCACACCTGCGGCATATGGAAGTTCACAGGCTAGGAGTTGAATTGGAGCTGTAGTTGCCAGCCTACACTGCAGCTATAGCAACACAGAATCCAAGATGCATCTGCAACCTACACCACAGCTCACAGCAACACTGGATCCTTAACCCACTGAGCAAAGCCAGGGATTGAACCTGTGTCCTCATGGATGCTAGTCGGGTTCATTACTGCTGAGCCATGACGGGAACTCCCCATTCTCTTTTAAACTTTAAAATTCCATGTCCTAAAAGCTATATCTGGTTCCCTTATTCCTTTGAGCCACAAGTCTTCAAATGCTGCTCATCGTTTTGAGTATTTTCTTTGTTTCAGGGACCTGGATAATTCCTTACTTCCTTTCAAGATCAAGTATACATTTACACTTTAAAATCTTGCTTTTCTTTCTATGTGGAATGTGTGAGTTTGTGGTGTGTGTGTGTGTGTGTGTGTGTGTGTGTGTGTGTGTGTGTATTGATATGTTGGATTACTTCCTTACTTCAGTCTATGCTTTGATCTTGATTGAAAACAAGCTGTGCTTTTAACCACTAGGCTCTACTGCCTCCCAGTGTTGTTTTTCTCCTTAGGCTTCCAATATTACCCTTGATGTTTCTGTGCATTTTATAAATAAGGAGACAGAATTTGTGACATGCGCTTTTCTCTATACAATGTAAATAGATGTCTGTCACACTTGACATTATCGAGTATGGAAAACAAGTTAATTATCCTTTGTTTACTCTCTACATGAACCAATTATTTTCTTCATTAGCTAACAATTTGGCTTTGATTCAGGACCCTAATAAGTAAAAACATTATTTGCCTATTTTAGTTGTATACTACCTTTCATTGGACACCAGGGAGCCAAAGTCAGATGGTTCCTTCTTATCAAAGCAAGGTCGAAAGTTTAGTGAAGAAACTAAAATTTGGTTCTTGGAACTGAAGTGTAAGCAGGATCCTATATAGATATGCTGACTGTTTTTTCCCATTGCAGACATTCTGCTTTGACTAATATATTTAGAAGATTGAAGATCAACACCTGTTCCTCCAGTAGTTCTCTGCAGTGACCTTTGCCTCACCCTGTATAAATACACAGGGTGATTAAGCTGTCAGATATCATAGGGGACTTTTTCAAGGGTGAGGACAATGAATCACTCCTGGAATTTCTCACCGATAGTCCCCCAGATGTCTGCTAACCACCTTGCCAGTTGTTTCTTTGCCCACTTTTAAAAATTAAAGCAGAGACGCCAAATGGATCACTGATGTTGTGGCATTTGAAGATTCTCTATCAAGTTATAGGGCTTGGACTAGATGATCTATTACTAAGAGCCCTCCCAATTCTGGCATTTTATGGGCTCAAATTTCATTGCCAGCTTCCATGATTAAGGGCAGATATCACATGACATTAAGTTTGTGCTTAAGAAAGTGTCAATGCTCATGTTTATTGCTACAACAGTACTTAACACAAAGCTATCTGTAGTAGAGAAACTCTCCAGTGTTCCAGAGCTTTTCTAATTGGTGGGAAAAAAAGGAAGGAAATGAACATTTATTGAATTATCACATAGCATGTATTATCTCAGTTAAAACTTGCTGCCTATGAGAGAGGTTCTATTTCCCCCATTTTATAAGAAGTTGAGTTTGAGAGAATTTAATCAACTTGCTCAATGCTGCATATCTAGTAATTAGTGGGGATGAGATGAGATTTGAATCCAAGTCCTGGTTTCAAAGTCTTTCCACAACTCATGCTTCCTGTGTAACTACCCATCAATTTATTCATTTATCATATATTTATTGAGCACCTACTACATGCCAGATAAGCACTGTGGATACAATGGAGAGTAAGACAAGGTCCTTGTTCTCTATCAGGGTTCATTTACAGCACGAAATTATCTTGAATATGGCAGACCACAGCACAATGAGCATCCCCATGGCTGCAGAAAGATTCAAAACAGATGACTAGATTACAAAGATCCTGGAGGGCCATGGTGAGATCTAGTTAACATTGGTCAGGAGAGGGACCAGTTTTGATCTGATCATCCTCTTGTTAGAACCCCCAAAAGATCCCATCACATTTGACCAGAACTGATGTCAAGTAGTATGAAGGGAACTTAATCCTCCTTATGTATGTATTTAAGCCTCTACAAAACCGAACTTTATTGAGGTAAAGTATATATACCATAAAATTCACCCATTTTAAGTATATAATCCACTGGTTTTTAGTGTATTTACAGAATTGCAAAACCATCACCACAATCTAATTTTAGAACATTTTCAGCACCTCAAAAAAGAAACCACATAAACATTAGCAGTCATTCCCCATTCCTGCTCTCCCTCCCTCTCTGCTCCAGCCTCAGGAAACCACTAATCTACCTTCTGTCTCTATAGGTTTGGACATTTCACATAAATGAATCATATAATATATGATGCTTTTGACTGACTTCTTTTACCTAACGGAATGTTTTCAAGGTTTATCCATGTCGTAGCTGTATCAGTACTTCATTCCATTTTATGGCCAAATAAAATTCCATTGTATGGGTATACTACATTTTTTAAAATTTATTTTTTATTTTTGTCTTTTTAGGGCTGCACTCGCGGTATATGGAGGTTCCCAGGCTAGAGGTTGAATAGGAGCTACAGCTGCCGGCCTATGCCAGAGCCACAGCAATGCGGGATCTGAGTTGAGTTTGTGACCTACAGCCCAGCTCACGGCAACGCCAGATCCTTAACCCACTGAGCCAGGCCAGGGATTGAACCCGAATCCCCATGGATATTAGTCAGGTTCGTTAACCTCTGAGCCACACTGGGAACTCGGTATACTACATTTTATTTATCCATTCACCAGTTGATTGAGATTTGGTTGTTTCCACCTATTATGAATAATGGTACTGCGAACATTTGTGTACAAGTTTTTGTTTGGACATCCACTTTCAATTCTTTTAAATACATTTTTGGTGGAGTTCCCATCGTGGTGCAGCAGAAGTGAATCTGACTAGGAAACAGGAGGTTGCAGGTTCAATCCCTGGCCTTGCTCAGTGGGTTAAGGATCCTGCATTGCCACGATCTGTGGTGTAGGTCGCAGACGTGGCTCGGATCCCGCGTTGCTGTGGCTCTGGTGTAGGCCAGTGGCTACAGCTCCGATGGGACCTCTAGCCCGGGAATCTCCATATGCCACAGGTGTGGCCAAAAAAAGATAATAAATAAATAAATATATTTTTGGAGTGGAATTGCTGGATCCTTTTTTAATTCTTAAAATATTGAGGAACTAAAAAGAATGGCTTTTCATTATGAGAGGCTGCACAATTTTACACTCCCATCAACAATGTATGGATGTTCCTATTTCTCTACATCCTCATCAGTGTTTTACAAGCCTCTTTACAGTAGGCCGTGTAGTACTTTAATAATAATAACATTGATAGCCAGGGCTTACTTTGTGTCAGATCCTCTTCTAAGCACTTTATATAAATTAACTCATGGAGTCTTCACAGGAACTCCATGATGTAGGTTCTATTATTTTAGATGAGGAAATCAAGACACAGAGAATAGAAGTGAATTGCTCAAGTTCACATAACTAAAAAGTTACAGGGCCATGGGAGTTCCCATTGTGGCACAGCAGAAATGAATTGGACTAGTATTCATGAGGATGCAGGTTCGATACCTGGCCTGGCTCAGTGGGTTAAGGATCCGGGGTTGGCGTAAGCTGTGGTGTAGGTCACAGATGCAGCTCGGATCCCCTGTGGCATAGGCTGTGGCATAGGCTGGCAGCTCTAGCTCTGATTTGACCCCTAGCCTGGGAACTTCCACATGCTGCTGGTGTGGCCCTAAAAAGCAAAAAAAAAAAAAAAAAAAAAACAGGGCCAAGATTTGAATCTAGGAAGTTAGACCTCAAAATTTGTGCTTTTCAGCAAAGGAAACCAAAAAGAAAACAAAAAGACAACTTACAGAATGGGAGAAAAATAGTTTCAAACGATGCAATGGACAAGGGCTTAATCTCTAGAATATATAAGCAACTTATACAACTCTACAGCAAAAAAGCAATCATCCAATGGAAAAATGGGCAAAAGAACTGAATAGACTGTTCTCCAAGGAAGATATACAGATGGCCAGCAAACACATGAAAAAATGCTCAACATCGCTGATTATAAGAGAAATGCAAATCAAAATTACCATGAGATTCTACCTCACACCAGTCAGAATGGCCATCATTCATGAGTCCACAAATAACAAGTGCTGGAGGGGCTGTGGAGAAAAGGGAACCCTCTTGCACTGCTGGTGGGAATGTAAACTGGTACAGCCACTATGGAGAACAGTTTGGAGATACCTTATAAACCTATACATAGAACTACCATATGGCCCTGTAATCCCACTCTTGGGCATATATCCGGACAAAACTCTGCTTAAAAGAGACACGTGCACCCGCATGTTCATTGCAGCACTATTTACAATAGCCAAGACATGGAAACAACCCAAATGTCCATTGACAGAGGATTGGATTCGGAAGAGGTGGTATATATACACAATGGAATACTACTCAGCCATAAAAAAGAATGACATCATGCCATTTGCAGCAACATGGATGGAACTAGAGACTCTCATACTGAGTGAAATGAGTCAGAAAGACAAAGACAAATACCATATGATATCACTTACAACTGGAATCTAATATACAGCACAAATGAACCTTTCCACAGAAAAGAAAATCATGGACTTGGAAAATAGACTTGTGGCTGCCCCAGGGGGGAGAGGGAGGGAGTGGGAAGGATCGGGAGCTTGGGGTTATTGGATACAACTTGGAATGGATTTACAAGGAGATCCTGCTGAGTAGCTTCGAGAACTATGTCTTGATACTTATATTGCAACAGAACAAATGGTGGGGGAAAAATGTATACATGTAAGAGGAACTTGGTCCACATGCTGTACAGCATTACAAATTAAATAATAAAACAAGAAAAAAAAGTGTGCTTTTGACAAATAGGTAACATTGTTTCTCTAATGCTGATAGCTCTCATTCTAAGTGTTTTACAGCCGTTTTCTCATCTCACCTCACAAAATGCTATTTTATCACCCTCACCTTGTAGATGAAGTGACTACTCATAGAGAGGTTGAGTAACTTACTCAAGGTCACATGACTTGTACTTGTGAAACCAAGATGTAAACCCAGGTTGGGCGTGCTTACCCCTCCTGCTCTTTGGAACAAAGCTGGCGCTTAAGCAGCTTCACTAGTAAAAGTGGAAGGAAAACCATGCTTATAAGCAGTTCCCATGCTTAGGAGTAAAAGCCACAAGAAACGGAGCCACCTCAACCTTACTGAATTCTCAGTGACACCTGTTTGCAAATATTTGCAAGTAAAAAGTGAATACAAAATTAGCTGAGAGGTTCAGGTGAGACTTTGACATGGGGGCTTTTTAGGGTAAATAAGTAGAATGTTTTCCAAATAAGAAAGCATTTCCACTGGATTGTCACGAGCAGTTGTCACTGGTGCTAAAGCAGAAGCACTGGCTGTCTTTTAAAATGGCTTTCAATTGCACTTTTGTTTTAAAATTTTTGACAGTTTTACATTTAGTATTTTGTCTTTCCAGGTAAAAAATCAGTGGCAGACTCCTTGGATAAGGTACTTGCTTTGATGTATGAAAGGATATCTTGGTGAGGAAAATTCTGGAAAACATTGGGCAATACCTGCAACTCTCGCTGTGGGCTGCAACTTAAAAGCTTAAGGTTGATTGTTTGCATTATCAAACTGGCAAAGGCTGCGTGGTGGTGAAGAATATAGGCTACTGTCCTTCTGATTTCTATTCTGGACTCTGCCACGTGCTAGACATGTAATTTTAATCATTACTTAACTGCTACCTCAGTTTTCCCATCTATAAAATGGGCATCATAGTACCTATAACACAGAATTGTGGGAAGAATATAATGTGTTAATACATATAAGATTCTTAGAACACTTTCTTGCTTATAGTAAGATCTCAGTAAGTGTTTGCAGCTTGTGTAATAGCAGTAATAATACTATTTTATTATTGTATGTTGTTAGAGAAGAGGTAATATCATAAATCTTAAAGCGTAAATACCCTGAAATCTCACTTTTAGAGAATTGCCCTAAATAAATAATGACATATTCAATTACTAGTATGTTCACTGCAAACATGTTTATATAGTGGAAAACCGGGAACCATCTTTTAATAACGTAGACCTTCACGCCTTGACAGGAAATGATTTTTACAGTGTATTGATAAGTGATTTTTAAAAAGACCATAAAATAGCACGTTATAATTCCTTATTTTGAAAAGTATGTATATATGCTGGCTTAGAGAAAGGTCTGGAATATCAATATGTTACACAGTAGCTATCCTGGGTTGTTGGTCATTTTTATGCCCTCCTAGCTATTTATATTCTGCTCATTTTTTTCTCAATGAGCAGGTATTTATGTAACTTTAAGCAGTTATTTTAAAAAGTTGAAACCTGCACTGTCTTATCTACCTCTCCCGGCAGTTGGTTTGGACGCTTAATAGATGCAGCCTGAGTTCTATATGAGGTACTTTACATTCTCCACAGCCATCCAGGGACAGAATCTCAATTAGAACATCAAGGTCTGGCTTCTGTGGCCCCTTGCTGTGTCAGTTCCACTTAGGAGCTGCTATGGGATTTGCATAAATTAAATGCCCGCTGGATAGCTGCCATCCTTGAAAAATGGAATGCGATCAGCATGGGGGAGGGAAGGAAAGAGAAAATTTGCTTTTGTTTCATGGCACCCTCTTCTTGTTAATGCCCATTCAAGACTGCTTTGACCATGGCTCAGTTGTGGTTTGGTAATTTCCATGGCTTTTTTTTTTTTTTTTTTGCAATGGAGAAAACAATTTGAGCAGCATTTTCTTTCATGAGAGGTGCTCCTTAGGGAAGAGATGTTGTAGAGCTGGATCACTGCCATGGGATGTGCACGGGCTTAGAATCACAGAATTTTCAAAAGAGAGGTGCCCAAGGGACTGTTAGTCTAGTGCTGCCTGCAACCTTCTAAGTCCATGCTGACCTTTCAAGAACCAAAAAGCTTGTGTTCTTTTTGTATTTTGTATCATGAAAACAATTTTCTTTTTTACATTTTCTATTTGTAATTTTTAAAAAAAATTTGTAAATATTTTAAAAATTGAACCCCATATTTGTAATGAAGAAAAGTGCTTTTTAAGAGATTTTTGATTTTGAGGGAGTTCTAGTCGTGGCGCAGTGGAAACAAATCCGACTAGTATCCATGAGGATGCGGGTTTGGTCCCTGGCTTCACTCAGTGGGTCAGGGATCTGGCATTGTCTTGAGCTGTGGTGTAGGTCACAGATGCGGCTCGGATCATGTGTTGCTGTGGCCATGGCATAGGCTGGCAGCTGTAGCTCCGATTCAACCCCTAGCCTGGGAACTTCCACATGCCCTGGGTTCAGCCCTAAAAAGCAAAAAAAAAAAAAAAAAAGGAGAGAGAGACATTTTGATTTTGACATTCTACCCAGGGTTGGGGGAGAAGAAAGAT
Source organism: Phacochoerus africanus (assembly GCF_016906955.1). Taxonomy (NCBI): domain Eukaryota; kingdom Metazoa; phylum Chordata; class Mammalia; order Artiodactyla; family Suidae; genus Phacochoerus; species Phacochoerus africanus. The sequence goes on from NC_062560.1 coordinate 94,786,506, forward strand.
TTGTCCACAGTGCCTTCACACAGAGCATGGATCATTGGTCTAAGCCAAGCCTCCCTCCCCATAACCATCTCCCTCTTTCATTGAGTTCATTATTGAGTCACTACCATGGTCCAGGGAATGGTTGGCTCATGTTACATGCCTTCCTGTGAAAAGAGAAGCTCTATAGATCTAATGAATGAGTGGTTCAGTGTGAATTAGATTCAGTCACCCATCCTTCCATCCTTTCATTGAACAAATACTTTTTGAGCATCCATACGTCCCAGGTAATACTCTAGGCTCTATAGGTAATAATAGCGAGCTGGAGTTTATGTTTCAGTAAGAAGAGACACAATAAATAAATAATATAAAATCAGGCAACAATAAGTGCTATAAAAAAACAAAGTAGGGTGTGGAAATGCTTCTTTAGATGGGATGGTCAGGAAAGGCTTCTTTGAGGAGGTGACGTTTGAGCAGAGAGCTGCATGGAAGAGACCAGAGCAAAATTGGAGGGATTCCTAGGGTTGAAATCTGTTTTAAGCAGTTTTCTAGTGTTTATTTCCAGAATTTTTGAGACTTGGGGCAGAAAGCTTCCCTCGGCTCTGGAATGAGAGATAACTAAGTTCAGGCAAGCAATAGCAAGCATTCTACAGCCCATATCAGGATCCAAGAAACCTAGCATTAGTCAGGCTACAGTTGGCAGAGGAAGACTCAGAATGCCCACCAGGATAGCCTGTATTTGGAACATAAATCAGTAGTTGGAACTCAGCTTCTTAGGCTTTCAAGCTCCCTGCTTCTGTGATGGATGAGTCACTGGTCCCTGCTAACATCCTCTACTCTTTCCCCATAATCTCACCCCATTTACCCCATAGGGTAACAGAAAGGTCTGGACAAGCTCCTGGTTCTGCAGAGAGGAGTCTTAAAACCATAGAAGTAGATGCTCTAAAAGCCTGCCCCAGGAAGGAACTAGCCTGGTTGTCAGGGAATCTAGGCAGCATTTAGCTGGGAGGAGCAAACCAAAAGGCTATTTCTGTTCTTGGGACTAGGGTCACAATCTGCCAGTGGGGAGAACAGGAGAGAAAGCAGGTAAAGGCTTAAGGGAAGACAGTACTGAGAAAAAACTAATTCTGAGCAAACAGGGACATCAGCAGTGGCTATGTTTGCAACCTCCTATCTTTCCTTTTGGTGCCTCCCCTCTCTTTCTGCATCCCTGATACAGCTTCTATCTAGATGCTGAGTTTGTTCTCAATTAACTGTCCACAAATCTCCCCAGAAAGGGACACTTGGAACATCTCTAAGTACTGGGTTACAAATTAAGAAGCCCAGAGCCCTAGGGTTCTGAGGTAGCGCTTTGGGGGACACTGTGGGAAATGAGTGGGGTTGGCTGAGCAAGTGAACTTTGGGGTCTCCAGCACTGCTAAACAGATATTTGTATCTGCTATATATACTGGGTGCTATAAAAAATATCCAGTTTCTTTAAAAAATAACCTCACAGATATTTGTCTTTATCCATCTAACTTCTCTTTGTATGGTAATCTCTAGGTCCATCCATATTGCTGCAAATATATGAGATCACTAATACGTGGAATCTAATAAAAATAATACAAAATAACTTACAAAACAGAAACACACCCAAAGATTTCAAAGCCAAATTTATGGTTACCAAAGGGGAAATATTGGGGGGATGGATAAATTAGGGGGTTGGGGTTGACATATACACCATACTATATACAAAGTAGATAACTAACAACAACTGCTGCATAGCACAGGATAACCTAGTCAATACTATGTAATAACCAACGTGGGAAAAGAATCGGAAAAGGAGTGGCTATGTATATGTACATATATAACTGACTTACATGGCTATACATCTGAAACTAACACAACATTGCAAGTCAACTATATTCTAATAAAAAATTTTAAGTTAAATAAAACACCACAAAAACAAAGCAAAAATTGTCACTTTAAGGTGTTACTTCTTCTGGGAGGCAGTAGGGTCTAATAGTGAAGAGTATGGGACCAGGAAAAGGCAACCTTCATTTCAATCCCTTTGAAATCTCAAAATCTCTGAATTTGAGATTTCAGTCATTCTCAAATGACTGGAAATTCTTAGTTTCATCCTAAGCTTGTTGTGAGGATCCAGTGCAGTGAAAGCATATGGAAGGCTTTGTCTAGCACCTGCCATGTAACAAGGACATGGTAAATGTTAGCAATTCTTAGCTACATTTACTAAGGTGTTCTAGAGCCTTGCTACTGAAAGTGTGGTCCGTGGACAAGCAACACCAGCATCTCCTGGGGTCATATTAGAAATGCAGACTCTCTGGCCCTCCTATACACCTACAGAACCAGAATCTACAGCTTAATAAGATTTGCAGGTGATTCACATGTACATTACTGTTTGAGAAGCACTGGTCTAGAAGACCTACAAGACCAAAAGAATTAAGTTTTAATGGCGGTATTCTGGGATATATTTTGGGGCCATTAGAAGTCCTTCCTGGTACCCTTTAAATCACTCCAAGTGGACTGTTATTTTCTTGGCCAACAAGGTTGATTTTTCATGTGAGGTGCCTATTGCTTATGGAAAACTCACTCATTTTTCAAGGCATAGCTCAAGTGTTCCTTTCTCAGCACAGCCTTTCCTGACCTGCTATCCCACCACCCACACCCTCATGGAACTGAACACTTCTCCCTTTGTCTTCTTCTTCACTCTGAACTGATTTCTATAACATGTTGCCAAAACACATACAGCAGGGTTGGAATGTACACCCAGCAACTCAGATGTGCAAAAATGTTCTCTAGAATTGAACTAAACTTCCCCTAGGAACTTCCCATCCTGCTGGGTAGTGGGGAGGAAGTGCAGACACACAGTTCATTGTGCCAGTTGAAAGCATCTGCCTCTTTGGAGAAATGCTGAGTCTTGCATGTTTTAACTTCATTTCCCCTCCTCTTACATTGGAGGTGTCTAGGGGCTGTGGGGTTGGGGAAAATAGAGCCTTGGAACCTTGCTCATTCTTCTGGGTGCTCATTATTTACTGCTAGCACATGGTTGGTCTGGAATAATTCCCCCACTTCTGAGCTGATGGAAGGTGAAGTACAGTGAGTCCCTTCTTGTCTTTTAGGTACTTCACCGGTTGTACCTGTTGTTGAAATCCATAGTCCTAGCTGTTTGTTTCTAGTTGCAAAGCCCCCTGATTTTGTAACTTCTTCATTCTAAACACAGGCCTCTGGTGGTCTACTGGTTCTCTCTACCCCATCAGTTTTGGCTTTTCTGGATGACCATGGCAGGTTATAAAGAAACAGAAGTGCTACACAAGGCCATGAACGTTGAGTCCTCCCTTACCTATTGCTGTCTTATCACCAGGATGCCAGATGGCTCCAGGACCAAGGTGAATGCAGGTCTTCTCCAAGGGAGCTCCACATCTTCCCTGTCTGTTCCAGGTGAGGAACAACCCTCGCTGTTTCAGTAGTTTCTACCAGGACCCCCTAGTAAGTGTCCACTTGCTCCTCTCCTTGGTGGGAAATTTCTTCATATCTTAGACAGTTCTCTTTACTCATAGCTTATAGTAAAACCCCAGGTTTTATACATATAAATATATATTTATATATTTGCTTTGAATATATAAAGGGAACTTCTGGTGTTTGAAAATTCCTTTCTTTGTTGATAACACCTCATTCTTAAGACTATTGTCTAACAGAGGTCTTAATCATTTTCTGACATGGTGGCCTTCTGTAGCAATCTGTTGGTGCCTATGGATCCCTTCTGAGAACAATACATTTGAATGGATTAAAGAAACTACAGAGGATTACAGAGGAAGCCAATTATATTGAAATATAGTAATAAAATATTTAAAAATAATGATAGAGTAATACTTGTGCTCCTTTATCAATGCATTAAAGGATAAGATCTAATCTCAGGTCTATTTGAAGTAATGATGAGAGTAAATACTATTTTGGGATAGCTACAGCATTATTATTTTGATTTGAAAATGTGATTTCTATTGATGACAAAGTCATAAGTGTGGATGAAAAATGATCGTGGTCTGTTGCCTGTATTCATAATGAAAGTAAATGACGAGAGACTAGTGAAAGTTAAGATGTACTTTGTTTTTGTGTACTTTTCTTAACTGTGGATCCCATGTTAAAACACACACACACACACGTGCACAAGTCATCTATAGGATAAAAAAGACCCAAATCTAATGTGATGGCCAAAGCTAAGCAATGACTTACAGTACTGTTCTAGCTGGTATCCACTCTCTCCGAAAGAGTGGAAACCTGCAGATTCAGTGAACCCTGGGGCATCATGACTTATAGGGAATGAAAGATCCATTTGCATAATAGTTTAAACATAGTTATAGCCATTACACTGTTTATTGGCACTGATTTGTTTCCCTATCTGTATCCTCCATTAGATAAGACACTAGTCCTTGAGAGCAGGGATTGTGTTTTAGTCATCTTTGTCTCTTAGGAGCTAGCCTGACACATGGCAGGAGATCAATTACTGTCTAACCTATGAATGAGCAAACCAACCAGCTTTGCCAGCAAATCTGCAGGATCTAGCAGCCTGCCGAGCCATTCATTATTCATCATCCTGCTCCTCTTCACACTCCAACCATTGCAAGTTCACCATCAAAGTCTTGCTCACTCATCTTAACTCCATCGTACTGCAACAGTCAGCTTTTAGGCCTCTTCCCTTCAACACATACATAAGTATACACACACAAACACAGGAGGATGCTGTGAAGCAAAAGCAACTTCCACAGAACACTGGTACCTCCTGTTCACTCAGTACATGGTTATGATGCCTTTGCTATGTGCCAGGCTCAGAACACAGAACTGAGGATACAGAGGCAAGTAAACCAGACATGATCCACATTCCTCCATCTTGGAGTTTACAGTCAAGGGCAGAGAACTTTGAATTCTGTTCTGTACCTTCTTGGGTTAATAGAGTGTCCCCAGAGGGTGATACAGGGAGACCACACTGTCAGAGGTCTAGGCCCCCTTCCCTACCTTATCCAGAGTGGCTGCCATTTTTGTCAATTTTATGTATCCAGTTCATTTTAGGAAGAGTTTCATAGCTAAGACATATTTGAGCAGAGCAAGACGGTGGAGGAGTAAGAGGTTATGCTCACCTTCTCCCACAAACACATCAAAAAAACACATCTACATGTAAAATGACTCGGACAGAATATCAACTGAATGCTAGCAGAACTTAAACTTCCAAAAAGGGCAAGAAACTCTTGACATAACTGGGTAGAACAAAAGAAATAAAAGAGAGGAAAGGAATCAGGATGGGACTAGCATTCCCAAAAGGGAGCTGTGAAAGAGAAAAGGAACCCACCTCCTGGGAAGACACCTAACTGATGGAAAGATCAGCTGAGTCGGAGGGACCTCAAAGTCGCCAAGAAAAACGCAGCTGCTGGATGGAGAACAGCAAAGCAGAGTGAGAGCTGCACAGATCATCTGAACCACCAGCCCAGACACCACAGCAGGAGACGCTGGAGACTCAGGCTCCAAAGGTCAGTCCAGGGGAGAGGACTGGGGCTGGCTGTGTGGGGACAGCCTGAGGGGCTAAGGAGAAGTGTGCCATGGGCGGGGGAGCAGTATGCCACAGGCTGGGGAGGAGAACGAGATGGCAGAGGGAACCTGGGGGAGAAGGTCCAGACCCACAGGAGAGGGAAGGTGCCATTGTTGGGGAGGGGAGCGGAAGAGGAGGGGTGGACCGCCATAGGAATCTCCCTGTACCAGAGCATGCGCATGCCTGTGGGCTTGTAGAGGGAGGTGAGGCTCTGGCAGAGGCTATGGGCGGAGAGAAGGCTCTTGCTCGTTTAGGGGAGACTGGGCGCTTCTTGTGCAGGCTAATGGTGGCCAGGCAGCTCTTGTGTGGGCTAAGAGCCTCAGGGGGCTAAGTTTGAAGTAGTGCCTCTTGCACGATCTACAGGTGGCAGGGACAGACTGCAGGGGAGAGGCCAGAGGGAGGCATGGCTTGCCACCACTGGGGGCCTGTGAGTGGGCTCCACCTGCAACCCCAGTCACCTCAGGGGTTGGCAAAAAAGAAAAAAAAAAGAGGGCACTGTAACCAAGCACCAGATGCTGTTGCTCTCACTCCCCTGGGAACACACCAGCCCTGCAGCTGCCACTGCCAAACATTCTGGGCAGTGCCCAGACACTTGGTCACTGTTCCTTCCCAAGACCCTACAACTAGGAGCAGCTGGTGCAGCACCTCCTGCGTGGGATAAGCAGGACGAGGTGCTTCTGGCATGGTCTACAGGAGGCTAGGGCAAACTGCTACAGTTATCTCTGGCTCCAGAGGTAGGAGTGGCTCACTACCACTAGGGGTCTGTGAACAGACACCACTTGCAGCCCCATTCACCTCAAGGGCACCACAGAGGAGGGCATTGTGACCGAACACTACCTGTTGGTACTCTTGCACCCCTGGGAACACACCCGCCCTGCTGCTGTCACTGTCAAATGCTCTGGGGAGTACCCACTTGCCTGATCTCTGTCACTTTCCAGGATCCTACGACCAGGAGCAGTCTGTACAGCACCTCCTATGTGGGCTAAGTGAGACAGGTTGCTTCATGAATGGTCTACAGGTGGCAGGGGCAAACCACAGCAGTTATTACTGACTCTAGAAATGGTCATGGCCCGCTCCCACTAGGGGTCCCTGAATAGGCACCACCTGAGGCTCCAATCGCCTCAGAGGAGGTCATAGCAATCAAACACAAGCTGTTGTTGCTCTCACTCCCCTGGGAACTCATTCACCCTGCTGCTGCTACTGCCAAATGCTCTGGTCACCTTGTAGATCTGCCTAGAGCTCATTACCACTTCCCAGGTGGTAATGAGCTCTTCTCTAAATTAAAAAAGGGCTTCCCTGCAACTAAGAGTAGCCTGTGCCAACTTCCTGCAAGTCCTTGCTGCTGTTGAGAGCCCAACAACCAGGCATTAACTGCTGGCCCTACCCATTGCCTCCTCCTCTCTGAAAACACACTGAGCATCCTGGGGATAACAGCCTGCTCACACTTAAGAAAGAGACAGCAAATATTCAAACTCCCACACTGAAAATAAATAGTACCCCCCCCCCAAAATACAAAGGGGTATTCTTGCATAGAAGTAGCCTTATAAGACTACAGTTTGGCTTCCCCAAACTCACAGAAAAATAAAAATAAAAGCAAGATGAAGAAGCTCAAAAAGGATTCCCAGTTAAAGCAACAGGAGAATTCACCTAAAGCAGTCAACAATGAAACAAACATTGAGTTCAAAAGGGAGATAGCAAAAATACTGAAGGAATTAAGAGAGGACATGAACAATGATGCAGATTCCTTTAGAAAGGAACTAGAAAATATAAGGAGGAGCCAAGAAAAACTAGAAAATTTATTTGCAGAGATACAAACTGAGCTAAAGGCAATAAAGACCAGCATGAATAATGCGGAGGAAAAAATTGGTGATGTGGAAGATAGAATAATGGAAATCACCCAATCAGGACAGCAGACAGAAAACCAAATGAAAAAACATGAAAACAAAATAAGACACCAATGGGATAATATAAAGCAGGCAAATCTATGCATAATAGGAATTCCAGAGGAAAAGAAAAGTAAAAGGGTATTGAAAATATATTTGAAAAAGTTATGGCTGAAAACTTTCCATATCTAAAGGATACTGATATCAAGATACAGGAAGCACAGAGGGCCCCAAACAAGTTGAACCCAAACAGGCACACACCAAGACATATTATAATAAAAATGGCAAAAGTTGAAGATAAAGAGAGGATTCTAAAGGCAGCAAGAGAAAAGCAAAGTGTTAATTATGAGGGAACCCCCATAAGGCTATCAGCTGATTTCTCTACAGAAACACTACAGGCCAGAAGGGAGTGGCAAGATATATTTAAAGTGCTGAAAGGAAAAAATTTGCAACCTAGAATACTCTATCCAGCAAGAATATCATTTAAAATAGAAGGGGAAATAAAGAATTTCTCCAACAAACAAAAGCTAAAAGAGTATAGAAATATGAAACCCATTCTAAAAGAAATACTGAAAGGGCTTCTCTAAATTAAAAAAAAGAAGAAGAATTAGGATGGAGGAAACCACAATTGGAAAGCAGTCACTTAAATAAGCCAGCATACGATCTAAACATGAAGTTAAAAAAATATATCAAAATCATATAGTGTGGGGAAGGAAAGTAAGAAAATATAGATTCTGTTTTTATTTTAATGATGTGTTTGAACCTATATGACTATCAGGCTAAAGCAAGCAGACGTAGGAAGGGGTTGACATACTTAAAAAGCAGGGCAACCACAAATCAAAACTGAACATTATATTCACAAAAACTGAAAAGAAAATTACTCAAGAAAGTAAATGGAAACCATCCAATCAAAAAAAGAAAAGAAGAAAAAAGAAACAGAATCAACTGGAAAACAAGGTTTAAAATGGCAATAAATACATATCTATCAATAATCACCTTAAATGTCAATGGACTGAATGCTCCAATCAAAAGACACAGAGTGGCAGATTGGGTAAAAAAGCAAAAACCTACAATATGCTGTCTATAAGAAACTTACCTTAGGGCAAAGGACACGTATAAATTGATAGTGAGGGGATGGGAAAAGATATTTCATGCCAATGGACCAGACAGGAAAGCAGGAGTTGCAATACTCATATGTGATGAAATAGACTTTAAAATGAAGGCCATAAAGAAAGACAAAGAAGGACACTATTTAATGGTTAAAGGATCCATTCGAGAAGAGGATATTACATCCATCAATATATATACCACTATTATAGGAGCACCAAAATACCTACAATAAATACTAACAGACATAAAAGGAGAAATTGATGGGAATACAATCATAGTAGGAGATTTTAATACCCTACTCACAACAATGGACAGATCCTCTAGACAGAAAATCAATAAGGCGACAGAGATCCTAAAGGAAACAATAGAAAAGTTAGACTTAATTGACATTTTCAGGACAATTCATCCAAAAAAATTAGAACATACATTCTTCTCAACTGCACATGGAACATTCTCAATGACTGACCACATACTGGGGCACAAAGCTAACCTCAACAAATTTAAGAGTATAGAAATTATTTCAAGTATTTTCACCGACCACAATGGCATGAAACTAGAAATCAACCACAGGAAAAGAAATGAGAAAAAACCTACTACATGGAGACTAAACAACATGCTACTCAAAAACCAATGGGTCAATGAGGAAATCAAGAAGGAAATTAAAAAATACCTCGAGACAAATGATAATGAAAACACAACCACTCAAAATTTATGGGATGCCACAAAAGTAGTGCTCAGAGGGAAATTCATAGCAATACAGGCCTTCCTCAAAAAAGAAGAAAAATCTCAAACTGACAACTTAACCCACCCCCTAAATGAATTAGAAAAAGAACAAACAAAACCTAAAGTCAGCAGAAGGAAGGAAATCATAAAGATCAAAGAGGAAATCAATAAAATAGAGACAAAAATAATAGAAAAGATAAATCAAACTAAGAGCTGGTTATTTGAAAAGGTAAACAAAATTGACAAACCTCTGGCTAGACTCACCAAGGAGAGGTGAGAAAAAAACCCAAATAAACAATATAAGAAATGAAAAAGAAGAACTCACAATGGATACTACAGAAATACAAAAAACCATGAGAGAATACTATGAAAGATTGTATGCTAACAAATTTGACAGCCTAGAAGAAATGGACAACTGTCTAGAGAATTACAGCCTGCCAAAACTGAATCAAGAAGAAATAGATCAACTGAACAGACAGATCACTAGAAATGAAATTGAATATGTCAAAAAAATACTCCCTACAAATAAAAGTCCAGGACCAGATGGCTTCACAGGCAAATTCTACAAAACATACAAAGAGAAACTTATACCCATCCTCCTTAAACTTTTCCAAAAGGTTGAAGAAGAAGGAACAATCCCAAAGACATCCTATGACACCACCATCACCCTAATTCCAAAACCAGACAAAGATACCACCAAAAAAGAAAACTATAGACCAATATCTTTGATGAATATAGACGCAAAACTTCTCAACTAAATTTTAGCCAACCAAAGCCAACAACATATAAAAAAGATCATACACCACAACCAGGTGGGATTCATCCCAGGTTCACAAGGCTGGTTCAACATATGCAAATCAATCAGTGGCATACACCACGTTAACAAAAGAAAAGTCAAAAGCTACATGATCATCTCAATAGATGCAGAGAAAGCACTTGACAAAGCAAAAACCACATGATAATCTCAGTAGATGAAGAAAAAGCATTTGACAAAGTGCAACATCCGTTCATGATCAAAACTCTTACCAAAGTGGGTAGAGGGGGAACATACCTCAACATAATCAAAGCCATTTATGACAAGCCCACTGCCAATATAATACTCAATGGAGAAAAGCTGAAAGCCTTCCCACTAAAATCCCAAGACAAGGATGCCCACTCTCACCACTGTGATTCAACATCGTACTGGAAGTCCTAGCCTCAGCAATCAGGCAAACAAAAGAAATTAAAGGCATCCAAATAGGAAGAGGAGAGGTAAAACTGTCACTGTATGCACATGACATGATACTATATGTAGAAAACCCTAAGGACTCAACCCCAAAACCACTTGAACTGATCAACAAATTCAGCAAAGGAGCAGGATATAAGATTCACCTTCAGAAATCAGTCACATTTCTGGATACTAACAATGAAATATTAGAGAAGGAACACAAAAATACAATACCTTTTAAAATTGCACCCCCCAAAATCAAATACCTGGGAATACACCTGACCGAGGAGGCAAAGGACTCACATGCTGAGAACTATAAAACATTAATCAAGGAGATTAAAGAAGATGTAACGAAATGGAAAGATAGTCCATGCTCCTGGGTTGGAAAAATTAATACTGTAAAAATGGCCATACTACCCAAAGCAATCTACAGAGTCAAAGCAATCCCTCTCAAATTACCCATGACATTTTTCACAGAACTAGAACAAACCATCCAAAACTTTATATGGCACCACAAAAGACCCAGAATTACCAAAGCAATTCTGAGGAGCAAAAACCAAGCAGGAGGCAGAACTCTCCCAGACTTCAGGCACTATTGATGACAAAGCCACAGTCATCAAGAGAGTGTGGTTGGTACTGGTACCAAAACAGACAGACAGACCAAGGGAACAGAATAGAGAACCCAGAAATAAACCCAGGCACCTATGGTCAACTAATCTTTGACAGAGGAGGCAAGAACATAAAATGGGAAAAAGACAGCCTTTTCAGCAAGTCTTGCTGGGAAACCTGGACAGCTGCATGCAAATCAATGAAACTAGAACACATCCTCATACCATGCACCAAAATAAACTCCAAATGGCTGAAAGACTTAGATAGAAGACAAGACACCATCCAACTTCTGGAAGAGAACATAGGCAAAACATTCTCTGACATCAATCTTACAAATATTTTCTCAGGTCATTCTCCCAAAGCAACAGAAATAAAAAATAAACCAATGGAACCTAATCAAACTGACAAGCTTTTGCACAGTGAGTGAAACCCAAAAGAAAACAAAAAGACAACTTACAGAATGGGAGAAAATAGTTTCAAATGATGCAACTGACAAGGGCTTCATCTCTAAAATATACAAACAACTTATACAGCTCAACAGCAAAAAAGCCATCAACCCAATTGAAAAATGGACAAAAGACCTGAATAGACATTTCTCCAAGGAAGACAGACAGATGGCCAACAAGCACATGAAAAAATGCTCAACATCACTGATTATTAGAGAAATGCAAATCAAAACTACTACGAGATTCCACCTCACACCAGTCAGAATGGCCATCATTAAGTCCACAAATAACAAGTGTTGGAGGGAGTGTGGAGAAAAGAGAGCTCTTCTGCACTGTTGGGGGGAATGTAAGCTGGTACAACCACTATGGAGAACAGTTTGGAGATACCTTAGAACACTATACATAGAACTACCATATGACCCAGCAACCCCACTCTTGGGCATATATCCGGACAAAACTCTACTTAAAAGAGACACATGCACCCGCATGTTCATTGCAGCACTCTTCACAATAGCCAAGACATGGAAACAACCCAAATATCCATCAACAGATGAATAGATTAATAAGATATGGAACATATATACAATGGAATACTACTCAGCCATAAAAAAGATGAAATAATGCCATTTGCAGCAACATGGATGGAACTAGAGACTCTTGTACTGAGTGAAGAAAGAAAGAAAAGACAAATACCATATGATATCACTTATACCTGGAATCTAATATATGGCACAAATGAACTTTCCACAGAAAAGAAAATCATGGACTTGGAGAACAGACTTGTGGTTGCCAAGGGGGTGAGAGAGGGAGTGGGATGGATTGGGAGCTTGGGGTTAATAGATGCAAACTCTTGCCTTTGGAATGGATTAGCAACTAGATCCTAAACTATGTCTAGTCACTTATGATGGAGCATGATAATGTGAGAAAAAAGAATATATATACATGTATGTGTAACTGGGTCACCATGCTGTACAGTAGAAAAAAATTTATTGGGGAAATAACAATTGATAACAATTTAAAAATTTAAAAAAATTGAAAACTACTGCCCTAGTGGAAGAGCCTGGCAATAGCTGTTATTCTAGGCTCAACCTCTTTAAAAACCACCTTCTTGAAATGACAAAGGAAGAGCTTGTGTGTTCAGGATTTAGTCTAAACAAAGAAAAGTTCCTCTCATCCTTAAAGTCTTCAGGGGAAGGAGATTCTAGAAGACAATGTCTCTGTCCCTGTGGATATCTGGGTATCAGCACCTTTTTGCCTCTGATAAGGATAAGGAAAGGGACTAAAGGGAGAACAGCTGTATGGTCTCTGTCCCTAGCTGTGGGCTCCCACCAGGACCTACAGGAAGGAGATGTGGATTTTGCAGAGAATGGAATTTCCCAAGTGGTCGTGCCACAGACGCCAAGCTGATGCCTTCTCCCTGGCACCCTACTTTCCTTCTCCGCCTTTATAAGTGAGATGGCAGAGAGAATCAGGAATGCAACCTCTCCAAGGCCAAAATGTGGTTAATTCCATTGATGGCTTGAAATCAAGACCAAAAATTTTAATACAGAATGGTGCCCTTTTTAGACTGCCTTGTTTAGATGGGGAGTGCAAATAAGAAAAAAAATATGAGGCTGTGGAGACTGCGTTTGGAAACATATGAGGCACATGGTGGGAAAACATTTTCCCCAAGAGCTGCCTTCTCCAAGATTGCATTTCTTTGTTTGCTCTTAAGGGCAAATGTGGGAACAAAGAATTTGAATTTCATTGGCTAAGCAGCTGCCTTCTTCCACTGCCATCTCATCCTGAGCCTTGGAAAAGGTCAGACATTGATGGTGGCCCAGTCTGAGTGGTGAGGGATAAGATGGGTGCAGATATAGTAGGAGTGAGGCATGATGGTTTGTATGTAGTAGGAAAAGATGCATTTGCTTACTCATTCACTCAACTATTTGTTGAGCACCATCTATGTATCAGGTACTGTGTGAGGTGCTGGAAATACAAAGACACAGGCACAGTCTGCCATCTTGGAGTCTAGATAAGTTATCATTGCTCTGTAAGTTTGTTTTGTTGTTTGTTTGTTTTGTTTTGTTTTTTTGCTTTTTAGGGCTGCACGCACGGCTTATGGAGTTTCCCAGGCTAGGGGTCGAATTGGAGCTACAGCTGCTGGCCTCCACCACAGCCACAGCAACGCAGGATCCGAGCGGCGTCTGCAACCTACACCCCAGCTCATGGCAACACCATATCCTTGCCCCACTGAGTAGGACCAGGGATCGAACCTGAGACCTTATGGTTCCTAGTCAAATTCATCTTCACTGTGCCATGATGGGAACTCCTGCTCTGTAAGTTTTTGTTTTACTTATTTATTGAATCAGGTTATACTGAGTAGTTTCTTTATGGGGTTGTAAACAACGACAAAATGAGTTAAAGCTCAAGTATGAGCAACTGAAATATTTTGTAGATTTTATATGAAAAACAGATTTTTTCCCTACTCACTTACCTGCTTAAAAGTTTATAGATATTCCAAGAAAAGACAGGAATATGAGGAAATGAGGTAGAAGAGGTCCAGAGATTGTTAACTGTGGCTATGGATTCTCTCCATAAGAATTTGCCTCTGGGAGTGCCCATTGCGGCTCAGTGGTTAACGAATCTGACTAGCATCCATGAGGATTCCTGGCCTTGCTCAGCAAGTTAAGGATCCAACATTGCCATGATCTGTGGTGTAGATAGCAGACGCCGCTCAGATCTGGCATGGCTGTGGCTGTGGTGTAGGCCGGCAGCTGCAGCTCTGATTTGATCCCTAGTCTGGGAACCTCCATATGCTGCAGGTATGGCCCTAAAAAGAAAAAAAAAAAAAAAAGAATTTGCCTCTAAACTTCAACCTGTAAATTTGGTCAGACTGTGGCCAGGGATATATTGCCCTTGTTTGTCAGAGGATCTGAATTTCACAACTCCAGCTGCCTTATGCACTGATGAAATTCCAGTACAGTTAGTTGTTTGTTTCCTATTTGATTTTTGATCCTCCGGGGTAGCTTGTCTATACAAAAACTCAGGTCCTGGATCCACCCAGAAGCTGCAATATTAGTGGTACTTTCCCAAGGAATAGGGATCCTTGGACCCTAAGGTTCACGGGTCCTCCTTTAGTCAGAGTCTGCCCAATGAATGTCTTTTCTTCAGTGCTCTTATCTGTGGAATGATTACAGATCTCCACCCTGTTGAATTTCGGCATGGCCACGCAACTTCGTTTGACCAATGAAATTTGCGTAAAAATGGCATGTATCGCATTCAGGCAGAGGCTTCAAGAGCCAGTGTGAGGTTTGCCATATTGCCTTTCCCCTCTGCTGTGTCAACTGCAATGTTCCAGATAGAGGATGATCTATTAGCTCAGGTCCTGGAGTGAAGATAATGTGGACCAGAGGTTCAACCAAGTCAGGATGGACACATAGCATGAGTGAAAGATAAACCTTTGTGGTTCACAAGTGAGATTTTGGGAGTTATTTGTTATTGCAACATAACCTCACTTATTCTGACTAAGTGCTAAATAAATGGGTTTTTTGGTTTGTTTTTGTTTTTGTCCTTTTAGGGCCAAACCCATGGCATATGGAGATTCCCAGGCTAGGGGTTGAATCAGAGCTGTGACTGCTGGCCTACACCACAGCCACAGCAACGCAGGATCCTAGCTACATCTGCAACCTACACCACAGCTCGTGGCAACGCTAGATCCTTAACCCACTGAGTGAGGCCAGGGATCAAACCTGCATCCTCATGGATGCTAGTCAGATTCATTTCCGCTGAGCCGCGATGGGAACTCCAAAATGTTAACTCTTATTATTGAGCAGAAGCCCCGTCTTTCTCATTTTCCATGAAATCCCAGTACATCATGATAGTGAAAACCAGTTGCTTCATCTCTACCAATATTTTGTTCATTAATAAAGCTCCCTTTTCAAATAAAGCTCTATACAGGACTTTACTATATAAAACAGTTAAAGCAGTAGTTTATTAATATAAATTTGATAATCCAAATACATATTTACTTGTAAAAGAAAATTAATAAAGTTTTGATAAACATAAATGTTTGAAATAGGAAATTCTGATGCAGTTGTAGCAATTCATTTGTATGAATTAGATTTGGTTGTACAGTAGTAAGAATATTCTGACCCACAAAGTATTTGCAAATGGTAATTTGTATTCCTTCATTCAGTGCTATGATGTGGAATTATAGTATGTTCTTTGATTAAACTGGATGGCAAATAAAGTTTATTTTGAGTTTTGCACAAAAGTGAATCTACTGAGCAGCTCAAGTTAATGGCACTAGTAGTCTCCCATTGCAATATGTTAAAATTTGGCATATATAGCATTTTTAAATGTGTGCATTGTTTTTAGCTACTGTTTTTTAAGTTACAAATTTTCAGTTGTTTATAAATATGTTTAATTGATATTCAGATTGATTTTGGAATTCCTGAACCATTTCTTTAGAATCTTTGGAAGGAAACAAAAATATTTACTGACATCAGTATGTTCTAAGTATCACTCATTTATATACCACCTTCACTATTTTTGCTATATCCATAAACCACCTATTATTCGTTTAATATCTTTCATCAAACGGATTCACTTTTTAAAAAAATGACCTCATCCTAAGCAATAACATTTCTGAAATAATGGCTCTCATATAATATTTGTATTTTTCAAACATATTTGAGAATAAACACACTAATTTGAAAAAAAGCTAGAGTCTGTTTGCCAGCTTTCATTTTGCATTTGTTAGTGGCAATAAATACCACACTACAGAAATATTGACCACAAGCTAAAGTATTCTATTTTTTTGGTCTTTTTGTCTTTTCTAGGGCCGCACCTGAGGCATATGGAGGTTCCCAGGCTACGGGTCAAATCGGAGCTGTAGCCACCGGCCTATACCAGAGCCACAACAATGCGGGATCCGAGCCGCATCTGTGACCTACACCACAGCTCACAGCAATGCCAGATCCTTAACCCACTGAGCGAGGCCAGAGATCAAACCTCCAACCTCATGGTTCCTAGTCAGCTTCAATAACCACTGAGCCACGATGGGAACTCCATAAAGTATTCTATTTGACTATGGGTATTTTTCATGTGATTTTGTGATAATTTAAAAAAATAATACAGAATTACTCTGATTTCCATTTTGATTTAGTATCATGTAGAAACAGTCTATGTTATATTTCATTCAATTTTTTCCTGAAAGAGAACCAGAGTGTAGAACCAGTGTTTACTAGAGTTTTAAAAGAACCAGAGAAACAGATTTTGTGTGGAATGGGATATGAGAATTGTTAGGGTAACTGACGGATGCCTACTAGGCTTCAGTCTACACATCAAGAAAGAATTCATAGAGAAGGTTGGTGGTAGCAATAAAGGACCTGATCTAAGAAAGGAAGCATATCTGTAAGATTTTAAACTGTGTTTTTTTCCGACAAGCCACAATGCAAGGATGTCATCTGTAGATAAAAGTGTTGCATTGGTTCCTTGGGTTTTTAAAGACAGTGGCATCAGATACTTTTGAAATAGAGGATGCGATGAATAGAGGCCAAAAAGTAGAAAGTAGCTCCATTATAAATTGACTTAAATGATAATATCCACTGACGCTCAAAAATTCTTTTTCTTGTTTCAGACCCTGACAATCGACTGTCTCTAGGGGCAGCTTCTAAAGGGGCCAAATGTGAACCCACTGAGAAACGGAAAATCTTTGGGAAATGTTCTAAGAGAAAACAAACAAACAAACAAAACTGTCCACATTAATGTCCAAGCTGGCAAGTTTCTCACTGACTTACAGCCTAAGTCCTCCTCAGTAGAAACTCATAAACTTCAGATGCTTTTTTGTCCAGCTCTACAACAGAGCAACAGCAGGAAACACCTGGAGAACAACTTGGAAATCCAGGGGTTGGCTAGCTTTTTGATTACCTTCTCCCTTTGCACTGCAAGACAGCCTGGGTTTGACGGCACCATCTGGAAGTCTCCTGCCGCATGTGGTACTTGATGGAACGACATTGCAACCTTTTCACTGTTTTGGCCACTAGGTCTTCCAGGAGGGGAGTTTGTTTTTCAAAATGTGCCACTCTTATATAGAGCAGGGTTCCAGGGACATGGGTCTGGGAGCTCAGCAAAAGAGCAGTATTCAAACTCTCACACATGATGCCAGAAGACTAAACCAGAATGGTCATTGCAGCATTGTTTAAAGTAGTGTAAAAATGGAATCAGCCTAAAGAAATCATTGATTAGTGAATGGATAATTAGTGTGCTGTATTCTTACAGTGGAAGGATATAAATAGTACAAATCAATGAACTTAAAGTATATGTGCCAAGTATGGATCTGACTTAAAAAATTTATAGTATCATATCATTGATATAAGAATGATCAACATACAAAATAAGTCTACATATTGTTTAGGAATATGTTCATATATATACATTCATAAGTAGTAAAGGTACAGAGAAAGAAGAAAATCATCTTTAAGATAGAGGTTACTTCTGAGAATAAAGGGAGGAAAATGAGATCAGGGAGAAAGCTACAAAGGGCTTTGACTATATAATATTTTATTTATTAATCTAGTTGGTGAGTAAATAGGGTGTTCATTACATTTTTTCCTACATCTTTTTAATATACCTAATATTTCTCATAAAAAAAAGCATTTTTCAAATATGCTCATTGCAGCCGCTCACCAAGTTCTAAAGATTACTCATGTGAGCTGAACTGTTCTATATACTTGGAGCTGGAAAATTGTACCAACAAACTTGTGCTGACACCAGAAAAGGCCGGCCATTTGGTGTTGGTTCCTCAAAAGTGGGCTTTGGATTGTAAACTTTCTGGAAGGTGGGAGCCATCAAGTACTTATAACTGGATTAGATGGTCATTTGGCAAGCTTTGAGGAGGTTAGGACTTGGGACTTGTTGGTTGGCTTAGAGTGGACAGAGATAATCATGGAGCTGTAGCCTGTAATTTTTTTTTAAATGAGAGTCAATTCAGGAGAAAATTAAAATGCTTATGAGCCATGTTTGTTTCCCCTTATTTGAAATGAAAAAAAACTTCCTTGCTCTATTTATTTATTTTTGATTTTTTGGGCCACACCTGTGGCTTATGGTTCCCAGGCTAGGGGTCCAATCAGAGCTGTAGCTGCCGCCCTATGCCACAGCCACAGCAACGCAGGATCCAAACTGTGTCTGCGACCTTCATCACAGCTCATGGCAACACTGGATCCTTAACCCACTGAGCAAGGCCAGGGATTGAACCCGCATCCTCATGGATCCTAGCTGGGTTCATTAACCTGCTGAGCCACAACGGGAACTCATGAAAAGTGCTTTATTGCATGCTGACTTGGATTATTTACTTTGTAAAGGAATGCCAATAAGACTATTGGTTCTGCTACTAAAACATAACTATCCAGCCATATGGATGGATAGCTACTCAGAGATGCTTTTCTAATATTTCACCTTGAAATTAGATTGTAAACGTGTTACAAGGTTGGATGGTTGTGTGAGGCCTGTGTTTCTATTGGTGACTCATCACAGGTCTAGAGCAGAGTATGACAAACTACAGCTCGTGTACCAAATCAGGTCATGGTCCACTTTTTTTTTTCTGTTTTGGCTGCCGTGCAGCATATGAAGTTCCCGGGCCAGGGATCAAATCTGAGCCGGAGTTGTGACCTATGCCACAGCTGCAGCAATGCCAGTGGGATCCTGAACCCACTGCTTCAGGCCGGGGATTGAAGCTGAGTCCCTGCTGCTGCAGAGACACTGTCAAACTCATGGTGCCACAGCAGGAACTCTCATGGTCCACTTTCGAAAAGAGTTTAATTCATTTCTGCATTGTCTATGACTGCTTTTGCCCTATAGTCACAGAGCTGAGCAGCTGCAACAGAGACCAGCTGGACCACAAAGCCTAAAATATGTATCATCTGGCTCTTTACAGAAAGTTTATCAATGACATTGGATATAAGGGACTGACAAAGCAGGATGGAGCTGAGCAGGGCAGCGGAGGCTCTGGGTTCTAGACGGGAGAAAGGAGAGGCAGAGGAAGGGCAGCTCAGGGCCAGCTGGGTCCATTTCCCCAGACCACTGCCAAACCAGCTCCATCTGTAGCTATACTGAGGTTATTCCAATCCATTTTCGTTCATGACTCATCTAGTACAGCCACCAGAGACTACTTTTTCTCCTACATTTTCTCTTGGACAAACCCAAACCAAAATTAACTAGCAAGCTCTGATGTCCTTGCACCTTTCAAATCTCCTCTACTTGCCTTCTCCACCTTAGTGTTGGAAATTTGATCTTGCCAATTTCTTGGGCCAAAAGTCTTACAGTCATTCTTGTCCTATAACTTCTTTCTTTCCTTCCTTCCTTCCTTTCTTTGCCATACTCTTGGTATGCGGAAGTTCCTGGGCCAGGGATTGAGTCCACACCACAGCAATGACCACAGCCATTGCAGTGACAACACTGGATCCTTAACCCACAGTGCCACAAGGGAAATCCTAACTTTCTTTCTTTACATCACCTACATTCAAATCCATCAGCAAATTTAGCCAGCTCTACTTTTGTAAGAGTGTCAGAATTTTGACCACTTCTCATCTATCCACCACTACTTCAGTGGCCCAACTTGCTATACTCCCCCTGCCTGGATCACTACAATCTCTTCCTGATGATCTTCCAACCTCCACTCTTGCTTCCCAAGTAGCAGACAGAATTTATTATTACTTTTTAAAAACTGTAGTATAGTGATTTACGATGTTCTATTTCTCCATGAGATCTTCCTTGATTTATCTAAAATGGTGAACCCTAGTATTTCCCATCCTTCTGATCTTTGCTTTGCTTTTCTTTTCTTCATAGCATTCATTTTCATTTGGCACAGTATTTATTTCATAAAATATCTTGTTTGTGGTCTGTCACCCCCTATTAGGGTATAACTTCCATGAGGGTAGAGATGTTTGTTTGCTTTGTTCATGGTTCTATTCAATCGGCTTAGGAAAGTTCTTGGCACCTAGTAGGTATTCAAAAAACTGTTTTGTTCAAAGAGTTACTGGGAACTAGTTTCTTGTAGGGATCCACGGGCCTTGAAAATCTCTAAGAACATTTGATAACGTCAATTCCTATGTTTTTTTCCAAGATAGCTGCTTGTCCTACACACCTCTAAATGGGAGCATCCAAGAAGGAAGGCCTAGGACTTTAGGTCTCTGGACCTAAAGCATGGTGGTCCTTTGGTATTGATACCTCTGGTCAATTGTGACACGTTGCTTTGCTTTGCTTCTAGAATGATTAATTAGCTTTGGAGGGAGCTTATCATCTTCTCTACTTTCCTTCTTTCCAAGCAGGGAGGAGAGGACTTAGATATTACTTGGTACCCCTCTACCTTGTTCATAATAGGCAGGGCAGTTGCTTTCTTTTTGATACCATGTGAGCATGCCCTGTCAAGTCAGCTGCCTGAGAACAGGAACGGCCCTTGAGCACATGGCAATGGCAGTGACAGCAGCACGGCGGGCAGCTTATTTGGTCCAACAAATCCTTTTCCCTGCAACCTCATCTTGCAGCCTCAGGCCCTCTTTTCTCCAAAGGAGCAGCCTCTCTTTTGTTCAGCCCAAGCCACAGTTCCTGGGGGATAAAAGAATCTGTGGCAGTTTGAAGTCGAGGCCAGCATCAAGCAGTGGAACAGGCTTAAAATAGCTCCATGAGGCCATAAACTCTTAATGATCCAATCTTTCAGCATCCCTGGGATGCTGGAGGAAATCCAGCTTCAAGCCCCTACTCGTTGGTTGCCAGCCCCACCAACAGTGGTCTCTTTGTTCCTCTTATCAGCCTGCAAAATTATGCTGCAGCAATTGGACGCTTTCACTGTTTCCTTCCTTTAAAGAGCTCCTCAAAGAATGAATAGGGCAGATGGGTATGAAAGGTCCTCTCACCTTTTTCCACCTCAGAGCTGGCCTTGCCTTTTAAGAGCAATTAATTTCACATGCTAGAGGCTCTGCTCAGGAGATGCTCCAGAGGCATGGGTCTCTCTCTAGTTGAGGTTTTCTAGTCCCACTCCCATCACCACCACCTGCCTAAGAGATTGGTTGGGAAGATTAATATCTTAGAACCTTAGGAACCAGAGAAAACATCAAGATACTATGCTGACCATTCTCCTGCTGCTAGACTAAGGCAAGCCAAATGGGCAAGAATTTCTGCTATTTGGTAAAATTAAAAAAAAATTGTGGGGGGATTTCCCATTGTGGCTCAGTGGGCTAAGAACTCAATTAGCATCCATGAGGATGTGGTTTTGGTCCCTGACCTCTCTAAGTAGATTGAGGATCTGGCATTGCCGCAAGCTATGGCATAGGTCATGGATGCGGCTTGGATCTGGCGTTTCTGTGGCTGTGGGGTAGGCCGGCAGCTGCAGCTCCAGTTTGATCCCTAGCCTGGGAACTTCCATATGCAGCAGATGTGGGCGTAAAAAGACCAAAAAAAAAAAAAAATCCACAACCCCACAAACTTTTGGGCCAATAGTGATTGTACAGCCTCCTCTACCCCTGTGTTGAGAATCAAAATGGTGTTTTCCTCCAACAATACGAATTTCAAGCCCATTAACTCTCCTACCCACTCTTCTAACAAAGCCAAGTATTAGGTCCCTTCCAAGCATGCTAACACCTTTTTTCCCAATGAAATTTAGCATCTTTTCCCTCCCCCTCCCAGTTTAAATGAGATATAACTGACATATAACACTGTATAAGTGCAAGGTGTACAATAAAATGATTTGATAATTGTATATATTGCAAAATGATTACAATAAGTTTAGTTAACATCCATCACCTTACATAGTTGTAATTTTTCTGGTGATGCGAACTTTTAAAATATACTCACTTAGCACCTTTTAAATATACAATAGATTATTGTTAACTATAATCACCGTGCTGAACATTATAGCCCAAGAACTTATTTATCTTACAACAAAAGGTTTGTACCTTTTGTTTTGCTCACCTTCACTCATCTCTCCTACCCTTCACCGGCTGTCTCTGGCAACTGCCAATCAATTCTCTGCTTCTATGAGGTCAGTTTCTTTAGGTCTGCATAAGTAAGATTATGTAGTACTTATTTGTCTTTCTCTGCCTGACTTACTTTATTTTGCATAATTCCTGCAGGGCTTATTCATATTGTCATAAATGGAAATATTCCCTCTTTTTTATGGCTGAGTACTATTAATTATATATATTACATATATATATATACGTAAACACATAAATATAGCATTTCCTTTATCCATTCATCGATCAATGGACACTTATGTTGTTTTCATGTCTTGCCAATTATAAAGCTGCAATGAACATGAGGATGCAGGTATCAATTAGAAATAGTGATTTTACTTGCTGCTGATAAATACCCAGAAGTAGAATTGCTAGACAATATGGTAGTTCTATTTTTAAATTTTTGAGGAAAATCTATACTGTTTTTCCATAATGACTGTCCCAGTTTAAATTTCCAAGGAATGTAACAACAGTTTACAAGGGCTCCTTTTCGCCACATCCTTGCCAACATTTATCTCTTTTTTTCATAACAGCCATTCCAACAGATGTGAGATGATACCTCATTGTGGTTTTGATTTACGCTTCCCCTGATGATTAGTGATGTTGAGCACCTTCTCAGGCACCTGTTGGCCATTTGAATATCTTCTTTGGAAAAATGTCTATTCAGCTCCTTTGACCATTTTTAATTGGCCTTTTTGGTGTTTTGTTTTGCCTTTTGTTTTTGGATGTTTAGGGCCGTGCTTGCGGTACATGGAGGTTCCCAGGCTAGGAGTCCAATCGGAGCTACAGCTGCCAGCCTCCACCACAGCCACAGCAACTCGGGATCCGAGCCGTGTCTGCAGCCTACACCACAGTCCATGGCGATGCCAGATCCTTAACCCACTGAGTGAGGCCAGGGATCGAACCTACATCCTCATGGATCCTAGTCGGGTTCATTAACCACTGAGCCACGACAGGAACTCCTGACTTTTTGTTGTTTTGCTATTGACCTATATGTGGTCCGTATATATTTTGGATATTAACCTGTCATCAGATATGTGATTTGCAATTATTTTCTCTCATTCTGTAGTTTACCTTTTCATTTGGTTGATCAGCTTTTGATTTTTTTTTTTTACTGTGCAAAAGCATTTTAGTTTGATGTAATTTCATTTGTTTATTTTTTATTTTGTTGCTTTTTGCTTTAGTTGGCATATTCAAAAAATCATTGCAAGACCATTGCCAAGGAGATTTTCTCCTATAATTTCTTCTAGGAGTCTTATGGTTTCAGTTCTTACATTTAAGTCTTTAATCCACTTCCAGTTATTCTTTGTGAGTGGCATAAGGTAAGAGTCTACTTTCATTATTTTGCAATTTTTCCAACATCACTTCTTAAGAGATTATTATGAAGAGATTGTCTTTTCTCCATTGAGTATTCTTGACTTGCTTGTCAAATATTAGTTCACACTATATGCATGGATTTATTCCTGGAATCTTGATTCTGTTCTGTTGGTCTACATATAAACGTCTTAACTTAAAAGCCTGAACTCTGGACCCTGCCGAATGACAATCATATAAAAAAGTGAGTTTGAAAGTGAATCTTCCCGCAGTTGAGCCTTGAGATGACTGCAATTCCTACTAGCACTTTGATTTCAGCCTTAGGAGAGACTCTGAACCAGAACCACCCAGATAAGCTTCTCCTGGATTCCTAAACCCCAGAAATTGTAAGGTAAAAAATATGTTGTTTACAGCCAGTAAATGTTGGGGTAATTTGTTATTTAACAATAGATAACTAATACAGGACTTGAACAGGTAAGAACTTATAGGTAACAATAAATTCTCCATAGGTGAAGTTGTAGGTACGGCCTCTTGTCTAGTAGGGAAGGTCCAAATTTGGCTGATAGTAGGATGGTGATATCATCTGCCTTCTGGCTCCATTTGACTTTCACTTGGTGTTATAAATGTTCATAGTGCCATCAGGATGTAATGTGGGAAAGAGGAGATAGCTTGTCTGGACTCTGGAAGTTTAGAACTGGTGTGTTAGGTTTGAGGGGCATCACTTTGTTCCCAAGTTTTTCTCAGCCTTCTAAGCGATTCTTTCTAGATGCTCCTCAAGACTTTGTAGATGACTTCATCAGATAAAGCAGATATATCATCATGTCAACAAACACACAGTCATTTTATTTCCTTTGGTTGCAATAAGAGTGATTGATTTAATAAGAATTATGGGCCATTAATAAAGCTTTTCTATAAAGTCTCTTTGTATAGCCCTAGAGAGCTACATTTAATATCAACATTCCTGATTATTTTTAAACTATTTTGAGGTAACTCAAAGGTCCTTTGGGTCACAAAATAGATGGAAACCGAGGGCACAATGCATGCCAGTGACTGCAAAAAAGATGCAGGCTGTACCCATAATTATATTGCAGAGCCCAAGATTTTGACTCCTCAACCAGAACATTGTTCTTCAGATTTTTATCATTATTATCTTTGCCTCTTCTAATTTTTTTTTTACTCAAGAATGCACCTTTTACCAAAAAACATATAAAACACAATGGCTGGTTTAACAATACAAAATCATCTGTGAAAATGACTTTTAAAAATGATTTCTCCTAAAGCAATCTACAGATTCAATGCAATCACAACAATTATTGCAAAATTAGAAAAAGAAATCCTAAAAATTCATATAGAATCTCAAGCGACCCTAAATAGCCAAAATAATCTTGAAAAAGAAGAACAAGTTTGGATATTCCATACTTCCTGATTTCAAAGCTTTGTACAAACCTAAACTAATCAAAATAGTATGGTGCTGGCACTAAAACAGATGGATAAACTGATGGCATATAATGAATTACCCAGATAGAAACCCTAGTATTTATAGCCAAATGATATTTGACAAGGGTTCTGAGATCATTTAATGGGGAAAAGACAGTCCTTCTTTTCTCACTCTGTCTTTTTTTTTTTTAGCTGCCCCACAGTATATGGAGTTTCTCGGCCAGGGATCAGATCTGAGCCACAGTTGTGACCCAAGCCACAGCTGCAGCAATGCCAGATCCTTAACCCACTGTGCCAGGCCAGGGATCCATTCTTAGTCCCAGCGCTCCCAAGAGGCCACCTGTCCCATTGCACCACAGAGGGAACTCCGAAAATCTTTTTCACTAATGGTGCTGGGAAAACTGGATATCCACATGAAAAAAAGAATGAAGATGGAGTTTTACTTTCCACCATACATAAAAATTAACTTAAAACTGACCAAAGACCTAACATAAGAGCCAAAACTATAAAACTCTTAGAAGGAAACATAAGAGAAAAGCTTCATGACATTGGATTTGGCAATGATTTCTTGGATATAACAGCAAAAGCACAAGCAACAAAAGGAAAAATAAATTCGACTTCAAAATTAAAATTTTCTGTGTTACAAAGAACAGAGTGAGGAGTGGGGTGGACTGGGAATCTGAGGTTAATAGATGCAAACTATTGCTTTCGGAATGGATAAGCAATGAGATCCAGCTATATAGCAATGGGAACTATATCTAGTCACTTATGATGGAGCATGGTGGAGGATGATAATGTGAGAAAAAGAATGTATATGTGTGTGTGTGTGTGTGTGTGTCACTGGGTCACTTTGCTGTACAGTAGAAAATTGACAGAACACTGTAAACCAATGATAATAGAAAAAATAAAAATCATTATAAAAAAGAAAAAGAAACAAATTTGTTAGTTTGACGAAGGGAATGTAGAAAACATCATGTTATATTGAATACTGAAAACGTTTCTGTTGAATTGAAGGATGTAACAGGATGTCCACTCCCTCCATCTCCATTTATTATTGTAGTACAGAGCCTAGAAAGTATCATAATGAAAAGATAAAAAAAAAGAACAGAGTGAAAAGGCAACCCAGGAAGTAAGAGAAAATATTTGCAAATCATATACCCGATAAAGGGTTAATATTCAAAATATACAAAGAACTCCTACAACTTAATGACAAAAACAAACAACCCCAATCAAAAATAGGAAAATGACTTCAATAGATATTTCTTTACAGAAGCTATAAAAATGGCCAATGAACACATAAAAATATCCTCAACATCCCTAATAATTAGAATAAATGGAAACGAAATCATGGATTTCCACTTCATACCTATTATATTAGCTCTTTAAAAAAAAACAAAAAACCCAAAATAGAAAAAAAACAGGTGTTGGCAAGGATGTGGAGAAATTGGAATCATTGTGCCTTGCTGGTGGGAATGTCAAATGGTGCAGCCGTTGTGGAAAATAGTATAGTGGCTCTTCAAAGTATTAAACATAGACTTACCATAAGGTTCAGCAGTTCCTCTTCTAGGTATATACCTAAAATAATTGAAAGCAAGGGCTCAAACAGATGTCAGTACATTAATAGTCTTAGCAGCATTATTCACGATAGTCAAAAGATGGAAGCCATCTAAATGTCCATCAGTGGATGAATGGGTGAATAAAATGTGGTCTATACGTACAATGGGGCACCACTATTCAGCCTTAAAAAGGAATGAAAGTCTGATAATGCTGCAGCATGGATGAACCCTGAAGACATTATGCAAAGTGAAATAAGCCAAACACAAAAGGACAAATATTATATGATTCATTTTGTGTAAGATACCTAGAATAGTCAAATTCATAGAGACGGAAAGTAGAAGAGAGGGTTCCAGGGACGAGTGGGCGGCATAATGGGGAGTTATTGTTTAATGGATACAGAGTTTCAGTTTAGGATGATGAAGTTCTGGACATAGGTATTGGCGGCCGCATAGCACTGAATGTGCTTAATGCCACTGAATTGTACATGCAAAAATATTAAAAATGGTATATTTTATTATATATACATATATATATAAAACCACAATAAAAAAACAAATTTAAAAATACTTTCTGTCAGCAAAAATGTTTCCCAGCCTGCCACATTTACATTGGCCTTATCCCAATTTCCCACTGCCCAGGATTAGGCAGCCTTCCTCCAAATCCCCCGCCCCTGCCCCAAATCAGCTAAATCGCCATGACACCAACCCACTGGAAATAATTTCTTTGTTGGGATAAGTTTCCCAGAGATTGGAATGTCCCTGGTGATGCCACCGCGAATCAGACAGAGCTCTGTAGTTGCTCTGCAGGCCAAGTAAGTCCTGAATGTCCCTGGACAAATCTTCCCTCCTCCCTACATCCATTTAGGTCCCCATGAAAATATTCGTTATTGCCATATATTTGGCAGTTTAAAATTCGCATCGTTTGATATAACCAACTTGACGTGCCCAAGTTTTCAGACCTCTCTCGCAGGACTCCTTCCTACTTGACTGCCTCACAGGCACGTGGTGACATGTTCAAAACTGAACTGATTGCTTTCCCCTTTAAGCTGCTTCTCCTCCTGTGCTTCCCATCTTAGTGAATGGCACTAGACGCCTTGGGGTCATCACTGATCTCTTCCTCCGCCTCGTCCCTGACAGCCAATCTGCCACCAGGTCTGTGGATTCTATCTCCTAAATAAACTTTAAAAATTTATTTCTCTCGCCTCCCCCGGCCACCTTAGCCCAGTTCACCATTGTCTCGCATCCGGGCTCCTGCAATAGCTTCCTAAGTGAGTGCCTTGCCTTCAGTCTTGCCTCGTTACAATTCATTCTCCAGAGAGTACCCAGAGTACTCTTTCTCAAATCAAGGCTAATTATGATTCTTCTGGGTGTTTTGTTCATTTTTGTTATATTTGGCAGTGGAGTCTTTTAAAGAAAAGAAATATTTAAATAAACCCCAATATACCCGATATATTTTATGTACATTTGAAATAAATATAAAAAAAGCAGAGTGAAGCTCAGAGGACTGGGTCCCTGAATATTTTAGGTCTCCCACATTCCCCGAGGCCCCAAGAATTCTGTAGAACAGGAGTTAACCACCACTAATCCTACAGGATAAAGAGGTTCATCATGATGAGGTCTTTGTTTCATAGCTCATTCCTGCTACTCTTCCCTTCTGCCTTAGGTAAGATAAGCTAGGTTATGCCACAGTAGGAAATTTTTAAAAAATCTTAGTGGTATAAAATAATAAAACTTTATCTGTTATTCATGCTACTTGTCTGTTGCAAGTCATCAGGGACCCTGCTCCACTGTGTCTTTATTCTGTGACAAAGGCTGATGGGGCCTCTGCCACCTGGATCATTGCCTGTCACCAAGGAAGAGGGAAGAAGATAGCCTGGGGGCTCTCACTCTGGTACTTAAATGCTCAGCCTGGAAAAGACAGGCATCACTTCTCACAATTCATTGGACATCCCTGAACACAAGGGGGGCGGCGGGGGGAGGCTAGGAAGTGCTATCTTGCCAGGTTCTCATGATCATAGGGTAGGAGACAGCTGTATTAGGTGGCAAAAAAGCACCAAAGTCTACCACAGTATCTTACCCTCACTTTAAGCCACAGTGGGACCTCTAAAAGTTTTTAGAGGGTGCACAGGCTGTTCTTTTTGACGTCCTCCCCCTGTCCTTCGGGTAAGATTCTACTTGATCTTTGTAGTTTTGGTTCAAGCAATATGCCTCTGGGGAGCCTTCTTTCTCTTATTTGCTTCTGTTTCTCCCTTCCGAATCCAGGCCAAGTGCCCCTCCCCTGTGCTCTCCTTGTTTCCTTCCAGCATAAACCTTATCACAGCCTCTGAATGTCCTTGTTTATATAGTCTATCTCTTTAACCACAAGATTGTATATTGCTTGAAGTCAGGAACCATATCCCCGGTGCCTAAGGTGCTTTCTGGCACATTGTAGGTTCTCGATAAAGGTAGAGTAAATGAATGTTTTGAGCTTTATCGCCTTAATCCTAAGCCTTTGCCCATTAGGCACACCAAGCTGCTTGGATCAGAGGAGGAGATGAAGCTGAAAATGGCTTTCCACTGGAGTTCCCGTTGTGGCGCAGTGGAAACAAATCTGACTCGTATCCCATGAGGATGCGGGTTCGATCCCTGGCCTCACTCAGTGGGTTAAGGATCCGATGTTCCCGTGAGCTGTGGTATAAGTCACAGATGCAGCTCGGATCTGGCACTGCTATAGCTGTGGCATAGGCCGGCAGCTGTTAGCTCTGACTTGACCCCTAGCCTGGGAACTTCTCTATGCTGTGGGTGTGGCTCTAAAAAAGAAAAAAAAAAAAAAAAAAGAAAAAAAAAGCTTTCCATTGTGAGTTGAGAGGATCTGGGAAAGGCCTGGAAAGTAAGGCTAAGGCAGTTGAAATGTGAGCTTCATTTATTAGCTAATCCTGGGACACAGACTTTCTTGGGTGTGTTAACTGGGGTTAATGAGGAAAAAATGGCTATTAAGACAATTTTATGTTTACTAAGTAAAGAGTGCCATGGAATTTAGACTTCTTCCACAGGCTCTGTCAGGGAGTTTCTCACAGCCAAAGGATACATAATTTGGGAGGTAAAGTTGAAGCTGATGTTCTGAACACTTGATGGTGGGGATTTAGAGTTTTCTTTGCAAATTAGGCATTAGACATCCTGACTGTGCTTGCTCTTAGCTAGGGGTATGGATGTGCAGCTCAGGTCATTTCTTTGGGAATCTTTACTAGAACTCGCTTGGCCTCTTTAGTGACAAAGCGTTCACCCCCAAGGGCAGCACTTAGATAAAATGAAATCTTTGTTTGTTTTTTGTCTTTTTGCCATTTCTAAATGCTCCCTTGGCATATGGAGGTTCCCAGGCTAGGGGTCCAATTGGAGCCTATGCCACAGCCACAGCCACGCCAGATCTGAGCCATGTCTGTGACCTACACCACAGCTCACGGCAACGCCGGATCCTTAACCCACTGAGCGAGGCCAGGGATCGAACCCTCAACCTCATGGTTCTTAGTCGGATTCGTTTACCACTGAGCCGTGTTGGGAACTCCTAAAATGAAATCTTTGAAGAAGTGCTCAAACTCATTACTAATTCGAGAAATACAAGTTTAGGGAGTTCCCGTCGTGGCGCAGTGGTTAACGAATCCGACTAGGAACCATGAGGTTGCGGGTTCAGTGGGTTAATGATCCGGCGTTGCCGTGAGCTGTGGTGTAGGTTGCAGACGCGGCTCGGATCCCGAGTTGCTGTGGCTCTGGCGTAGGCCGGTGGCTACAGCTCCGATTCAACCCCTAGCCTGGGAACCTCCATATGCCGCGGGAGCGGCCCAAGAAATAGCAACAACAACAACAACAACAACAACAAAAGACAAAAGACAAAAAAGAAAAAGAAAAAAAGAAATATAAGTTTAACTAAGAAGCTCTCAGACTGGCAAAAATTAAAAAGCTGATGTGTTGATGAAGACATGGGGATATAAGAACCCTTATTGCTATACAATGTAGACTGGTTCAGCTCTTCTGGAGAACAATTTGGCACTACTCCATGCACTACTATGTGCACCATCTATGTGTCAAGTGTCGCTCCAGGGGCTTGGGATGTGAGCGATGAATAGGCAAAAATCTGTTAAAATCTTATAGTAATAACTTTTTATTTTAATAAGATAATAGAATAACATACATTATTTCATTGATTAGATAGTTATAAGTGCTTAGCAGAGATAGTAAAGCATGAAAGACGCATATGAAATGCTACACGGAGATCGAAATGGAAGAAAACGTGGCCAAGAAGGCCTCACTGGCTTAGGGAATCATATAGCTAACTTAGTCATATTAAATATACCCCTACACTATGATCCAACAAGTCTGCTTCCAAATATGTATGTGTGTGTGTGTGTGTGTGTGTGTGTGTGTGTGTGTGTGTGTATGAAAATCCCCACACAAGCCCATAAGGGGATATATATGAGGAGATCTGTGGAAGTGTTATTTGTGGTGGAGGAAGTTTAGCAGAATCCCGGGGGGAACCCTCAACTCAGAGAGTGGCTAGGTAAAATATGGTGGATGCATGCCATGGAGTATCATGCAATAGTTGGAAGTAACACATAAATATACACATATCAGCATAGATTGATCTAAAACATGATGGTGAATGAAAAAAGTAAGAAACAGAATGAGATACATAACATAGGATGACTCATATAGATTAAGAATATATGCACATGATACAATGAACAATTTGAAAGAACACCTTCAAACAAAAAGCTACACATTAAACATTTTAGAATTGCCATGGAAATGAGTAGAAAAAGGATAGTGGGACTGAGTCACGGGGTTTAAAAATAAGATAAAATGAATACACCTCAACACGTTGACTTGGTGTTTAGAGAACTCAGATTTCTACGGCTTGAGAGTCAAGTGTCTAATTCACTTGGCACATCTGAGCTTCCAATCTCCTCAGCTATATGGGAATGGTATTTCCAGTCTAAGCTACCTTCCAGGGTTGTTACAATACTCTGGTATGCTAATGGACAGGAAAGGACTTAGACAAGTTTAAAGCAAACACACTTATCCAACACAAGCAATAATTATGATTGCACAGAGTGAGCATTTGTTATTTGTCTTCCTACTATGCATTTCTATCTTGTCCCTTCCCACCAGTCCTGATTCCCATTTGGGGATATATGTAGTTTTGAGACAGCTGACTCTATCCCCAGGTGGGCCACATGGCCTAGGATAAGCAAGTCACTCCTTTCATTTCCTGGCCACAGTGATTGATTGGCAGTGGGCATGTGGCCAACACTGTTGAAATCCAATCGAATTTCAAGACCTTGGCTGGGAATACTGGGCGCCTTCCTTTTTTGGCGTGAATGGGATATTATGTGGCTCTGGAAGTAGCAGCTTATTTGTAAGCAAACGTCTCCAAGTTTGCTTACAAATGGAAATAAAACTTCTTAAAATACTGCAAAGCACTAAGCAAAATGGATAGGTCCTGAGGTTGGATTGGTACATATCTCTACACCAGATGGAAATGTTCCCCCAGAAAATGCCCTGAAATGGATTGTTCAAGGTTTTCAGCAGTTCCACACTGCAAATGATGTCAGCTGCTCATACTTTGAATGAGGAAAAAATATATCCACTTTCATGCATTTGTTTCCTGATCCGTAGTTGACAAGAGAAAGAATCCTGGAAATAAAATTGTTGCAGGTGCCTGATGATTCCAATCCTTTCACCACATGTGATGAAATGGAGCCCTTGGTTTGTAAAGAATGCCCCTCCAGAGGGTCATGGGCTTCAGAATTGAATGCCACAGGGGAACACGAGGAGACTCAGTCCGCAGTGTCCTCTGCTCAGCACAACTTCTTAGATTCTCAAGGCTGAGTCTGTGGAGCAAATGCTTTTGAAGTGATACGGCAGCCAAAATGCTAAAAAAGAGGGTTACATTCATCATCCAAACTGCTGGTTCCCTTTAGTGTCTTCTAGCTAGAGTACTTTAATACCCTTAAGCTTTCTCTGCACAGTTGGTTTCCCAGATTTGGGGTAGCCAGGCAGGAAAAGGGAGGAACAAGCCTTGCAGCTCTTGCTTGTCACAAATATCATCAGAATTGTCCAGGATGCCTATCATGCTTACTGGGAATGATGGAGAATACAGAGATTTGAAACATGGGTCATGCCCTCATTCAACAGAGTGCTTAGATAGCAAGATAGGAGATACAGAGTCACTCATCATGTTCCTTCCAAAAACATTATTTTTGGTTTTGTTTGTTTGTTGTGCCTAATTTACTCTTACTTATCCTCAGCTCGAATATCACTTCCTCAGAGATGCCTTCTCTGGTCAAATCTCTATAATACCAACTCGCAGAGCTTCATGTAAATCTCTTTTGCAGCACCGATCACACTTGTATTTTACATTTACTTGTTTTTACATTTGCGGTAGATAGGAAATGATACCAGAGGGAAACTGGGATCTTTGAAGATAAAGGAAGAGCAACAAAAATGGTAAATATCTAGTAAATACAGTAAACTATACATCTTCCTCTAAGTTAAAAAACTCATAATGGTTGAAAGCCAACATTATAACACTGTCTGATGGAGAGTCCAATAAATATAAATGGAATACATATAATAAGACTCCAACATATGGAGGGGAGTACATATGGACTCACATGATGGTAAGGTCTACATTCCACTGGAAGCAATAAAATAGTAATTATAAAACCAAAGTTGTGGAAAGTCAAGGAGGTATATTTTAATCCCTGGAGCAACCACTAAAAACATAAAGAGATTCCTTTAAAAATCGATGGCTATGCTTTCTATCATTTTAGTTTGCCTGTCATTGAATTTAAATGAAGCTCTTTATATTTTTAGTGGTTGCTCTGGGGTGGTTTCATAACTATATTAGTTTATCAAAATTCAGTGAACGGTACAGTTAAAATGGCATGTAAATTATATATCAATAAAGCTTATTTAAAAGCTATAAAATGAAAAAATAAAAGCTATAAAATGCACAAGGGAAATAAAAAACTCAATAGATAAATTTGAGTGGAATACTAAAAACATTCAAATGATCCAAAAGAAAGCGGGAGAAGAGAAATGCTGGAACAGTTTGAAAAATTAATAAAATGGTAGACTTACATGCACACACATCAATGATTACATAAAGGTCCAAGATGTACTAGTCCAAAGATAGAGATTGTCAGAATGCATAAAAACACAAGACTAAACAGTGATGATTAATTTTGTGTGTCAACTTGACTGACCAGAGGCTGTCCAGATTAAACATTATTTCTGATTCTGACTGTAAAAGTGTTTCCACATGTGATTAACATTTGAATCAATGGATTCATTAAAGTAAATTGCCTTTCCCAATTGACATCATCCCATCTGGAGAAGCCCTGAATAAAACAGAAAGTAGAGGAAGGAGGAAACTGCCCTTTTTTTCCTGCCTCGCTGCTTGTGCTGGGACATTTAATTGCATATTCTAGCCCCCAGATTGGGATTTATATCATTGGCCACTTTGGTTCTCAGGACTTCAGGCTTAGATTGAGGTATATCATCAGCTTTCCTGGGTCTACAACTTGCAAATGGAAGATTGTGGGGTTCTCAGAGAAGCCTTCATAATTGCATGAGCCAATTATTCATAATAAATTAATTAATATCTCCTGGGAGAGATATACATTAAAATGGTTCTGCTTTTCTTGAGAACCCTGACTAATACAGATTTTAGTACTAAAAGTGGTCTTAGAGGAACAGAATCTTAAGAATGAGTTTTCTGAATTGGTTTTGGGGTTCCTGGAATTGGTTCTCTAATACGATTAGATTCAAAGATGCTAATAACTCTATTTCTTGGAGGAAAGAGACCACTGATAGTACGTGTCATGAACTGTTAATAGAGAAACAGAATATCTGCATGAAATGTTTCTATATAACTACTTGTGAGATGAGGGAGCTAAGTATATGGTACTTTCAAAAAATTGTATATGATACTTTCAAAAAATTTTTGAAAACTAACAAATGTAAGGACATTGGTTGGCTGCTCCTAATATCACTGGACAAAGTGGTGAAAGAAAGGGATGAATTCAGGGACTCAAATTCCCAGCTCAAGCACTACATAAATGACCTAAGAGCTTCTATGTGTGCCTTAAAATATACCCTTATCTCCTGTAGCCATAGGGCTGAAATTGCTGAAAATCAAACAATGGAACCTGAATCTCATCTTGCAACTGGCTGAATTACAATTTGAGTTGAACTCTCAAGCCTCACAGGATTTCTACTGTTAAAGTGAGAGCATTGGAGTTCCCATTGTGGCTCAGTGGTTAATGAATCCGACGAGGAACCATGAGGTTGAGGGTTCGATCCCTGGCCTTGCTCAGTGGGTTAAGGATCCGGCATTGCTGTGAGCTGTGGTGTAGGTTGCAGACGCAGCTTGGATCTGGAGTAGCTGTGGCTCTGGCATAGGCCAGCGGCTTCGGCTCCGATTAGACCCCTAGCCTGGGAACCTCCCTATGCCATGGATGAGGCCCTAGAAAAAGACAAAAAAAAAAAAGTGAGAGCATTGATTAGGAAAGAATTGGATCCTATAAATTGGGTTGAGGATATGTGGAAAGACCCTGATCAAGCTGGGAATATTGAGAACTTAGCTTCTTCTGATGATTCTTCTTTACCTGTGGAAGAGGTCTCTCCACGCCCAGTGGAAGCAACCTCCCCACCCCCAGCAGAAGTGGCCTTCTTAACCCCAGTGGAAATGGCCTCTAGATGCCAGTGGCCTATCTACCCAAGGAGGTATTGGCTTTTTCATCTCCATATGAGGGGATTAAGCCTATATTACCTGAGGAGAGTGTAATGGCTTCCTCTGAGGCAGTTGCCATGCAAGACAATGCTGGTTCTCCTCAGAGCCCACCCACACTACCTCTCTTTGCTTCTAGACCTATAACTAGACCCAAGTCCCAGCAGGCTCCTAAAGGTGTGGTACAATGTGTGATCCATTTGGAGATGCACTACACTCCAAAAAATAGACTACTTGAGTTTTCCGATTAATATTGACAGATATCTGAGAACCATGTGTGGGAATGGATATTAAGAATGTAGGCTACTGGTAGAAGAAATGGAAGGTTGGATCTGACTGATCTTATTGACATGGGCTCACTGAGAAGAGATACTGCAGCTAATGTTGCAGCTTGGGGAGCTAAGTCTCTAACATTTTGTTTGTTTCATTGTCTAAAACATGGGCCAAAAGGTGGCCTACTATGAGCAAATTGGAAATTTTGGACCTCCCTTGGTTTAACGTAGAGGAAAGGGCTCAATGGCTTAGGGAAACTGGAATGTCAGTGTGGATTTGTCACTTAAGACCTACTCGACTAACCTGGGAGGGTACAGAAGACACATATTTTACTAATATTGTTAAGAAAGAAATTCATGGAGGTGAGTCCTGGCATCTTTAAAAAGCTTTGTGATTACATTGGGAACTATGGTCACTGAGCTGAGAAACCTAAATGCAATCAGAATAATTGACTCCCAGGATGGCAAGGGCCAAGTTGTGCACTCTACCACCAAAGGCAAAGTGGGCATGTTACCACAATAGACAGTAGAGTCAAAGCAGCAATAGTTTGACTCATGTAGTCCTATGGCTTTGACTAATTGATCCTGGTGTTCCTAGAAATGAAATAGATAGGAAGCCTACTATCTTGATTTACATAAGCAGGAATGTAGGATAAGTGAACAAAAGTCTAACTTGAATCTTCTAAAAGGCCAAGAAAGTCATGGACCTTCAATCAATTCCCAGACTTGAGCCAGTTTATAGACTCAGAGCCCCTTGAGAAAGAACCCCCATATACTACTGAAAATGTATACTGTTAATCTTTCTCCCAGCCTTTTCCAAAGGGACCTATGGCTTTTTATTAAGTTACCTATACTTCAAGGAAAGGAAATAATCAGATTTGGGGGGACTACTGGATACTGGTTCTGAACTGACAGTAATTCCAGGAGACCCAAATCATCACTGTGATCCACCAATCAGAGGAGAGACTTAGGGAAGTCAAGTGGTCAATGGAGTTTTATCTCCAGTCTGTCTCACAGTGGGTCCCTGAGCCAATCCTGTGGTTTTTCTCTAGTTCCAGAATGTGTAATTGCAACAGACATACTGAGAAACTGGCAGAAACTCTGCATTGGTTTCCTGACCGGTGGATTGAGGGCTATTATGGTGGGAAAAGCCAACTGGAAGCCACTAGAACTGCCTATAGACAGCATTAGAAAAATAATAAATCCAAATCAATAATACATTCTGGAGGAATTGCAGAGATTAGTACCACCATCAAGGACTGAAAAATGCGGGAATGGTGGTGATTCCCACCACATCCCCAGTCAACTCGTCTATTCAGCTTATGCAGAAGATGGATGGATCTTTGAGAATGACAGTGGATTAATATAGGCTTAACCAGGCCGTGACTCTAATTGCATCTGCTGCACCAGATGTGGTTTCTCTGCATGAGTAAATCAACCCTAGTGTCTTGAATGCAACTATTGACTGACAATAAAGCCCACCAGAAGTAGTTTGCTCTCAGCAATACACCTTCACTGTCCTACCTCAGAGGTATATCAACTCTCCAGCCCTGTGGAGAGTTTTAGTTTGCAGGGATCTTAATCAACTTTCCCTTCCATAAAGTATCACACTGGTCAGTTACATTATTGGCATTTTGTTGACTGTACCTAATGAGCAAGAAAGAGCAACAACTTTAGCCACATTGATAAGACACTTGCCTGTCAGAAGGTGGGAAACAGATTAAACCTCAGAGCCTCTTACCTCAGTGACATTTCTAAGGGTCCAGTGGTGGGGAGAATTTTGAGATATCATTGCTAAGGTCAAGGATAAATTGTTGTATCTGGCCCTGCCTATAACCAAGAAAGAGATATGATGCCTAGTCCTCTTCCAATTATTTTTTTGTCTTTTTAGCACTGCACCCAAGGCATATGGAGGTTCCCAGGCTAAGGGTCGAAACAGAGCTACAGCTGCCAGCCTACACCACAGCCACAGTAATGTGGGATCTAAGCCGCGTCTGTCACCTACACCACAGCTCACGGCAATGCTAGATCCTTAAACCCACTGAGTGAGGCCAGGGATCGAACCTTGCAACCTCATGGTTACTAGTCGGATTCATTTCTGCTGGGCCACAACAGGAACTCCTATCTATCTATCTATCTTCATATCGTATTGGTTCTATTTTCCTGGAGAAGCCTGACTAATATATCGACCATGTGTTGTCTACATGAAACCTACTTAAAGTATAAAGACACATATAGGTTAAAGAGTAAAAGACGGAAAATGATATACCATGAAAACACTAAACAAAAGAAAGCTGGAATAGCTATATTAATATCAGATAAAGTAGACTTTGGAACAAGGAATATTATCAGAGATATTGAAAGTATTCCATAATTATAAAGGAGTCAATTTTCCTTAAAGAATTAACATTTAAAAATGTGTATGTATCTAACGATAGGACTTCAAATATTTGAGCAAAAATTTATAGAAGTAATGAGGAATAGACAAACCAATAATTATTGTCGGAGACTTCAACACTCCTCTCAGCAACTGATAGAACAAGTATAAAGAAAATCAGTAAGGACACAGAAGACCAAAATAACATTATCAACAGTTGACCTAATTTTCATTTATAAAACACTTCTCCCAACAACAGGAGAATAAACATTATTTTCAAGTGCACGAAGCGCGTACACCAAAAGAAAGCATATTCCAAGCCACAAAACTCACCTTAAGTCATTTAAAAGAATGGAAATAATGCAGTGATAACAGAATAAAGCTAAAATTCAATAGCAAAAATATATAGAAAATCTCTAATGTTTCAAAATGAGAGAATATACTTCGACATAAGCCATTGGTCTTAGATGAAGTTTCAAGGGAAATTTTTAAAAATATTTTGAACTGAATGAATGAAAATAAACATACAGCATGGCGTTGCTGTGGGATGCAATTAAAGCAATGCTTAGAGGTAAACTTATAGCAATTAATGCTTATATTAGAAATAAATAAGATCTAAAATCAGTAATCTAAATTTCTTCTTTGTGAAACTAGAACAAGATGAGCAAATTAAACCTAAGTTAAGCAGAAGAAGGAAATAATAAAAACAAGAACAGAAATCAAGGAAACTAAAAATAGAAAAGCAAGAGAAAATCAGTGAAGCCAAAAGCTGGTTCTTTTAAAAGATCAATAAAATTGACAAAACTCTGGCCAGACTGACCAATGGAAAAAAAGAGCAGACAAAAAATACCGATATCTGTAATTAAAAAAAAAAAAAAAAGGATATCACTACAGAACCCACACAGATGAAAAAGAAAATAGAGGAAAATCACAAAGAACCCTTTGCCCATAGAGAGAACAGAGCTTGAAAGGTTCTATATGAAGAATTGAGTATGCTGTTAAGAGTGCATAGACCAGGGTAGCCAGAGATAATTCATTAGAAAGGATTACACAGCAGAGGTGGCAATTATAAGTCCTTCTGCTATTGATATCTCACTCAAGAGCTGACATTTTGCTAATTAGCCGATTGCCTGTCAAGTCTTTTCTCTGGGTGAAACTAATGTCCTAGTATGATGAATGTTCGAAATGGGCTCTTCTTTGTAAAGTGAAAAGTATTCAATATGTGTGGATTAGCTGTACTAAATTGAAGACACTCCTTATCTTTGCATGAACAGAGTATAAGAAACAACCAAGGCTTTTATCATATTAAAACCTCCATAGGCTGACATGAGTGAGTTGATCTCAAATGGGTTCTGTGCTCAACCATTAGTTTAGGAGGATTTCCGACTGCATGATGCCAACTAGAGGATATACGCTGTGCCTTTCATGAGATGTGCTAGAGCACTTAAAAGGACAGAGATCTGAGGCTTCATCAAGTTTATAGGACAGGTTTCGTGATGTGTTGTTATGTACATTGCGCTAACGGATAATGTCTGTAGAAGGCAAAATTTTATCTAAGCCCTTGTTTTTATTATAATCTGGGGTGGAGAGTGTAGAGGAGTAGCTAGACCTCCCTAATTCAAACTTCTTGGCCAGCTATCATTATTTATCAAATAATAGTTGGGCATCACCAAGCGAAGTAGGTCAGTTTACATCAGCTAGGTAGGATGCTAACCATTTGGGGGTTCATTAACTCATTTATTTCTCCAAGATATGTTAGGGGACAGGAGCAAATGCCTCAGGAGCAACAGTAAGATGAGGCTCAGAGAGATGAAATGACTTACCCAAGGTCATCCAGTGAGCCCAGGGACCCAGGCTATCGGATTTTAATGTTGGGGTTTTAAGCACTTCATTCTACTTCACTACCTGATTTTTTATCGTCATCTTCTCAGGATATACAGATAGTTGGTATCAATAGGAGTCAGCCTTCTGTGGAGCTGAGGACAGCTGAAATTCATACGGATCTTAGAGATACAAAGAGCTCAGATATGGGGAACTTAATATGGCAACTGTGCCAATACTCCTGATGACAATTGTGGTATTTTTTTTCAAATAACACCTTACCAAGACATAATCCACATACCATGAAATTCATTCTTTTAAAGTGTACAATTAAGTGGTGTCTAGTATATTCTGAGTTGTACAACTCTTCTCTATTAGCTCTGTTTGAGGGAAAGTGATTCTTTAGTGTTTGTGGTAGTCAAACTTTGATTCATAGCTTGTTGTTTGGCCAACTTTTCTTCCCAAAGTCAAATCCTGAGTGTTCCACCAACTTCCTCAAGCACTGGTCTTTGTGGAAGTCATCAAAATGAGCATTTAGGGTAACCCCCTGAAATGTGAGGGGTTTTTTTTTTTCATTTTTTTCCTTTGTAGGCTACTAACTAGCCCTGCCCAGACAGACCTCCTATGGAAAATACATCTGTGAGGTACATGGGAAAAACTCCACCCTATCCTGCTGGCACAAAAGTATCTTCAGTATGAAACATGCAAAGAGATTAAACTTTCTGCTTTAATCATTTCTTCTGGTTAAGACAGTGGTTCGTAATCAGAGGCTACAACTCTCAGGTAACCCAGGAAGTTATAGTGAGGGACCCACAAATCTGCCTGTGGACTGAGCATTGTCTTTATTTTGGATAAATGTGTCTTACACATACTTACTACTTATTTATAAGGCAGACACATCTTCTGTTGTGATTAACAGAGCACGAAATCTTCTAAACATGTGGCTGAATTCCTAGGAAGCTTTTTCATTATATAGTTTCTCAATCAGCAGATACAAAAAGTACAATGATACTTTGTATCTGGGGATAATCAGAGAAAGTGTTGATTCTCAAAAGAAGTCATGTGGACTCAAAAGAGTTGAGGAATCACTGAGTTAAATAACTCTGTTTCATAGGATACAAAGTTTTCACTTGGTAAGGCATCAACTTAGCAGTCATTAATATGATAGTCTGAATTCACTGGATTGCTTCAGGGTAGCTCACTAAACAATTCCATCCTAAAAGCAGAGTGAGGATCAAAAATGCCCCCCCCCACCCCCGCAAAGGTCTTGTAGACCAAAGAGGTCAGCCTTTGGGCTTCCATGTGTGCTTAGGGGAAATTGATTCTTTTTGTATTTATGACAGAAGTCAAACTTTGATGGATTATTTTTTTAGCTGGTACCACTCTAAAGAGCCCAACCCCACATGTTCTCCAGCTTCTTTCAGTGTTGGAAGACCCTCAAGGGGAAACAAGAGGATGCTGAGTGCCAGGGATGGAAGGTAAAAGGGATAAGGGAGCTGCCAAATATGAGACCAAGACCAAACCTGCCCACTTAGTTTGTCAGGAGCACAGGGAGATCGTAGTGTGTACCCCAAACTTGAGCAGACTACGTTAAGACTGCTTTTTGAGCTTCTCCTTTCCCAGAATCTTCTTCCCCTATACTTGCTAGCAAAGCTTTCCCATCCCATCCAACCCAGAGTCCCACTTTCTATCCAGAGCTGTTTAATCAGCTTGAATTGTCTTGTGTTTTTCTGGAGGGGTTCCCTCTTCAACATTGCCAGAATGTCTCAATATTCTTGGAGCTTGTCCTCAGTTTCCAAAACTTCAGGGCGTCCCATAGGCCACAGTTCTGACTTCAAATGCACGTTGACCTTTTCCTTTCGACCAAACATCCTCCTCCTTCCCCATTGCATTGCATCAGAGGCTCCTCAAGCCTGTTGTCTTGCTCCAGGCATCCCCTTGCCTGTGGCTTGGGGTTAATATCTGGTCCTTTCCAATCCCACCCCATGTGATTGTGTCTTTGTTTCAGATCCAGGAGAGTAATCATACTCAGACTGGGCCTCCACTAGCCAAAGCAAAAGAGACATTTGAGGAAACAATTGGCCATTCCCTGCAGAAGGGGGTTTTGGGTTGCCTGACAACCAACTCATTGCCTCAATTCTCCTTTCTGCCTGACATGACCTTAGGGCCATAAATGGCTACTTTCCTTGGCACTAACAAGGCAAGCATACAATGACTTTGGTTGCTTGAGAAGAGGCCATATTGCAAGAGGGATATGCGACTCCAGAGAACTTATTTTCTTGAATTACCAAGTAAGAGGCTCCTGAGAACTGGGTTAAAAACTTTGCATCTGCCTTTCTCCAACTTCTGTCTTACTGCCACCTAGTGGCATATAAGGAGCGGTGGGGTGGAGGGCAGGTGCAGTCAATCAGTGGGTGCATTGTCTCTGGAGAATTTGAAAACAATAACAGAATCGCCTAAAAATTAGTCGGACTTATTGTCACCATGCTCCAGCAATTCTAAACAAAATGATCAAACAATTCTCAGTTTGATAGGCCACTGCCCGCACAGCCCCCATTCCAGCACCTAAGCAGTCCCCTCCTCCCCCAGGAGAGCCATACTAATGCTGACTTTTCAGGTAATACTTCAGATTTATATCTTTTCCTTCATCAAAATTTCCCTATCTTGTGCTTAGGGCTCTGCTATCTACTTTCTTTGGTGGAATTTCTTTCTTCTTCTTCTTTTTTTAAAGTATCTATATATTTTATTAAGGTATAGTTGATTTAAAATGTCGTGCCAATTTCTGCTGTATGGCATAGTAACCAAGTTTATATATAAACATAATCTTCCATCATGTTTTTTTTTTTTGTCTTTTTAGGGCCACGCCCACAGCATATGGAATTTCCCAGGCTAGGGGTTGAATCAGAGCTATAGCTGATGGCCTAAGCCACAGCCACAGCCACAGCAACTCTGGGTCCTTAACCCACTGAGCGAGGCCACGGATTGAACCCATATCCTCATGGATACTAGTTGGGTTCGTTTCCACTGAGCCACAATGGGAACTCCTCTTCCATCATGTTCTATCCCAGGTGATTGGATAGAGTTCCCTATGCTGTCCAGTTGGACCTCATTGCTTATCCGGATGTCCCTACCAGAAGCACCTACATTGTAACAAGGGTCACCTGAAGAATCAATGCTCTAGTCCACTGCTAATTCAAATTCTTTTAAAGCAGTGACACCTGGGAGTTCCCGTCATGGCTCAGTGGTTAACGAACCCGACTAGTATCCATGAGGATGTGGGTTCAATCCCTGACCTCACTCAGTGGGTTAAGGATCCAGCACTGCAGTGAGCTGTGGTGTAGATCGAAGACGCAGCTTGGATCCCGCATTGCCGTGGCTGTGGTGTAGGCCTGCGTCTACAGCTCCGATTAGACCACTAACCTGGGAACCTCCATATGCCGAGGGCGTGGCCCCAGAAAAGGCAAAAAAAGACAAAAAGTAAATAAATAAATAAAGCAGTGACACCTGGTTTTCAAACAAAATATGGTGTGGAACCCCAACCCCTAAGTCTTCTTTGACCCCCTCCTTTAATGTCATTTCCTCAAGGACATCTTTGCCCCTCTATGATGAGAACAAGCCCCCATGACCTACACTCTCATAGCACCTTGGACTGATTCTTTCCTCCCACCCATCAGATTTGGAATGACTAGTTCAGTGTCGGGATTCTCTGG
The DNA here is from genome assembly GCF_016906955.1 of Phacochoerus africanus. Classification (NCBI taxonomy): domain Eukaryota; kingdom Metazoa; phylum Chordata; class Mammalia; order Artiodactyla; family Suidae; genus Phacochoerus; species Phacochoerus africanus. The sequence continues at coordinate 94,830,286 of NC_062560.1, forward strand.
TAGATTGTAACTTCAGTGGGTGCAAATGCCAGGTATCTTGTTTACTCTTGAAACCCCAGAACCAAACGTGGCCCTCTCTAAGTGTTCTGTAAATAGCTGATGAATGAAGGACTCTTCCCGTTGGACCCCATAAGCACATGAACACTGGAAATAACCAAGTCACATGTCACACTGTGGCTTTTATTGACATTATGGCCAACAACAACTCCAGACCATCTTTCAGGACCAAAAAAATGGCCCACTGGTGTTTGCTACCTTGTAGTCAGGTGATGACATCTGAAAACTAAAGGCAGCAACCACAGCTCTCAATTTCTAGTGGGTATACTTATTCTTCTGCTCCTTGGCACCAAAATCAGGTTCTTTCTTTCTTTCTTTTTCTTTCTTTCTTTTTTTTTTTTTTGTCTTTTTTAGAGCCGCACCTGCGGCATATAGAGATTTCCAGGCTAGGGGTCTAATTAGAGCTATAGCTGCCAGCCTATGCCACAGCCACAGCAATGCCAGATCTGAGCCGCATCTGCGATCTACACCACAGCTCACGGCAACGCTGGACCCTTAACCCACTGAGGGAGGCCACGGATTGAACCTGCAACCTCATGGTTCCTAGTCAGATTCATTTCCACTGCCCCACGACAGAAACTCCAAAATCAGGTTCTTGATCTTACTAAATCCTGGCTGATGTCCTATGGGGACATTCCCTGTCCTTTTCTATACCCTTTCTGTACCAGGGCATCCCCTCTCCTTTTCTCCTTTTAGCTCTCTGGGTGGGCAGTTCCTTCAAAACCAGGTTCTGCTCCACTTCCTGAAATAACCTGAGCATCTACTGCTTCCCCCTTTCTTTGAACTAAAAGATCCAAGAACAAATGGTTCATCTAAAAAAAAAAAAAAAAAACACCTGGAATTCACTGTGCATTTGTTACATGCCAATCATGATGATGGGCCTTTTACGTGCTCTCATTTAAGTCTCACCACAACCCCAGGAAGGAGGGATTCTTCTTACTCCCATTTTACAGATAAGGCAGCTGAGATTAAGAGATGTAGGAAGCAGGGAAAAAGGGAAGAAATGTGCATTGTTCACGTGTATTAGCTCCCTGTCTCCTCCTGGTTTCCTGATGGAAGTAGATCCCAGTAAGGTTTGAAATTCTTTTATTTCATTTTCTTTTTCATTTTGTCAAGTCTTTGAACAGAGGTAAACATCTTGATCACAGGATGGAAAATGGCTCAAGCCCTTCTTTAGTGTTTTCTCAGGCAGATACTCAGACAGGAAAGGTAGAAATAGGCTTGCTTGCTTTGTGCCACTTACTTCTCCCCCCCCCAACATCACCCCCCCACACACACACACACCCAACTCCCTCCTACTGCCTCCGTTGCCAGAGGTTTACACTTACCCAGCCCTCTGCCTGCAATTTTGGGGAATTCATTTCGAAGGTGATAAAGAGTAATAAAGTCTCCCAAAGTGAAAAGCTATCCGAGGGTTAGGCAATTCTCCCTCACTTCGCTGAACCTGCTTCCTTCAAAGACCCACCTCTGCTGAAGGACCTGAGGTTCTGATTGCTGAGTGAGGCTGGTAATGGTGGAACCTAAGGTTCTTTGAGGGGCAAAGCAAGCCTGGGTCTGGGATGGCAAAATGTGAAGAGGGGATGACAGGATGGGGGACCCAAAGAGTGCATGTGATGCAAAGAAGAGAGAAGGCTGGCAAGTACAGGCTTTACCTTCCTGGAGATTTTGCCTGGAGCCTGACCTTTGCCTCCCTCTCACCCATCTCACCCAGAAAAGGAAAAGGAAACTGCCTGCTTTCTCCTTCCTAACCACCTGTCCTTGCCCCAGGACAGAGCTTAAGCAGGTACCAATCAGTGTTCTACGTAACTTGACCAAATGCAGGGTTCAAGAGCTTGCGTGGACTGGCCTGGGGATCTTGAGCGTCAAATAGAAGGATGTTTCTTTAAGCGAAATGCATGCTGGTCTCTAAATGTGCGGCCAAGGAGTTCCCGTCATGGCGCAGCGGAAATGAATCTGACTAGGAACCATGAGGTTGCAGGTTCAATCCGTGGCCTCCCTCAGTGGGTTAAGGATCCAGCGTTGCCATGAGCTGTGGTGTAGGTCGCAGACGTGGCTGGGATCCCGAGTTGCTGTGGCTGTGGCGCAGGCCGGTGGCTACAGCTCCAATTAGATCCCAAGCCTGGGAACCTCCATATGCCGCGGGTGCGGCCCTAAAATATGCAAAAGACAAAATAAATAAATAAATAAATTTGAGGCCAATATTTCATTCCTAGATGGGAGACCACTTATACTCGGAGGCAACTCAGAACTCCTCTTGTCTACGTTAATTCGAAGCCAGGCCTTGGGTCTCTCATACTGTACTGTCCATCTTGTGAAGGCTCCATATTTGGGAGTCTGATTTTTCCAGCACACACAGAGAGGTAAGTTTTATATGTACTACAGTGATTCGAAACCTTGCATTGCAATATAGATAGTATATATAGAAATATAGATACTGCTTATCATCTATAATATTGACACCGAAGCAAGATCCTTCACAGCTGTGAGGTCGATACCACAAACGCAGGGACATCTTTCTTTAAGTACTAAAAAAACCCTGTGTGTAAATCCAATATTTATCAGTGATTTTAAAAGACACCTCATGGGAAATTGTTTTGCAAGGCAAACAAGCGCTTTTTCCTTTGTATTCGTTAACCCAGATTTGATTCCTTTTCCTTAGGGACAGAGAAAATGTCCTGAAGGCCGGCCTCGCCCCTGGATATTTAAGTAATCCCTGGACTGCTTTCCTTCCCAACTGGAGAAAGAATCTCATCACATTGACTATTCACTTGGCAAATATTTATTGAATGTCTGGAAGTGCTGGGCACTGGGTTCCTGCCCTCTCAGAGCTCTCCAGGCTCAGCAGGGAGATTGTGGCTGAACAAATGCTTCACATTTTAACACATGAAGGCATGTAAAAGGTGAATGCACTCTATGTCCTCGTCTCTAAAATAGGGGCAATCATGGGACCTATCACGTAGGGCTTTGGTGAGGCTTGACTGGGAAAACATGCATGTCAATTGATGACCACAGTGACTGGCACGGGGTAAGTGTTTTGGTTGTTATTTCCTAGGGGACCAACTAACTATGTCTGAAAGAGGTGGGCGAGGTCTGAGATGAGCAATGTGGAGTATTAAAAGACGAATCGGTGTTCGTGAAGTAGAAACATCAGAAGATGAATGTTCCAGGCAAACAGAGCTATGTGCAAAGGCACAGAAGTACCAAGGACACAATCAGTACCCAGCAAATGGATGTGGCCTGGTTGGAGGATACAGTGCATAGGGAGAAAGTGAAAATGGTAGCAAACCAGAAGGGGAACAGGCAAAGCTCCAAAGAGGAAGGGACATTTGGACTGGGTCTTGAAGGATGAGTAGGAGTTTGCCAGACAAAAGAGGGAAGATTATTCTAGTGATGGGAAAGCACAAACAAAGGCAGCAAGTTGTAAATGTGCATGAAATATTTGGGAGACAGTGTGCTATGGCTGGGCCTCTGCATTCAAGGACTTCTCTTTTCTGCTTGGAGGTTTCTGAGGTATCTAAAATTGTCTGGCAGACTGATGGGGTGGGCCCTCTGAAGTCAATTTGCATGAGGGATTCATTGGGGAATAAAAGTAGTACATATGCACCAAAGGAAAGAGGGCTGAGGGGAACGGCTCCACATCTGTCTTACAGGCTTATACGGGCAGACCTCAGAGATATTGCCAGTTCGATTCCAGACCACAGCAATAAAGCAAATATCACAATGAAGCAAATTACATGGGGTTTTTTTTTTTGTTTGTTTCCCAGTGCATATAAAAATCATGGTTACTCTATACTATAGTCTATTAAGTGTGCAATAGCATTATGTCTAAAGAAACAATATGCATATCTTAATTTAAAAAGACTTTATTGCTGGAGTTCCCATCATGGCTCAGAGGAAATGAATCTGACTAGTATTCATGAGGACGCAGGTTCGATCTCTGGCCTTGTTCCGTGGGTTAAGGATCCGGCGTTGCTGTGAGCTGTGGTGTAGGCCAGTGGCTATAGCTCTGATTGGACCCCTAGCCCGGGAACCTCTATATGCTGCAGGTGTGGCTCTAAAAAGACCAAAAAAAAAAAAAAAAAGACCTTATCTAAAAAATGCTAATGACCATCTAAGCCTTTGGTGAGTTCTAATCTTTTTGTAAATTACAAGTAATACCAAAGATCACTGATCAAAAATCACCACCACAAATAAAATAATAATGAAAAAGCTTGAAATATCATGAGAATGACCAACGTATGACACAGAGACACGGCATGAGCAAATACTTTTGGAAAAGTGGTGCTGAGAGACACGCTTGAGATGGGGTGGCCACAAACCTTCAATGTATGAAGTAGGCAATAGCTGTGAAGCGCAATAAAACAAGGGTGCTGATGTTCACCAGAGCGTCTCTATACCGGCAATTGAGCCCTGAGAAGAGCAGAGCATGGAATCTAAAAGGTTAGTTAGGGCTTGTTTCCGTGAAAAATTCCGGGAGACTCCGAAGCACAAGAAGACCATGCTTTGGTCGACATAATACGCACTCAACATCCATGCATTCGCTGGTTTAATGTAAGAAGGCAGAGGGTAGCATCGCAGTGGATGGCCATTTTCTCCAGCAGTGCCTCTCACGAGGGCAGCAGAGCAAGAAAGGAACAAAAAGGTGGGTAATGTGGTAGCAGGCGGGACTTGTCCTTGAGCCCGTAAGAGATGATCTTGGGTGCGTCCTGGGAATCACTTGGGGGGCGGGGGAAGAGACCCTAGGGAGGAAAAGCTCATAAAGAGGAAGATAAGAGCAAAAGGCAATACACACGGGCTGACCTTTCCGAGACCAAAGTGAAAGGATTTGGTGAAATGTGGATGTGATAATCAGGGAAAGGGAAGCGTGCCAGAGGAGCGAACGTGTCTGGTTTATGTGTGCTTTCCCCAGTGGAGGCAGAGTGATATTGGGATTTACAGCCATTATACATCATTCCAGAAGAACGTATGCCAGGTATAAAGAGGGACCAAGCAAGGAGAGATGACCAGAACTAGGTGCAGCTAATTACAGTAAGGGATTGGCAACCAAAGGCCAAAAATCGGCCCAGGTTGTCGGTCAGGAATTGTGGTTGGAGGGCTCAGCGTGGGGGCTTGGCTTCTTATGCACCCCACACAGTAGCCTAACCCTCCTTTCCCCTCACCTTCCATCTTTTCCTCTTTATAGGGTCCCTCCCTTTGGTATTCAGACATGGCCAAATAGCTCCCGTATTTATGACAAAACTTTCCTCTGACCTCCTCCTTCTCCAGCTACTTCCTTCATCTGCTCACTCCACTCTCGGTAACCGAGCCTCTCCAAAGGGTCTCCTCGAGTTTCCATCCTTCCGCCTCCACTTCTTCAAGTCCCCACTCACTTCTGGCCTCTGTGCCTATCACTTTCCTGACATTGTGCCACCAATGACGTCTGTGTTGCTAACACCAAGGCCTTCTTTTCTCGTCCTTATATTATGTGGCCTTGTAGCTCTCTTAGATGTTGGCTTCTGGGATAGCATACATTTAGCTCCTATTAGGGGTTTGAGGGAATTTAGCCTGGATCAACATACGTGATGACACTTTTGCCCTGCTCCGTGTGCAAAGTTGCCCCTGAGCAGCAGACCAAAACTCAAGCTTTTTTGTCTTTGCTAGGGCCACTCCCGCGGCATATGGAGATTCCCAGGCTAGGGGTCTAATCGGAGCTGTAGCCACCGACCACAGCCACAGCCACAGCAACGCAGGATCCGAGCCGCGTCTGCGACCTACGTCACAGCTCATGGCAATGCCGAATCCTTAACCCACTGAGCAAGGCCAGAGATTGAACCCGCAGCCTCATGGTTCCTAGTCGGATTTGTTAACCACTGAGCCACGACGGGAACTCCAAAACTCAAGCCTTCTTGAAATCCAAGTCTCCTTGAAATCCAAGTCTCCTTGAAAGCCAAGCCTTCTGTTCCCAAGCTCTTAAGGGGCTTGGCCTAAAGGGAGGCCAGAAATCAATGGCCATTCTCAGTGCCATGACATTTTTGAATATCCGTGGTCATGAGTGAATGTTCACTATGCACCAGACACTATTCTAATCACTTAACATGAACTGAGCCAATTAAATCTCGCTGCAAGCTTTTAAGAAAAGGGCGACAGCCCCACTGTTATCCCCATTCTACCGTCAGGGGGACAGACGCAGATGCTAAGTGTAGAGCTGGGATTCTGACGGCCAAGTTCTCACGCCTAAGCATGAGGCTGTAGTGGGAGAAGGATGTCAAGCTGAGCGTGCAAAAGCCAGGCCCGCCCGTCACCTGTGACCCAGTCCAAGGTCAGCAGTGTCCGCAGTCAAGCACTCACGCCACATTCCTGCACGGGATTTTTCCAAATTAACTTTTTTTATTAATTTAAAAATCCAGAAATGCAGTGACTACATAAATAAGTACCCCATTTAGGTACATGTCCTGTGAGAAGAGTGAGAGGGTAGTACTGTTATGTTTACTCTTACTTGTTTACATGCGTTAACTATAAAGTGGCTACGACTGCTAAATGGTGCTTATGGGCTTTGTTGTTCCAAGTGCTTATGGTACAAATAAATACACAAGAAGAACCACATCCAATCCTCTCTACTCACTACAGGCGGCTGGGCCTCTGTTCTCTATGTCCTACTCCCTACACCACACCGAACACTGGAGGGTTTCCACGGCGGCCTAGCATGGCTCCCCAGCTCCCGCTTCACACACACGCTTTGCAGAGGTGTGTCCAGGCACCTGGGGGCAGGAGTCTCTCTAGGGGAGCTCCCTGGGGTTTCCCTTTAGGTCGAGCTTTCAGAGAACACCTGGGTGGGAAGACTTGGGGGTGAGTCATCCAGAAGGGCGACATCACCGCTTCTCTTCTGGATCCGGTGGCTTGTTTCCACAGTATGGAAACACTGCCCCTCTGGGGGAGAGGTGACAGCTAAACATCCTCCACCCTCCTTGTCCCCAGTAACGCTCTGTGGCCTTTCAGCCTTGTATGTCCTGCTTCCTTTTCCCCAGGAGAACGTGTCTGAGGGACTGGTGGTTCCACGAAGGCCTGGTCATCAGGCCCCTGTGTCTCTTTTAGGAGGACAGACTCCTTTGTGTCAGGTTGCCATAAAGACTGAACGGTCCATTGTCCCCCACTGGTGTCAAATTAAGGAAGAACGGGACCTGTGGTCCCAGAGTAGGAAACATGGGATCGCTGGGTCCTTAAAATCTCTGAAGCCCTCACTAGAGTTCATTTCTACCTCTTCAGAGGAGATAAATCTAGAAAGCAAGCTTGAGATCCCTGCTGGGGAGAAGTCTATAGTTTCCTCACCAAGATGATTTCTAAAGCCAGGCCTCAGACTCGGTCGTGTAGGGCCCTGGCAGGAGGGCTGCAAAGAGACTTTTTCGGAGCAGCCTTCTCTGGGACTCAGGATTCAAATCCATGCTTGGTGGACGAGATGAGAATGGTAGGAAGGTTTAGAATTAAAGATGGTATCGGGACCCCCATCTGCCTAACCGAGCAACCATTCTCCTAACTGAAGCTCACGAGGAATGGAGCCCTTTTGCCAAGTAAAAGGCAACTCCGTTCACTGGAGGAAAAGAGGAAAATGCCTTTTTAAGAAGCTTCTAGGCTGTCATCACTGACCTGAAGTTTTTGGACTAGAGAACAGGAGCGAGGACTGAACTGTTAATGGGTGAGTTTTACTGACTTGAAAACACACGAGTGGCCTGGTTGACTTCCATCAACTCCTTTCCTCACCAATTCTTTTGTCACATACGGGTTCGGGTTCTGACAAATCTCCCCAACTTTGACTTCTTGATGGAGGCCCCAGAGGTTCAGCGAGAAACGGGAGGTGGTGTCACTTGGGGCAAGTTCTTTCCCGCCTTGAAGTGAAAGTGGCCATGACCCGGTGCGCTTCATCTTCGCCAGAACTGGTGACTTCCAGCAACCACACCACAGACCCAAGGGCACAGCCTTCCACTCACGAGTCCTGATTTACCCCCAGGGGTACCAACTGCCCCCAAACTACTTGCGCGCCAGGCAAGGCAAAAGCGGGGAGACTCTACACTGGCTTGGCCTCAGAATGAAGGCTGTAGTTTAGTGTGTGTGTGAAGACGAGGAGTTAATGTTTTATAAAAAAAAAAAAAAAAAACCCAAGACATTCTAAAATGTGAAGAGCATAATTTCATACAAATATTTTCTCTGCACTACAGAACTCCTACTAAGCAATTCCCTTCTCGTTCTTTCATCGGAATAACTTTCTAGACAGAAACCCGAGGGTTTTGTTAACTCTTTAACCTGTAAAGAAATGTGATTCTCCCAGAAACTAGAGCGGTGCTGTGGTGTTCTAGCCCTCTGCCTCCCGCAGACCATTCAAGACTCCTCTAAGTCTTTCTGGAGGAGATGTTTAAGGGCTGACACACCACTCCGATAAAGGAGCAAGTTATGCTGTGCTGGGCGTGAATAATTGACTGCATTTGAGTTGGGGGGTTTAGGGCACTGTTGACTTAAGCAAAGTAAGCCTGCAGTCCAGCTGCAGCTTGAATTTTCTTGCGTTACCCTATCCAACACGGTCTGTCTTGTCTAACAGTGGCCCTTTTCAGACCTTTCCAGGTACAAAACCTTGACCAAATCTTCGAGCTCTGTTCTGCACACGCGACTTGAACACATCTGGCTGATCTGGGCTTCTCCTTCAGTGAAGATCTTCCACTGGCCTAAAAGACAAACAGAAAGTAGCCCAGAGATGTAAGAGGAGAGCAGAGCCAATGAGGAGTAGACCCAGCATCCGCCGTCCTTCCCCACTGATGCACAGCCCCCCACCCCCGGGGGAGCTGGAATACAAGCATCCCGGACTTTCAGCAAAACAGCCCCCAAAACACTTTTCTGGGGACACACGTGGAAAATGGGCCATGGAGTCTTCTGCACGTGGCGTTTGTAAGCATCCCAAGAATAACACAGGCCTGTCTCCCCCAAGAGTACAACCTAAGTATTATTCTTGGGATGTTTACAGTCTCCTTAGCGTTTGCAAAAGTCTCCACTGTCAGGTTGTTAGGTTAGTATGGGGCTCACTGGGCGCCAGGTCAAATAAGGCGCTTTGGAGAACAGTACCTGGTACATTACTGGGGTTTTGCCTCCTCTTCGAGGCCTGGATATCAGTCTGGGCTACTTGATTATTTACTGCTTTTCTCCATTCCTGCTGCCCTTCGTTAAAAACTGCTCCCCTCTGCTTTCTCTTCTGCCCACACACTGTCCTCCGACCGCCTTCAGCAGCCCTACCCCACCCGGGCCCCCTGGCTCTTCAGAGAGGTCCACCCTCTCTGCCCTGGACGAACACGGCTGCCCCCCTTCTGTTCCCTGTGCCACCTGCTCCTGTCCCTTTCCAGGCCCTGTTTTCTCCTCCCCCTGGCCCCACCATGGAAGTTTCCATACTTCCTATCTATCCCTATCAACTTCCCTATCCCTCCTCCTGTCACGCTGACTGCGCAGTTTTTTGGTTTTGTTTTTGTCTTTTTAAGGCCGAACCCGAGGCATATGGAGGTTCCCAGGCTATGGGTCGAATCAGAGCTGCAGCTGCCAGCCTACGCCACAGCCACAGCAACGTGGGATCTGAGCCACGTCTGCAACCTACATCGCAGCTCATGGCAATGCCGGATCCTTAACCCACTGAGCGAGGCCAGGGATCAAACCTGTGTCCTCATGGATGCGAGTCAGATTTGTTTCCACTGAGCCACGACGGGAACTCCAGTCTGAGCAGTTTTTGAATGCACACCCCATGCTGAGCACTGGAAACCACCCGATATTGCTGAAGCATCCCTCCTCTAACTTTCCTGGTCCCTCAGCGGCAAGAGCTTCCTTCTAGCATCCTGCTCTGTCAAAAAGCCCTCCTAACAAAATACCCACCCCGGATGCCCTCTTCATCTCCCTTTTATTCCCGTGCTCATGATGTTGCAACCTGGAGAATGCCTAGTCCAAGGTCAGCAAGCTCTTCTTAATCCAGAATTGATGTTGAACCTCTTTTCTTTCTCTCATCACAGGAGACCATGACCCCTTCCTTGCAGCCTCCATCTGTCTGCTCTCTTCTCCCTGGGATTCGGCACCTTTCTCTATTCTCTGGGATCCCATGTGTGTGCCAAGATCTAATGGGCATGTGCTATCCAGGTGTCAGGCTTGTTCTTCTTTGTCCCCAGGTGACCCTGCAGATCATCTCATGATCCCCTTCCGTCAGCTGCACACCGTTAGTGTCACACACCATCTACTTACGTTATACACCCCAAATCCTGACAGTGAGGGGCAGAGTTGGTTTAAATCATCTTTCAAGTCCCCCCAGGGCCTAGTACGGCACCTTGCTCAGAGTATGAACAAAAACATGGTCTTTGAAGTTAACTGGTAATTTCAAAAGTCACATCATTGTAGCCGGGGATCCTAGACTCCACCTCCTTTATTCCTTACTCATAAGAACTCCCAACTCCTCCGTGCGAATTCTCCTAATGTCCAGTTAAGTGTCTACCCATGTCCTGCAGAATAATAATTGACCTCATTGACCCTATGTCCAGCTAGCTGCCTATTAGATAACCACTCAAATGGCCTTCAAGCATCTTAATCTAAACATGTTCCAAGTAAAACTCATTTTTTTTTCACCAGTACCTGCTCCTTCTCCAGAGTTTCCCACTGGTGAATGGTATTACTCTTCGGTCCATAAAGTTGTTACCACTGGAGTCACTCCAAACTCATTTCCTTCTTTGATACTGATCTTGATGATGTGACCTCAGAAATGTCCCTCACAGGGACCCCACCTCCCCTGTCTAACCGACTTAAGGCAGTATGACAGCTTCCTACAGACTATCACCAGCTCTCGCACTAAAAGCCCACCTTCCACTCCATACAGCAAGTACCGCTTTCTAAAACACAGATCTGAATGCATCATTTACTTGCTTAAAAAAAACCCACTGGGGTTCTCTGGCCTGGAGATCAAGTCCAACTTCTTAGCTTGGCATATTGGGCTCTTCAGAATATGGCTTCGTCAAAGTAGGTGCTTAATAAATCCATCTGACCGCCAAGAGACATCTTTCGGTAGCATCATTTTGATACCGATACGTTACATGCAGCACAACAACTGCAGCAACTACCCATGCGACTTGCCTTCTATGGGAACTTCTCACCAGCTTCTTCGGGGCCCCTGACTACTTCCTACTTCCAACTCTTCTCATCTTGCGGTGCACCCTATGTGGCCTTTGTAAATCTTCCTCACCCACACCCACACACTCACCCGCACCCACGTTTCTTGTTTGCTCCTGTCTGAGTCTTCTCTTAGGCTGCACCCTCTCCCTGGACTGATTTCCTGACCTGTTGCCCAGTCACACCCTTCTCTTTCAAAACTCACCTCCTCCCCGAAGTCTTCCCAACTAAGCCCACCTGGCTGTCATCTCATTGTTCTTTGCAGAGTCCCCTGAGCACTTAGGCATTTCACGCTTCAGAACTATACTAATTCAGAAGGAAGGCGTTTTCATGTTCCGTCTCGCCCATTAAAATTCCCTGTGGATAGACATTCTGTGCCTTTTATTCCTTCAGAAATGCTCCCCCTGCCCCACACCCCACGGCCCAGTGCCTAGCAGGATCTAGTCCCAGGCTCCATCTAGCGTAGAAAGTGGGAGAGCTGCAAGTATGTCTGAGTGTCTGAGTGCTTCGGAAGAAATGTCACCACCCGGGGCAGTCCCAAAGAGTAAACAGAGCTTTTTTTAAATTGTTAAAACCTTTTTGTCTTTTTAGGCCACACCTATGGCATATGGAAGTTCCAGGCTAAGGGCTGAATCGGAGCCGCAGCTCCCGGCCTACACCACAGCCACAGCAATGTCAGATCCCAGCTACATCTGCAACCTACACCACAGCTCACAGCAACGCCAGATCCTTAACCCACTGAACGGGGCCAGGGATCGAACCTTGGTCCTCATGGATACTAGCTGGATTCGTTTCTGCTGAGCCATGACCGGAACCCCTAAACAGAGCTTTGATACAACCCAAGAATCGATGTGCATCCATTTTTCTCTCTGTGTCTCTTGTACCCACCACTGAGAACACAGCCAAAATGTGAAGGCTCCACACACAGACCAGACCTCTGACCCTCTTGAGACTCTGGGGTTAGTCACCCAGACAGGAGAGAGACCATCTAATGCTGACATTGAGGGTTGTTCCTGTTCAGTGAGAACGTGGCAGGTACTTTATTTGGGACGCTGCTAACATTGAAAAGTAGATATGTTCTCCTGGGAAGAGTAAAGAGAGTCACCACTTACTCAGTGTTGTCCTGGTCACCAGCTTGAAGTGATGGAGCTCCTCAAACATCCTCTTGGAGATCTTCTCAATATGGAAGTGCTGGAGGATGCCTGGGGCCAAGCACAAAGTGGGGCAGGTGGTCAGGCGCTCTCTATTTGGAACCATCAACCCCTTTTTCTGCTCGGGCTGAGCATATCATTTCATTAGTGGGGCTTAGGAGTCTCGAGCTGGGCTGGGTAATGTGCTTAACCAGGAACTTGGACGGCTCGGGGGTTATAATTGACTCCATTTGGTTCCTTGGCTCACTGGCCTCCCCACTGGTTCTCCAGAGGATGGAGATAAGGGAGACAGAGCTGCTGACCGTGGGACCCGTTCCTGGGAAAGCCACAGGGAATCAAGCATGGGTGCTGGCTGGAGTTTCCTGCAGCCAAAGGCAGGATTAGACATTCTGCCTTTGCCCCAAGCCTGGGCAGACTATGTCCCTGCCCAGCCACTGGGCTGCCACCCACCCCTTGATTCAGCAGTGAGAGCCAGCCGTGGGCCTTGCAGACAGGTTGTTTGTGTAAATGGAGAAGCCATCCCTATTCTTTTTTGTTTGTTTGTTTTTGCTATATTTTTTTAGGGCTGCGCCCACAGCGTATGGAAGTTCCCAGGCTGGGGGGCAAATCGGAGCCTACACCACAGCGACAGCAACACAGGATCTGAGCTGCATGCTCAACCTACACTGCAGCTCAGGGCCATGCCGGATCCTTGACCCACTGAGTGAGGCCAGGGATCAAACCCGAATCCTCATGGATACTAGTCAGGTTCGTTTCTGCTGTGCCACGATGGGAATGCTGCCATCCCTATTCTTGAACTCACCCCAAAGCATGGTTTTCCTTTTGCTTTTCCTTAGAAAAATGGGCACGATGAAAATAAGTGGGCTCTGGCAGTCTCAACTTTGCCTGAATAACTTTAATCAAAATAACGTATGAACCACTGAAAACTGCCTTGCAGTTGAGGGGGCAACATGTTGCCAGCTCACTTAAATAATCCTCAAGAGGTCTACAGTGAGCAATGGGAGGAAGCCTGGATTTACTCTCTGTCTACTACGCACAGATTCCCCAGGGCTGGGAACAAGAGGTGATTTAGGGAGTTGGAGATGGCAAATCAACATTCCTAGGTCTAGAGCAAAAGTCATGAGATGAGATATATATGCGTGTGTTCTAGCATATTTTTAAGGAGCAGGGGGAACTCTTTCTTTCAGGAAGAAAGGTTGGTGTGAAAAGGGACAGAAAAAAAGGCCCACACAAATCTAGAGCAGGGGTTTCCCCAAGGAAGGGTCTAAAATGCCATGTGCCGGAGTTCCCTTCGTGGCTCAGTGGTTAACGAACCCGACTAGGAACCATGAGGTGGCGGGTTCGATCCCTGGCCTCACTCAGTGGGTTAAGGATCCAGCGTTGCCATTCGCTGTAATGTAGGTCGAAGATGCAGCTCAGATCCCGCGTTGCTGTGGCTCTGGTGTAGGCCGGCGGTTACAGCTCCGATTCGACCCCTAGCCTGGGAACCTCCACATGCCAAGGGTGCCGCCCTAAAAAGACAAAAGACAAAAATACATAAATAAATAAAATAAATGCCACCTCCATGAACATCACCTGGCTATTTGCTAGAGATGCAAATGTTGAGACCCTACCAGAGGCCGCCTGAATTCTCATTTCTCGGTCAGGCCAAGCAGCTGGGTTTTAAACCGGCTCCCTGTGTGATGCTGAAACTTCCTCAAGTTTGAGCACTCTCGAGCCTTAGGTGGGAGCCGGCTGAAAAAAGATGTGTACTATTTCCTCCTTGAAATCTGACCTCTCCCTCGGATTCCTAGCAAACTTGACCAGACTAGATCAGCCCTAGTCTCGTAGCTATGGGATGGCTTGAACAACTGTAGGTGCAGAGGACACAGAACGTGGCTTGCTGTGGCATCAACGTGAGGAATCAGAAAAGGAACTGGACATCATGACTGGGGTTGTCCTTCCAGTAAGACTATAATCTTTTTGATGACAGTGTTTTCAACTTGAGCAACTGCAAAGTACCGAGCATGATTTGAGAGACGCAGCTTCTCACTGAGTGAATGCATTCTCATGTTGTTGAGCTTCGGTCTTGGAAACCACGGTGGACTGCAGTTTGGTAGTTTACAGCCCTTGACTGCCCATTAGAATCACCAGTGGAGCTTTGAGACCAAACACTGTAGCCCAAGCCTCACGCCTGACCAATAAGTCAGCCTCTCTGGGGGTAGGCATTTGGTATTTAAAAACCTTTCCAGATGATTCTGATGTGCAGCCTGCATTAAGAACCACGCCACCAGCCCTGGTTGTTTGAGAGAAAGACAACAAACCCCAATGGCCAGTACTTACTTTTTAGCCCAGGCCATGGTTAAAGTTAAAAGCCACGATAGCAACTGTGTGAGTCATGTGTTAGTTTCTAAGCAATCAGGAAATCTTTGACCCAAACAGAGGAAAAAGTTGAAGCAAAGCGAAGGTGCCTTCCCTTCCTTCTCTGTGTCCCCCTTACCAAGAAATAACGGGAAATTAATGTCTGGCTCACCCTTTCGAATGGTCCAAACGTGGACCTCTACCTGAGGTGGTCTCTCTGTCTCCAAGGCGATTTTTCTGGTGGTCTCCCCATCCTCCATGAACACAGACTCATACACAGGCATTGTTTCTTCTCCACAGAAGTAGCCTTTGCTGTCAAGGCTTTGGCTGGGAAGTTCTTCTGGAATCAGGAAGCAAGTAGAGAAGTGTCATGGTTTTCCAAAACTAGAAGCAAACTCCTGCATTTACGTATCTCATGTATCATAGCACCTCACACGCATCCAAAGTGGACAATCAACAAGAACATTCCTACAGGGATGGAAATCCCACCCATATTTCACTGGTTCAACTTAGGCTGCCCCGGTGACAGCCACCAAGTCACAAAGGAGTACTTGACTTCTAAGTCCACGAGATGCCTGAATCCATGGTTCTACAGAACGCTGGCCCCAGAGCTATAATGGATCCGCCACCACCGCATGAGAGGTGTTCTTTCATGAAGAGGAGGAATGGGACCAACTACAAATCTGTTGGGCACTTAAGGGAACTTAGGATTTTCCATGCTCATGATTTGTCTAGTTCAACATTGCCAACAGAGACCCAAGGAATGGGCCGACAGAAGGCTTCGGTTAACTTCCCTGACGTCACTTAGGTATACTTAGAAAACATTTATGACACTCATTGATGTGCATATACTTGCCCAAAGGATCTCTCCAAATTGGCTTGACATTTCTGAATGCTCTTTGATTTGTTTGTAAGGGAAATGCTAATACCGGATCAACGTCAATGCCAAAACCTAGATGTCAGATTAGTCATATGTATGCTATGCCAAATGAAAGGTTGGAAGACACAAAAAAAAATTGGTCAAATCCCTCAACTATGGATCATTTAAAGTATGAACTAAATTGTTGGATTTCAGCTGCCAGGCATTAAAAGTACCAGTCCCCTCTTACTCCCCATTCTGCTTCACCCTCCTCTTTCCTCAGCCTCCTACTGAAAGAAGGTTCCCTTGGTTGGTTCTCTGTGAGTTAAGTTCCTTTTCTGGCCTTGTAATCAGCACCCTCTTCAGCTATGGGTGTAATGTTCTCACGGTTACCATGAGGGAGGGAGTGGGATGGAAAGGGAGTTTGGGGCTGGTGGATGCAAACGATTACATTTAAATGGATAAGCCATGAGGTCCTGCTGTACAGCACAGGGACCTATATCCAATCTCTTGGAATAGACCATGATGGAAGATAATGTGAGAAAAAGAATGTCTATCTATGTATGACTGGGTCACTTTGCTACACAGCAGAAATTGGCACAACACTGGAAATCAACTATCCTTTAACAAAAAATATATTAAAAAATAAAGTGTAATGCTCAAATCAGGAACAACAAAGAGCAGCTGAGAACACCCTAAAAAAGTCTGAATATGGACAGAAGCCATCTGGAAGAATATCTGTGGAAAGCATTGGGTGTTGAGTGCTTTGGACCTGTGACTCTAATTAGGGGGACTCACTGTTCGCCAGCCAGACGCATTTGGACTAGAGGTTGTCATCAAATTGCTATTGCATGTCTCTTGCTGACCTGATTAGCTGTCCCACCCCCACCACCATTTTGGCACCGTAAAGACAAAAATCCTAGTCTTCTCTGCATGATTCCAGGGCGGATCACTCAATGTGTAGATTATCCTAGAGTCAAGCTTTCTTTGTCTTTCTTTTTACTTATTTAATTACTCGGTGGGCCAGTCTTTTTTGGTGCAATGTTAGGTAATTAAGGGAAGTGTGCTAGCATTTTTCAAATGGGTGGGGGAGATGACTGAGTAAACAGGAACCTCTATGTATTTAATTACCAGAATGAGAGCCGGGGTGCATGTATTAAATCTTGCTCATCAGCCTAATCCTAGCTATAGCTATAATGGCCATATGAAATCCAGAATGATACTGGAAGTACCCAAATTATGCTAAATGTTGTCCCAGTGTCCTGAAGAGCCGTCCTGCACCATCACCCCTCCCCTCTAAGAGCTTGATTTACTCACCAGGAGGGATCAACCAACAACAAAATCCATTAGTGACTTGACCCCGGCTGGCACATGACAACATTACAAGTCAATACACAGAGCGTGTCTCTCAAACTACCTACTCGGGAACCTCCTCCATTCCACACTCTCCCCTTCAAAGTGCTTCCTGATCACTCCATGTTCACCTATTTTCATCTCCGTCTAGGGAAGCAGGCCACGCCTGAAGTCACTTCTGGCCATTCTCACTTCCCCTGAGAATGCTCCCATCCTGAGCCCTCCAGAACTAAGAAAGTGAGAAATCATTCCTTTTCATGCTGTAACCAAAAACCGGTGTCATTACAGGAAATCCAGGTATTGGGGTGGTATGACGGGGATAAGAGGTGAGCTGGGGAACTTTCTTACACAACCCAGCACATGGCCACTGATACACACAAGGCAAGGCCAGCCTCTCCCAGAGCAAATAGAAGAGGGCGGTGTGTGTGTGTGTGTGTGTGTGTGTGTGTGAAGCCCACTTCCTTTATTTTGGCCTTTGTTTGTTACTGGTGGGGCCTGCAATCTATTGACGCTCTTGGCTGCATCATCAGTGAATTTTAGGTATCACGTTTCCCTTCTCAACATGAAGAACTGAATTTGCTGTTCTTTTTCCCATCGATCTTCTTGCCACGCTTCTTTATTCCTCTTCCTGTGTGTCATTTTCTGAGCAACTGAGGATGTCATGACCTTTCTTTCTCACCCCTTCACATCATTCAGGTCTCGACTCAAACAGCCTTCCTCAGAGAAGCCGTCACTGACCAGTCTTTTTTTTGGGTGGGGGGTGGGCGCACACGCAGCATAGGGAGGTTCCCAGGCTAGGGGTCGAATCAGAGCTACAGCTGCTGGCCTCCGCCAGAGCCACAGCAACGCGGGATCCGAGCCGTGTCTGCGACCTGCACCACAGCTCACGGCAATGCCCGATCCTTAATGCACTGAGCAAGGCCAGGGATCGAACCTGCAACTTCATGGATATGAGTCGGACTTGTTTCCACTGTGCCACAACGGGAAAGCCTGACGAGTCTTCTGAAAGTGCTTCACCCTGCCTTTCCCACTGACTATCAGCGGATCCTATCTGTTTTTTTCTTCACAGTACTATCTCAACTGAAAATGTACCTTATTAGTTTAAGTTCGTTGTCTTTCTTTTCCCATTAGAATGTAAGGAGCATGCTGGCACGTAGCCTGTGTCTGCCTGCTTTATGTCTTTAGTCTCAATGCCTGGAACAGTGTCTTGAACACAGCAGGCACATAATAGGTGTTTCCAGATGGAATGCTGCACGAACAAGTGTACGACCCTTGAGGTACCCGGGCCTCTGTGGACAGTGACTCTTACAGGGCAGCATGGTCGTCAGGAGACTTGCAAATTGCAGACACCCATGAGTGGCTCACTGAGAGACAGGTGCACAGAATGGGACAGCCACTCTCTCCTTTCACATTGCCCAGGAAGTTCTCTCTCTCTACACCTCTGAGCAGCCTGAGAAAGTGGGAAAAGTCATTCTTCCAGAGAAATAGTTTTAGTCAATGAGACTCTTCAATATATTCCCAAGTGGGACTCTGAGGGCAGTTTATTAAAATAATAAGCTTTTTTTTGTTTGTTTTGGCCACACCCACAGCATACAGAAGTTCCTGGGCCAGGGATCGAACTTGTGCCACAGCAGCAACCAAAGCCACTGAAGTGATAACACTGGGTCCTTAACCCACCGTGACACAGGGAACTCCTTAAAATAATAGCTTTAATTACTTTTTTCTAATAACAAAGTAATACATGTTCATTGTTGGAAATTTAGAAATTATAAAGAAGAAAATAAGAATTACCCATAATTGAACCACCCAAAGGTGGCCACTGTTACATTCTGCCAGATGCTCTTCCAATCTCTCTCTCTCTTTTTTTTTTTTTTTGGTCTAAGCATATTATTAATGCTTAAAAAACACACACACAGGAAGTGGGATCATAATATACATATCGGGGTTTTTTTTGTCTCTTTTTTTGCTATTTCTTGGGCTGCTCCCGTGGCATATGGAGGTTCCCAGGCTAGGGGTCGAATCAGAGCTGCAGTCACCGGCCTACACCACAGCCACAGCAACGCGGGATCCGAGCTGCGTCTGCAACCTACACCACAGCTCACGGCAACGCCGGATCATTAACCCACTGAGCAAGGGCAGGGACCGAACCCGCAACCTCATGGTTCCTAGTCGGATTCGTTAACCACTGCGCCACGACGGGAACTCCCTACATATCGTTTTGAAGCTTCTCTTTGGACTTAGATATACTGCAAATACCTTTCTGTGCCATTAAATCGTGTTCTATGGTGATTTTTAATGGCCGTATAATACACCACAGTACAGATATACCATAATTTATTTATTTCCATACTGGTGGACTTTCATTTCTTTCCAATATTTCACTATTGTAAACAGCACTGCAACAAAAATCCTTGTCTATCTCTGCATGTCTCTGATTACTTTAGCCAAAGAGTATGATCATAAAGTTTTTTGGCTTTTTTTTTTTTTTGTCTTTTCAGGGCCGCACATATGGAGGTTCCCAGGCTAGGGGTCGAATCAGAGCTATTGCCGCCAGCCTACGCCACAGCTCATGGCAATGCCGGATCCTTAACCTACTGAGCGAGGCCAGGAATCGAACCCACATCCTCATGGATCCTAGTGGGATTCGTTTCCACTGTGCCATGACGGGAACCCCATGAACGTAAAGTTTTTAATAAATACCACCAACCTGAAGGATAATACCTATTCTGTGTCCTGTCCCCACAACTTTTTGATTCATTCACTCTTATTTGTATGACCTACCCCCATAGGATCCTAACCACGCAAAGAAATGGGATTGGGTCTAAAGGTCTGAGATAACAAATTGGGGTACTATACAGTGGGAGGGCTTATCTTACCTGGGTAGCTTAGGTAACTATGAGTTTGTGTCTAGAATTACCTTGTTGTATAACTTTTATGATTACAGGCGTTAGACCCCTGGCAGAAGAGAAAACTGTGTGGCTGGATCTACTTCTAAGTGAGACCGCAGACTCAGAAGTTGTAATAGGTCATTGGGGCTGGGTGGCCGCCATGTCCGTATCCTCAGAATGTGCTCTCCCGGGTCCTAGTGAGTACATTTCCTCATCACTTTTAATGCCCCAGTTCTCTCCTCCATATCAGATAGCTCCTGCCCTTCCTATCCACACCCTGCCTCCTGTTTACTCTGGAAGATGGTCGTAATGCTTGATTACCAATCCAGTACTCTGTCAATCCCATACTACAGACTGTATTTTTCTCTAGCTCGTGTGGCACAACCACCATTTAGCTAAGTTATTTTCCTTTTTTTTTTTTTAATCAGTCAACATTTTCCACTGGCCTGGAAAAAAATGGGCAGGAAGTGACCTGGGTTCCAAGCCTTGGTTCATCATTTATTTCCATGACTCTAAACAAGCCATTTCACTTTATATACAAAATAGTGATATTGTGATAGGATTTTAGTGTTGGAAGGAAGCTTGGAGATGAACGGGTCCAAACTTTTCATTGTACAGATGAGACTGATGCAGCCCAGAGCAGGCCTGGGTCACACAGCAACTTAGTTAAGACTACATCTCCTTCCACTGTACTGCACCTGTCCTGTCTCTAGTCCTGTCTGAAAGGGGAAATAGAGGTGATGGTGCTTTGATGAGTTAAACAGTGATACAAACTGAAGGTGCTACTGTCCTTCCTAATAATCACAATAACCTAATTTCTCGACTATTTAGAAAAGCAAAGCTTAAGTTCAGCTGTTAGGGCTACACGGGGTCAAAGGTGCAGGAGACACAAGCAAATCCTCAGCCTATTTCTGAGTCGGCAATTTCTTCCAAGCAACCATCTTATGAGTCCTTCAAGAGAGGAGTGAATGTAGTTCGTTATTAGTTATTAGTAGAGCTATTACCATTACAATTATATGGTAGGTTGTGATTACGTTTCTGATGCTCAAGGAACAGTGAGAATGACTATGTGAGGAGCTCCTTCAGCCAAAGGCAGGGCTTCCAACCAACGCACCTTTTGCCTTTTTACCTGGACACACCTTGCAGCACTTTCCATCTATCTTTTGAGGATACTTGCAGGGGTATCGATTGGGGCAGTGGATTTTCTTGCACTCTTGCTTGGTGACATTACAAGTGCACAGCACACACTCCACAATGCCAAATGCCCGGAGGTTTGGGTGCCAGGACTCGCCATGAGAATAGGTCTTTCCATTGGAAACACACACTGGAAGAGAACGCAGGACTGGAAATTAAAGGCTAGGGAGCTGAAACGGGCCTCTGTGCTCAGAACCCAAGCCCTGAACCCCTTAAGACATCAGGCATCCTTTGTTCTTGTCGTGGCCAGGGAGAGATGTTTACAGAGCAGCCTCTGTAACCAAAAGACAGCTTGGGCCTTGTTCGACTGTCAGCAACTATTCAGGTTCTTCGGCCGTAGCCTCTGGGTGCCCACAATGCCTGGCACATAGTAGGCCATCAATAAATATTTTTTAAATGGAGAAAAGAATGGATGCATGAAAGCAGAGTTCTATCTGTCCTGGGTATCTGATAAAGAACCTCTCTTATGGAGTTCCTGTTGTGGCTCAGCAGGTTAAGGACCTGACATTGCCTCTGTGAGGAGGCGGGTTTGATCCCTGGCCTTACCCAATGGGTTAAGGATCTGGCGTTGCCACGAGCTGCAGCATAGGTCACAGATATGGCTCAGATTCAGTATTGCCGTGGCTGTGGTGTACGCCAGCAGCTGTTCGATTCGACTCCTAGCCTGGGAACTTCCATATGCCACACGTGCAGCCGTAAGAAAAATAAATAAATAAATAAAAAAGAACCTCTGTTAGAAGGTAGTGTTCATACCTGCAGTTCCATAGTGGATTGGGGTGGCCCAAGTGGATGAAAATCTCACCGAAAGGTCTGCTGCCAGGGAGCCTAGAGGCAAACACTACTGCTCTTCTCAAAGGGCCAGTTTTTCCAGATCCTAAAGCAAATCCACTCAGAACGTCAAATGCCACGAGAATCAGATCTACTAACACAGATGGATAGGGAGCTTCATGGTGCCGGTCCACCCTCTGGCGTGGGAAGGTAGATGCTAAGACAAGATTGAGAGGGGAAGGACCCACACCTCCCAGGCAAGTGGTGAAAAGTCACCTTTCATGCCTCTAATCTGTAGGTAAGGTCCCGTGTCCTCATAGTGGCGGTAGGGATTTGGCTACAGCGAATCACTGCCTGCCCCACAGATACCCTTTGGTGGTCTCACACCTGTTTAGTGAGGAGAGGTCACTGGCTCCAGGGTTTCTGAGGGGCCTTGCAAGAGCAAGTGTCTGGGCTGCGGGCTGAGGGGTCTATGGAGAGATGCAGCCACGGGAACATCCTTCGCTGCAAACCAACCAAAACATATCAGGCTCCTATGGTCAGACCCAGGAGCTAGGCTCCAGCATAAGACCTGCTGCAAACGGGGAGGTCTGAGAAGGAGGTCTCTCCTTTGTGAAAGTGCTGAGACATTCTGGAGATTCCAAGCCATGACGGGCACTGGGTGTGTTTCTCATTATTCCCATCACCTCATCATACCCGGGGAGACCTGTCGGCCTCCCGATCAGCGACATCTCTCGGGTGGGTTGTATCACTTAAGGCGGGGCGAGGGTGGGAGAAAGAGCCCCACTTGGGGCGTTTCTAAGAACTGACTGATTTGGCTGCGAGACAATGGCCTCAGAAGGATGAATCATTGGGCTATTTCTTTCTCATCAAGTCCACTGGGTCACATTAGGAAATATGGACGATGTTGGCTCCCTTTTCCTGTTCCTTGCAAGAACTGCTAGAGTGCTAAGCACTCTAACAGGTCAATCCCTGTCCAGATTTCCAAGAACCTAAAGCAGAGAAGCTCCCAGTCTTACAGGAGATCGAATAGGGACCTGACATCGAAACTGTGGCTGGAATCCCAAAACAAGACAGACCAGATGTGTTGTTCTCTTCCTGCCCTCTCTCTCTTCTCTCTCCTCCCCAGACAGTGGCACTCCTTTCTAGAGAATGCGATCAGGTGGGTGCAGAGTCTGCTTCCAGAACATTTAGGCTGGACTCAAGTTAAAAATGGCGGGGTCCCCCTGCTTCTCCTCTTGGACTCTAGCAAGGGACAAAGTAGATGTATCCCAGAGGAACCCATCAGGCACAGGAGGGCTAAGGAGTGGGGCTGCCAGGACCCCCAGTGTTATATAGCCAAGTTCCCTCTCCCCTAAACATGTGGACCAAGGGAATAATCTGGAATGGGTGAGAGTCTCCTCTCTGAAGTGCAATAGGGTGAGAGCAATTCTCTAGGGAGAAACACAACCTTCTCTCCATCAACGAAGCCTCAAGATGATTTTGAGTCACCCAGCTGGGGCGGTGGGAGTTGGAGGTGGGGACAGTAGTAAGGTCAGGAGAGAGTGGCTGTATCCAAATCAGTGGGGCCAATGCATAAACATAAAGCTGGGGCTTTTGACGTGGAGAAATCAAGGGATACACCTCTGCCCTGAAAATGCAGAGGCCTGTGCAAATTAGGGGATTTGGGATTTTTTTTTTTTTTTGGTTTTTTAGGGTCGCACCCGTGACATATGGAGGTTCCCAGGCTAGAGGTTGAATCGGAGCTGTAGCTGCCGGCCTACACCACAGCCACAGCAACACGGGATCCGAGCTGCGTCTGCGACTCACATCACAGCTCACGGCAATGTCGGATCCTTAACCCGCTGAGCGAGGCCAGGGATCGAACTCACGACCTCATGGTTCCTAGTCAGATTTGTCTCTGCTGAGCCACAATGGGAACTCCATGGGATTTAGGATTTTCGAAGTCCATTTCCCCACACATTTTGTAAGGCTTTGAAATCCTTTCAGAGCAAATGGAATCTATTGGAGGCAATTTAGGATTGACAATCAAACTGCATCTTTACCCAACTCTTCCTCCTCATTTCATAAATTCATATCAAAACGCCTTGGAATTTAAAAATAATAAATTCCAAATCAAACCCAGATCGATAGTAAATATTTCCAATTCCTCTAGAACGTTACCATTTTTTATTAAGAGTTTTATTTTGAATGTTCCTCTTTTAAGCCTGTTAGTTTCAAAAGCAATTTAATTTTTTTTATCTGTAATCTGAAATTTACATCTAACTCATAACAGATGTGATCAACTAGCTTTGGCCTGACTAGCGTTGCTGAGATTTATAGTAGGAGTTCTTTGTAACGGATTGTTTTTCACCCCTGTTATTCAATCATTTGGTTTAATAATTTATTACTTTTAACCCATTCAGAGAACTGCCTTTGATTTGTTTTTCCTTTAAAGGAAACAAAACATGTTTGTGGTTTCATAAAAAGGTACCAGCTGAGCTTTTGCTCTGAAGAGCTGGTTGACACGATGCCTAAAAAAGTAAGAAGCAGTCAATTGTCTGATTGAGTTTCTCCTGCCCCACCCCTGCTACTGGAGGCCGGAGAACTCTATGCAGGAAGGAACGGCCGGTGGATGTGTGCGGGTGCCTGCTGCAGCCAGCTGGTCAGCTGAGTGGGCTGCATGGTGCCCAGCCAGAAGGTTTCTGGATTTCTTACTGGATGGCTCATATCAAAGGATAATCTCCCGCTATGAATGAGCATCTCTGAGCGTGGGGCCCGGAATCAGGACCTTTAGCAAGAGCCCCGGGAGCATCTGGGGTGCAATGAAGGCAGAGAATTGCTATTCCTAAGGTTTGGATAAGAGCTTTAGAAGCGTTGAGCACTGAGTACCTTTAACTATTGGGTGTGCTCCTGGAGAACAAACCACCTTTCATTCTGTTGAAGCCCCAGCCAACGTTCCCAAACGATCTTCAACCCCCAGGGGTAACTGAGAAAACGTTCGCTACTTTCTTGCCATTTGTCCAAAGTAAGGACAGATAGGTGTGAAATAGAAACGAGGCTCTCCGGGCTGTATTTAGGGAAGTTCTAAGAGTGCCCTGGAGTCACTTGTCCACATTGGCTTGCTAGATCCAGATGGTGAGTGATCCACCTGTGAACGTATGCTATGCACGGGACAAAGGGTCCATGGCCAGCTCAGCCCTCCAGAAATCAGGGCTGCTGCAGCCACGAGGTGGGTGTGGTGCCAAAGAAGCAGCCCCTTACCTTGTCCATGCTTGTGCTTGTTATTGATGACGATCTGAACGATGGTGCCCGACGCTTGCTGTGAATCCATGAGTGCTCCCCGGTGACTTCTGGCTCCGGGAAAGCGGGGCAGACTTCCGGCCGGTCGGCTTGGTGGAGGATCATAGTGAGAACGGTGGTAAGAATGTCTCTGTAAAGGGACAAAGGACAAATTCAGCCCTGCCTGCAATCCACCAATGAGAAAGCTGTTGGGTGATTTTCGGTGATGAGCTCTGATCTCGAACTGCTCGTCTGCCCACACCAAGAGGGACCATTGGAATGGAAAGGGAGAGCAGTGCTGGCCACACGTTGAGATTCTTCTCTCTTCTTGAAGAAGGCTGGATTCCCAGATCAAGCTCCTGAGGGAGAAAATAGCCCCAAAGGGTAAAGTGTCTTTCCTACTCCCCCGAATCTCACCTTCAGGCTTAAGAATTAAAGGAATCACCTGCAACACAAGGCAGACGGTGATAGAGACCACAGGAGAAACAGAAAATGCTGCGCAAATCAGGATGAGACAGACAGCTTCCGGCTGGGAAGGGTTTGTGACCTGGGCCACGAAGGGTGAGTAGACTTTTTACAGGCAGAGTTGGTGAGGAATATTCCAAGCAGAGATTTCCAAGTTGAGAAGGTGTAGCAGAGAACATAGAGTCCATAAAAGGGAAGAGCTGAAGGATAACATTCCAAAAGTGGGCTGGAGCCAGATCACGGAGGGCTTGAAACGACAGGCTAGGGGTGAGGACTTTATTTGGTAGGCAATAGAGGTGAGGGTGCAGAAGCCTTTGAGGGATTTTTTTTTCAAGGGGAAAAAAATCAGAACTGTGTTTCAAAGCATTGAGCCCGGATAATGTGCAGGGGGACGTGGATAGAAGGAAGAGGCTGCAAGTCTGGTCTAGATAAGAGGTACTGAGATTCTAAGAGCTGCCATCGTGGCTCAGTGGTTAACGAATCCGACTAGGAGCCAGGAGGTTGCCGGTTCGATCCCTGGCCTCGCTCAGGGGGTTAAGGATCCGGCGTTGCCACGAACTGTGGTATAAGTTGCAGACGTGGCTCAGATCCCGCATTGCTGTGGCTGCGGTGTAGGCTGGCAGCTGTAGCGCCGATTGGACCCCTAGCCTGGGAACCTGCCTATGCTGCGGGTACGGCCCTAGAAAAAACAAAAAGACAAAAACAACAACAACAAAAGAGGTACTGAGACTCCCAATGCAGTCCATAAAAGGGAAGAGCTGAAGGATAACATTCCAAAAGTGGGCTGGAGCCAGATCATGGAGGGCTTGAAACGACCATGGAGCAAGGTCACAGAGCATGGCACAGCCACCCCCGACATTAAATAAGCAGAAGGATGGGCCGTGCCGGGTGCTACTAGGATTGTCAGCTCCACAGAGGCAAGGGCTTTGTTGTTGTTCTTGGGCTCAGGGTTGAAAGGATCACTGCTGGAGCTCCAGTGCCTCCAAGAGGGCCTAGCGCCTAGAAGGTGCTCATCCAAGTCTTGCTGAAAAAGCTGTGGTCCCTCATGAGAGCTGAGAGTCTTGTAGTACAAACAGCCCATCACTGCTCTCTCTGCAATGGTTCATGGCACACGATGAGTCCACTATTCTGCTACCCACCCTTTGCTCAAGAGCTCAAATAGAGTGGGGTAGAGGAGGACCGCTCAAAGCCAAATAACGTTGTGTTTTAGGGGTAACTGTTAGGGATAAAATGGGGGACCCATGAAAAATCCTTTTACAGGCAATTAAAAAGGAAGATCTTTATATTCGGTGATAGAAATGGCAGGGAACATTGAGAAGGTAGTTATGTGGTCCCCTGACCCCATCATGCCATAAAACATCTATTACAGTTATGTTCCATAGACACATATGTTGCAAATTTAGCTCTGGGGATTATTGTTACTCTCCTGGTTGGGAGGGGGAGGCCTGGGTGGGAGAAAGGGAGAGTGAATGGGAGCTGGCCTGAGAGAAAGAGAACATTCTATCCAAGAAGATCCCATGCGGGTGCCTTGCTCTAAAAACTCACACGAATAAGAATTTGCATCCATTTATTATCATGCACACAGACAGGATTCTCAGTGCAAATATTTTTCATTCCCACAATGGCTCATATGTCTTTTTCGGCCATAATCACTCACATTCCACAAAGGCCATTACAGACTGTTCTATCCTTTCTGGAGTTTGGCAGAGTTTTGCCAAAGGAACACAGAGAGGATAGCTGGGCTGGTGGGTGTCCTACTGATGCTAAAAGGAGGGGGTTCGGCGGGGCTAGAATTTGAGAGGAAAGGTTGCTGACCCAGGATAAGCTGCAACGTACAAGGAGTTCTCTGATTCACGAGAGTGACCACAAAATGAAAAACTGTTCTTTGGTACCAAGGACTCAGATCCTGGACATTTGATAAGGGTAGAAAAATGATTCAAGGAGTTCCCGTCGTGGCTCAGTGGTTAACAAATCTGGCTAGGAACCAGGACGTTGCAGGTTCGATCCCTGGCCTCGCTCATTGGGTTAAAGATCCGGTGTTGCCGTGAGCTGTGGTGTAGGTCGCAGATGCGGCTTGGATCCCACGCTGCTGGGGCTGTGGCGTAGGCCGGCGGCAGCAGCTCTGATTAGATCCCTAGCCTGGGAACCTCCATATGCTGCAGGTGCGGCCCTGGAAAAGACAAAAAGACAAAACAAAAAAAGAAAGAAAAAAAGAAAAATGATTCAAGACAAAGAACTCAGGGGTTTTGATCAGAGGTCAAACCAGCCCTCCCCAAGCTTCACCTGAGTTAAATCTTTTGTTTTACAGACCGAGAAACTGAGGCCAGGAAGGAGAGGGGTTTGATCCAGGGTGACAGGTGAGTTTTGGGAGATGGCAGGAGGGTGGGAGAGCAGAGAAGGAGAGAGGAAGACGAACAGGAGGAGGAAGGGGAGGAGGACGTGGGAAAGATCACATCTGGTCAAGCTCAGGGGTCCATGTATATTTTGCTGGAGAGCTGCTCTAAAAAAAAAAAAAAATTCTCTGGATACAGAAGCCTGCTGCGGTGCTCACAAGCACACGCACAACTTCTCCACCTCTGCTACACACAGAATCGCCTGGGCAGCCATAAACACACTGACCCCACCCCCAGGGATTCTGATGAAATTGGTGTGGGGTGAGGCCCGGCTATCAGGATTTTTATCTCCTCCTCGGGGGACCCTAATTTGAAGCCAAGGTTGAAAATCACTGACATAAAGGATCTTCTGTTTCGGCCCTGGGGCTGGGGGTGGTGATGTGTGATTTTGATTTAGGAGTAATGGCTCTTTTAGAATCACCTCCCTGAACCAATGAAAGAGGTTTACCAGGGGCTGTTCAGACCTTGAAACTTACAGCGAAGGAGGAAAAGGCATTAACGCCTTGGAGTTGTAAGTGAAATTGGAGCTTATCTTTAAAACCAGCTGTGAATGGGCTGCTTGAGAGAGCAGGTCAAAACCAGTTAGGGAGAAACAATCATATAGCTGGGCTTTGTTTTAGTCTGCTCAATATTTTGGTATTATTTGGTTTACTGACTTAAAGGACTGACAAATATCTCAGGCTTTTGACATCGCGGTTACACAGTTCTTTTCTGGTGTTGGAAAAAGCCCCACCATTGCAGGCGTCACCCAGGAACTGCTTCTTGTTCTAAAGTTGAAGATATGAGGGTTTTATAGAGATTAGAAATGGTCTTAGAAGTGCTTTCATGGTTCTGATCCTGGGCTACAATTCTGCAAAATGTTGCCTTTGGGGGTAACTGGGTAAAGGGAACATGTCTTCGCTCTTACAACTGCAAGTGAATCTACATTTATCTCAGAATAAAAAGTTTAATTTTATTTCTTTATGTATTTATTTTTACAGCTGCACTTGTGGCACATGAAAGTTCGTGGGCTCAGGGTTGAAACTGAGCTGCAGCTGCCGGCCTACACCGCAGCCACGGCAACACGGGATCCCAGCTGCATCTGCAACCTACACCGCAGCTTGTGGCAACGCCAGATCCTTAACCCACTGAGCAAGGCCAGGGGTCGAATCCTCATCCTCACAGATATTATGTCGGGTTCTTAACCCACTGAGCCACAAGGAGAATTCCAAAAGTTTAATTTCAAACTTGTCTGTACATATATATATATATTTCTCCCGAAACTCATATATACATGTGTGTGTATATATGAATGACTGGGTCACCCTACGATACAGCAGAAATTGGCACAGCACTGCAAATCAACTATATTTTAATAATAACAAAGAAAACAGGAAAAAATGTCTTCAGAATGTGTTCTAATCCACTCAGCGATAAGCACCTCATATCTTAGTCGCAAATAACCCAGGACTATCCCTGTCTGGGAGATACTTAGGCCAGCTTCCTATCCAGGGTATTGTTCTGACAATGTGAATGAGACATGGATTTGTATCTGTTTCATATTGTTTCTATTCCAAATTCTTTCACTTTTCTAATGGTAAATCTCTGAGTAATCTATTGGGGACAAAAATCAGAATTTGGCTATTGTCCAAAACAAAATTATGCTTGCTTTCATGTTTTGGCTTTCCACCCTGTGCCTACTTCTCTCTCTCTCTCTCTCTCTCTCTCTCTCTCTCACACACACACACACACACACACACACACACACACACATTTCCCGCAGTGGTACAAGGAACAGTACATATGAAGTTATGAACTGGAAATCAAATAGAAACTATTTCAGGTTTTTACAAAGGAGTCATCATTGAACCACTGATTCTCGTGCACTTGGTAAAACTTGGTAAGCTGATGGTTTTCAGGCCACTTGGGAAAATGAATCAATCAACTGGGTTTCTGTTGACCTGAGGTTATGATGGTTCCCTGGGAATAAGAACAGTGTACTAGAGAGACCATCTACTGAGTTGGAAATGTGTTGTTAGGACTGCCCTTTTTTATTCCCACGTGGAAAGTTGGGCCGGCAAAGGATATTCAGAAGGGATTCACTTACCTTCTAATAAGTTTGAAGAATTTCTCTCTGATTTGGGACTAAGTGCTGTGCATTAATGTTAAGGAAACCCCCCCCCCACCCCGCTTCGCAACACACACATACATTTCATTCCACCTTTCACATCCATTCATTCAACATGTATTTCCTGGGTGCCTACTATGTGCCAGGTACATACTTTTCTATTACTACAGATGCTATTTATTACTTAAATCATATCCCACAATATCTATCCCTTGTAGAACAAAGGAAAATATTTATTTATAATAAAGTGGAACCATCTGGACATTTTGGCCTACCAGGCCCAAATGTTTGTTTCTAAAGATAGGCCTTGAACTCCTTTGAAAATCTATAACTTTTTCAAGGCCCTGCCTTCTAT
Source organism: Phacochoerus africanus (assembly GCF_016906955.1). NCBI lineage: Eukaryota > Metazoa > Chordata > Mammalia > Artiodactyla > Suidae > Phacochoerus > Phacochoerus africanus. The sequence continues at coordinate 94,860,628 of NC_062560.1, forward strand.
ACCTGACCTCTTTTGCTAGGGAAAGTATCAGATGAAGTCCAGCAGTTTAGGAAGGACAGCGAGGCTGAAAGACAATAGTGGAGATGGAGGCAGCATGAGACAAAGTCCAGAAGAAAGGCTAATTCATGGCATTACCAGCAAGACCACTGAGATGGCCACGGTGCTTAGTGTTGGAGGCTAAGGCCCCCAGTTTAAGGTAACCGAGACCTAAATTTGGCTTCGAATGCCCTCTGATTGACAGCTACAAATTCAGCCACTTTTAACATCCTACCACAATTTAAAAAAAGAGGGCTGAGGAAAAGAAGAAATTCACAACACAGAACACAGGATCTGGAAGGAATCTCACTTAGTACAAAGCAGAGAGAGCTAGATGGAGAAAAATCTTTCCTTGAGATCTATATTAACCCACAACCTGGGAAGCCCAGCCTCTCTTGCGGGAGTGTTGTTTTTTGTTTTTGTTTTTGTTGTTTTTGAGATATCCACAGTGTTATTCTCCTCTCCAGCCACAAATCCTTCCCCCCTCATTCAGAAACAGTAATGTCTAGAAAAGAATATCACTAGAGAATAAAACAAACCAATCCTTTCATCTCATTGGGAGGGTGCTGGCCACCTGGGGGCATGCAAGTCAGAAGTGGCACATGTGATGGCCTTAGCCACACTGTGATGTTAGTACCAGTCATTCTATTAGGTCCTGGATCGACATCTTCTCCACATCCTTGCTATTCTCGGACCCGACCTATAATTCTGTAGACTCTTGCTTTATATCCAGTGTTTGTTGAGAACTAATTCCTCAGGTTTTAAAATAATTTAAATTTGATTTATTGCAAAAATAATTCATGTTCACTGGAAAACATCAAATAGCACACCCCTCCGAGAGTGTCACTCTTAACACGTTGGTATGTGACCTTCGAGGTCTTTTCATATGCATTTACATACATGCACACACAATTTTTACTTGAGGAAATGATAGTATAAATTGTATCCTGCACCTTGTTTTGGAAGGAATCTCACTTAGTATAAAGCAGATAGAGATAAATGGAGAAAAATCTTTCCTCGGGGAAAAGCATGTCTTGGCCATCCCTCCACTTTACTACATTTCAATGTACCACATTCTTTTTAACAACTGTATGGTGTCCCGCTGATTGGGTGTGTTTAACCCACTACTACAAAGAGCATTTAGGTTGTCTCCATTTGCCTTGCTTTTATGAAAATAATTCTACATCGAATGCTCTGTACACTTCTTTTGTACGAGGGTGTGATGAATGCCCATTTATGTGCAATGAATGCCTTGGTATACTTTGTACTTCTTATACTCTTGCCTAATTGAAAGATTCTTTAAATCCTATAGTGCTTTCCAATTTTCAAATGTTTCACATGCAGTTGCAAATACTACTGCAAGGAATATACAGCCAACACATGGTAGCAACCTAAAAGTCCATCGACAGAGAAATGGATAAAGACGATATGGTATACTATCATATACCATATGGATATATGGAATACTACTCAGCCATAAAAAAGAATGAAATAATGCCATTTGCAGCAACATGGATGGACCCAGAAATGATCATACTAAGTGAAGTTAGGCAGCGAAAGACATACATCATATGATAACACTTACATGTAGAAACTAAAAAAAGGATACAAATGAACTTATTTGCAGACTAGAAACAGACTCAAAGACTCTGAAAAACTTACGGTTACCAAAGGGGGAAAGTGTATGTGTGGGAAGGACGGACTGGTGGCTTGGGATTGGCATATGCACACTGGGGTATATGGAATGATTGGCCAATGGGAACCTGCTGTATAGCACAGAGAACTCTACCCAATATCCTATGACAATCTATGTGGGAAAAGAATCTGAAAGAGAATGGATGTGTCTACATGTGAATCACTTTGTTGTACAACAGAAATTAGCACAACCTTGTAAATCAACTATACTTCAATAAACTAAAAAACACATTTCACACACATGATTTCACAGAATCCCATATGGACTCATATAAAGTCCTTTAAATATGATAGATCCTTTGAACTGAAACATCTATCTCTTTTCCAGATCTCCTGAAGTTTGAAGTGTCACTCTACTTAGACCTATATTTCTTGGAGGGATTCTATTTTGTTAATTACTTCGAAATAAAAAGGAACAAGAGATGCTATTACGATATACAGAGAGACACCTACTCGAAAGGCTTATTCTGAGATTAGCACCTAGAATGGAAATGAGAAGATGCTGCAGGTTGAGGAAGGGAATTTCGCTGCTACCCGTTCTCTTTTCCAGCTGTGTGACTGAGAGCCTAAAGTGGAGGGTTTGTGTGGACACGTCCAAAGTACCTGGGCCAAAAGGATGAGCTGACCCACCTTCCAATTCCACAGAAGGTTCACACTGTTGAGGCTAGAAGTGATGGCTTGCCTTCCTTATAAAAGACAAAGATTTGGCAAGTCATCCTGAAAGGGTACCAACTTCTAATCTAGATGAAGGGCTACTAAGGGCTGGGCTATGATTTCTTTGTGTTTGGGTCCTGGCCCTGGTCACCAATGATACAATGTGCTTAAATGGTTACAGGTTGGTGATGATGGCATTCACAGTTCTGAGGAAAAGGGAAGAAAAATGGTGTTAGAAATGGGCCTTTTTATGGAGTTGCTGGGACAGTATCCATGGAGAGAGGGAGTCTGGCCTGATGCCGTGGCGTATTGAGTTATTTGAGCTATTCACACTTACTGCTTCTCTGTTGGCAGGTTGTCTGAAGATATCACCGTCAGAATGTTCCCACGACAATTCTCCATCCCCTGTTTATTAAAAAGAAATAAAGAAAGAGTCATACATACACAGAAGGGGAGAACATCACCCTTATGACCCAATAACACTTTGGGTTCAATGATCCCAAAGCTCCTTAGACATTTTGGCTGTGGTAGTTGTCCTTTAAGCAGCAATGCTAAAAGATTTCTCCCTGGGTGTGCCTCTTGTTTCAGGACAACTCCAAAGAAAGTTGCCACTTTCTAAAATAGACCATCCAGCCATATTACACAGAATCTGGAAAATAAAAGGGAAAATAGGAGTTCCCATGTGGCGCAGCAGAAACGAATCCAACTAGGAACCACAAGGTTGCAGGTTCCATCCCTGGCTGTGCTCAGTGGGTTAAGGATCTGGCATTGCCGTGAGCTGTGGTGTAGGCTGAAGATGTGGCTTGGATCTGGCATTGCTGTGGCTGTGGAATAGGCTGGCGGCTACAGCTCCAATTACACCCCTAGCCTAGGAACCTCCATATGCCATGGGTGCAGCCCTCAAAAGACAAAAAAAAAGGGGGGGATATTCACTTTCACTGTCATGTAGCCATCATTGTCGTTTTTGCCTATTTTATTCTGAAGATAGTTAAGTATTTTACAGGTCATGTGGAACTTGGGTTTAGACGACCCTTAAAAATGAGAGTTTTGTGGATTTGGTCTGTCAAGATTTATTAAATTCACCATTATGTCTCTGAAAAGTTATGACTTAATCTGAAAGTTAAGGTCAAACTTGTTATAGTTGGAGTATTTACATAACCAGTATCCAAGATGTATGCTTCCATTTTTGCCTGAGATGCCTTTCTCTGGGTCTCTATGACCCACTGTTTGAACACTAAATCCCTATCATTGCTGTCTTTCAGAGTAACTGATTTTAGGAGGAGAGTCTTCTTTCAACCTTGAGAAAAACAAACACAACAGATATGGATTTTCTTTAGATGGTTAAAGATAAAAAAATAAGAGGATACTCTCCAAAAATACTGCCTTGTATTATCTATGACCAAGCAAGAAGATGAGAAGAGGTTGGTCTTAGAGATATTTGCACCACTATAAATGAGTACACTGTGTGACTGTGTGTGTGTGTGTGTGTGTGTGTGTGTGTGTAGCTGGTTGAGAATAAACCCAATATCTATTCAACCATGTATTTCACAGGACAACAAAGAATACAAAGATGTATAAACATTAAGAATTTTCTATTCTAACTCACCTTCCAAGCTTTCAAAACCTAAATCTAAACAGTAACATGTTACTGGTTCAAGTACCGTTACTGATTTAGGGCTTGAAAAAGACCTCAAAATTAATTTGATATCAATATTATCAGGCAGTGACATAAAACAAAGCATGGCTTTAAACGTCCATGATTCAAAGATCATCTTATAGAAAAAAAATTGTGAATTTTGAAGATTTAACTCTGGTTGCTAAGTTAATCTTCCTAAAACACCACTTTGATTGTATAATTGCTATCATTTCCTGATCAAAACCCTCAGTGGGTTCCCATCTAAGACTCTCTATAATCAGCCCCCACATCATCTTCACTGAACACCTACCTCCTACCCAACTATCTCAGCTAATCTACAGTGGAAACCCTTCAACCTCCTTACTCTTCATTGAACATGTGGCTCCCATTCTTGCTTCCATGTTTTTGCTCATGTTATTCTTCTTCTGAAATTACCTTCCTCTCACAGCCCATAGCTCCTGTATGACTGTGAAAACCATTCAGTTTTCCTACCCTTACATATTTCCGATTGCCTAAAAGAATTAGCATCCTCTGGAGTTAGAGATGCATAGGACTTCAGGCGTAACTTGGTCCAACTGTTCCATTTAACAAGTGGAGAAACCAAGGCTCAGAGAGGCCAAGGAGCCAGTCACTCACGTAATGAGTTGATGAGAGTAAACACCCCAAATCCCAGATTTCCTGACTCACATTAGTGTATCCATTCTATAAAGACAGCGTTTATTATTTGTGTTATTTGTGGCTATATCACCATGATCTAGAACAGTGCCTGACACATAATAGTTACTCAGTAAATATGTATCAAATGATGGAACTGGGAGACCTTCTCTGATCATCTAAAATTTCAAATCCCTCTGATATTCCGTACCTCCCTTATTTGCCCTTAGCATATTCTTGGGTACATATCTGCTGCTCAGTATATGTACTCATTCGAAATTCAGTAAAAAAAAATACAGAATTAAGTGTTTAGCCAATAGCAGACTTGCCTCTTCCTGGTTATTCCATGTCTGAATAAGGATGGTAGACGAAGACTACATGCATCACATTTAGAATGGATAAAAACCAGGTCCTACAGTATGGCACAGGGAACTATATCCAATCTCCTGGAATAGTCCATGATGGGAAAGAATATGTTTAAAATATATATATATATATCTGAGTCTCTTTGCTGTACGGCAGCAATTGGCTCCACATTGTGAATCAACTATACTTTAGAAAAAAGAGCGACTACACAGAGACTATCTGGAAACCCTGACTAACCCTATAAGAGTTAAGATGCTTTCACCTGTGTTTGTGTCAAAAAATAATGTCCAAAAGTCAGTTAACATACATTGAACATTTCTTGGGTGGAGAACCTGATACTAAGGCAGACAGAGAAGAGAAATCAGGGCTGGACTCTTGCCCTCAGGACATGGAGAACCTGTTTGGAGGTGACAGGAACTCAATTTAGAAAAGAGCCTAAAAAATACACACTCAGAGCAGCAACTGGAAACACGAAGGGAATGTATGTGCTTAGGCAACAATGAACGTGTGGAGTGAGCAGTCATATGTAATCGTGGAAAGCATCCCCAAAGGACTGTTAGGTCGTGTTTTTAGAGGTCGATACAGCAGGGTATAAACATAGTGATACGGGCAGAAGGTACCTCAACGGGAGGGCATGACTTTTGCAAAGCACCAGAGCTTCGGAGCAAGTCACACACTGGACACAGCAAATAAGGTGTGGCTTGAGTAGAAACTTCAAGTGTGAAACAAGAGAAATGGGGCTGGTGGAGAGAGAGGAAGGGAGGGTGATGGGTTACTGAGGTAACATCGTGGTAAATAATTCCTGTATGGACTTGGAAAAGAGGCTGAAGAATTCACATTTGAGCATGTTACCAATTTTGATCTAGAGGTGCCGAAGGTAAAAATGATATTTGTGGAAGCTTATCCTGGCAATGGCGTGTTGGGGAGCAACTGGGATCTGGGAGGCCAACCAGGAAGCTGTGAGATTCACTACAACAATGGAGGAGAAGGGATGAACTAGACTACCACAGATAACAACAAGAAGATGATAAGACCCTGGAGTTCCCGTCATGGCGCGGCGGAAACGAATCCAGCTAGGAACCATGAGGTCGCGGGTTCGATCCTTGGCCTTGCTCAGTGAGTTAAGTATCTGGCCTTGCTGTGAGCTGTGGTATATAGGTTGCAGATGCGGCTTGGATCCTATGTTGCTGCGGCTGTGGTGTAGGCTGGCGGCTAAAGCTCCCACTCGAGCCCTTGCCCAGGAACCTCCATGTGCTGTAGGAGTGGCCCTAAAAAAAAGAAAAAAAAAGAAAAAAGGAGAAAGAAAATGATAAGACCCTGAAGGAAGATGTGATAATGGAGGAAGGAGTCAAAGGAAAAAGTATAAAATGATGCTAGAGCTGCATATCTGGAGAACTGGGGAATGGCGCTGCCCTTAACAGTAACCGAGTGGGGATGAATTTGGGTTTACTTTTTCCATTTTAAGCAGCAGTGGTGGGTCTAAGCTATGTCCTGAACCAAATGAATATAGGGGACCAGAGGGAAGATTTGAAACCAGAAAACATTTGCTAGCAAATGGCAAAACAAAACATAAATACTATAGTATGTGGTTTCAAGCCTAATCAAAGCAGCCGAGAGAGAAGGAATTATCAAAGAAAATGTTGGATTTAGAATGGATAAGCAATGAGATCCTACTGTAGAGCACAGAGAACTCTACCCAGTCTCTTGGGATAGAACACGATGGAAGATAGGATGATAAAAAGAATGTGTATATATGTATGTATAACTGAGTCACTACGCTGTACAACAGAAACTGACACAATATTGTAAATCGACTATAATTTTAGGTAGACTATAATTTTAAAATATTTTTTAAAAAATTGGAAGAAAAGAAGAAGAAAAAAAGAAAAATGATAGAATAGCTCTCCTCAGCAAATGCCCTTTTTAAATGTAGATTTAATGATTGGTATTGACATGTTTATTCAGCACAACCTTCTAAGAAGTTCAATTTATTGCATTTAAATCCTAGAGTCTTAAAAAGGCTTTTATTTATTTTTTAATTAATTAATTTATTTATTTATTTATTTTTGCGTTTTACGGCCACTTCTGCAGCATATGGAAGTTCCCATGCTAGGGGTTGAATTGAGGCTTCAGCCTCTGGCCTAGGCCACATCCACGGCAATGCCAGATATGAGCCACGTCTGCGACCGACACCACACCTCACGGCAAGGCCAGATCCTTAACCCACTGAGCAAGGTCAGGGATCGAACCCGAAACCTCATGGTTCCTACTAGGATTCATTTCTACTGCACCACGATGGGAACTCCTTAAAAGGGCTTTTAAAGAGTCTCTTTTATCAAACTGACAAGCTTTCGCACAGCAAAGGAAACCATAAAAAAACCCAAAAAGACAACTTACAGAATGGGAGAAAATAGTTTCAAACGATGCAACTGACAAGGGCTTAATCTCTAAAATACACAAACAACTCACACAACCGAACAACAAAAAAGCCAACAACCCAATGGAAAAATGGGCAAAAGACCTGAACAGACATTTCTCCAAAGAAGATATACAGATGGCCAACAAGCACATGAAAAAATGCTCAACATCACTGATTATTAGAGACATGCAAATCAAAACTACTATGAGGTACCACCTCACACCTATCAGAATGGCCATCATTAGTAAGTCCACAAATAACAAATGCTGGATAGGGTGTGGAGAAAAGGGAAGGAACCCTCCTGCACTGTTGGGGGGAAGGTAAATTGGAACAACCACTATGGAAAACAGTGTGGAAGTACCTTAGAAAACTATACATAGAACTACCATATGACCCAGCAATCCCACTCTTGGGCATATATCTGGACAAAACTTTCCTTGAAAAAGACACATGCACCCTCATGTTCACTGCAGCACTATTCACAATAGCCAAGACATGGAAACAACCTAAATGTCCAAAGACAGATGAATGGATTCAGAAGATGTGGTATAGATACACAATGGAACACTACTCGGCCATAAAAAAGAACAAAATAATGTCATTTGCAGCCACATGGATGCAACTAGAGACTCTCATAGTAAGTGAAGTGAGTCAGAAAGAGAAAGTCAAATACCATACGATATCACTTATATTTGGAATCTAATATATGGCACAAACGAACCTTTCCACAGAAAAGAAACTCATGGACATGGAGAACAGACTTGTGGTTGCCAAGGGGGAGGGAGAGGGGGTGGGAGGGACTGGGAATTGGAGTGAAGAGATGCAAACTATTGCCTTCAGAATGGATAAGCAATGGGATCCTGCTGTATAGCACTGGGAACTATATCTAGTCACTTACGATGGAGCAGGATAGTGTGAGAGAAGAGAATGTACACATGTATGTGTGACTGAGTCACCTTGCTGGACAGTAGAAAATTGACAGAACACTGTAAATCAGCTATAACGGAAAAAATAAAAATCATTATAAAAAAGAAAAGAAAAGAAATAAAATAGTCTCTTTTAAATACTTAATAGTCCAGTCAGAATCTTACTTATAGCAATACAGAATCTGAGAAGCACAATCCCTGTTAAAAAGCACCGAGGCAAAATGGCAAAGTAAATGAGGCAAATCATTTATCAAGCAGACTATTAAATACCCTGAATGTCACAATCACCTAAGCATTTGCAGTTATGTGTACCTAAATTTGAACTATTTCATCTCATTTTGTCGCCTATGAGCTTTCGAAGTCATTAAAAATGGCATTTTCTACGCTTGAATGTCCTACAAGTAGCTGCTAAAGGTTTCAACATTTTAGTGATTCTATGTATGAATCATAGTTCAACTTGAGTTATCTTCCTAGATGTTCACATTTTGTACAGCCTTAAGCGGGGCAGGGTCTGGCTGGAGCACTGAAAATAGGTTTGTCCATTTATAGTCTTAAATATTATACCTTAGACATTATAACTTAAATATAGCTAAGAGATAAAATATATAAAAGAAATGAGTACCAAAGCCCTAAAAAACCTGTTTCTTCGCTCTTTTCCCAGATTCACTGGACAAATTGTCTTGAGTGAGAGGAAGCTCTTTTTTCAGCCAAGACTTTTAAAAACAAACAAAACAAAACAAAAACAAAAACACAACAACAACAAAAACAGCGATTCTAATGGAGACAGATGGATTCTAGTTAATTCCGAGAAGCAACAAGATGTAATTTTAACCAATTTTTAAAACCAAAATGAAAAACAACTCTAGTGTACTGTATGTCAAACAATATTCATTTAACCTTAAAAGCCACATGTGTTGTTTATTCAAACCTCAATTATGCTCTGAGTGGTACCCTATGGAGATGGAATGGTTTGGCTTTCTGGTAATGGGAGAAATGGAGAACAAGTATTTGAAAAATGGTCAAGAGCTAGGCTAAAATTCAGACTGTTTATAACTCCCATTGCGCCCATTAATTTCTGGTTGGCCGGAGCAGGTCATAGAAGTAAACCCTGTCCTCGCACAAGGACCAAGTCTCCAATGAGATTACGAGATACCCATGAAGATAAACCTCAGACAGCAAAACTACGCCAGCATGTGGCCACTTCTGAACCACACACAGCATCACAAATAGGATGCTCATCAGTCCTGATTTATGTAGAACAGCCCACTTTTATGCCTGTTTTTCTGGCGGCCTTAAGTATTAAGACTGCCTCCCTCACTTTCAAAAGTGTCTCAGTTTGGACAATAAATTATATGGTTACCCTAATCGTAATGCAAAGAGAAATTTTCAATGAATCCCCGAGACAAGGGGAAGTGATCTCCGTGACAAGGAAAACTGATCTCCATATTTTCAGAGGAACAAGTTGCAATCAGCAGAATCAAGGCAAATAGTTAGGGGCTTTTGAGGGAAAGTGGGAGAAGGCAGAGAGGAAGAAACTGATAATGAAATCTCCACCCATTACGTGCCAGGTTCCCTGGTGGGCCACTTTATAGCCAGTACTCCATACCCAAGTAGGAATGAAAGGGGGAATGGAAGCAGATGACTCTGGGGAGGCTTCTGCCAGACATCTAATTGTACAAATTCTGTGGAAAGAGAGCAAGGCGCACTGAATTGGAGGAAAGCTTTACACAACACTGGCATACAGATTCGCCATGGATAGACATGTGAGCTTCCAATAATGATACTGCAAGAAGCCCTCCAGTGTCTTATAAAGTGGACAGTTATTTTGGTGGTGGGGGGGGAATACTTTACTGTCAAATAAAGCCCTTTATTGTTTGGGTTGTCAATACAAGTTCTTAGCATTTTAAACAAAATATCTGCTTGAGAAAATACTAAGACACAGACAAGGGGGGGAGGGGGACTCCTGCCAACAGTGGCAAGCCAAGTCTAAAGAGGAGTATAAAAATATTTATCCGGAAAAATCAGAAATATGTACTCTTTGAAACATGCATTTAAAAATGTTCCCTGGTGGCCTAGCAGTTAAAGGATCCGGCGTTGTCACTGCTGGGGCTCAGGTCGCTGCTGTGGTATGGGTTCAATCCATGGCCCGGGAACTTCTGCATGCCACAGGTGCAGCCAAAACATAAAAAAATACAAATAAATAGTGCATTGTGAGAGTGCACATGTTTGCAGGAAGGCATCATGGGAGAGGGAATAAAAAAACTTAGATGGTACCCACAACCCACACTCTGCTCTTTCAATGGAGATGTGGTTAAACAGATCCAAATTTACGCTTAGAAATGGGGTCTTTGTACCCCAGAGTAGTCTCAATGGATCTGCTGCAAGTGTTACCATATCTGGTCCCTGGGAGAGGCTTCAAAAAGTCTGCTTCTCCCAGTAGCCTCAGAGTTGCAAGCCTGAGTCCATCCCCGAAGTTGCTTCACATCCCTAAGCTGAGAGGCAGCAACGATGGCAAAGAAAACAGCCTGGAGCCAGACTGCTTGGGTCCAAATCCTAGCTCTGCCCCTTCTTACCTGTGTGACTTTGGACAAGTGAATGAACCTCTCTGTGTCTCAGTTTCCTTCTTGCTAAAAGGGAGAAAATAATACCTACCCAGTAGGGTGTGAGGATAAAATGAATTCGTATTTGCAAAGGGCTTAGAACAGTGCCTGGCACACTGTGTTATATAATTGTTAGCTATTATTTCCCCTCCTTCTTCTTCCCATCCTTTCCCTCCATTTCTTCCACCCTCTTCTCAAGAATAGCTCATATATGAGGAAAACCCAATCTCAGGGACCCTCATAAGTGTGCTATGCATTTAACAAAGGAAAAAGCCTGGATTAAATAAACAATAAATGAAGCTTAGCAGAAAGGAAAAAAAACATGCCCACACGTAGAAAACGAATAATTTCGCTTCTAAACCCAGGGTCCTGGAGACACCAAAACTTTTAAAAATAAAAATGGTTGCAGAGATTCCTTCAGCTTATTCCTTCTAAACTAATGGTTAGATTCTCTCGTCATTATGCTAGCCCTTTCCTTGTTTTCATCTTTATTTAGAAAAGGAGTTTACTTTTTAATTAAACCTCTTTTTCTCTCTTGGCTTAAAGTGACATTGGGAGGTCAGATATCTGCTTCTTTGGGAGACAGTGCAATTTACACAGTCATAAAGTGGAGTAGCGAAAATCCAAGTACCTAAATAAAAGCAGTCAGGGAACCTTCCTTCACTGTTGGTGGGAATGTCAATTGGTACAACCACTATGGAAAACAGTATGGAAGTACCCCAGAACACTAAATATAGAGCTACCTTGTGACCCAGCAATCCCACTCCTGGGCATATATCCGGAAAAAACTTGCCTTGAAAGAGATACATGCACCCCTATGCTCACTGCAGCACTATTCACAATAGCCAAGACATGGTGACAACCCAAATGTCCATCAACAGATGATTGAATTAAGAAGATGAGGTACATATACACAATGGAATACTACTCAGCCATAAAAAGAACAAACTAATGCCATTTGTAGAAACATGGATAGAAATAGAGACTCTAATACTGAGTGAAGTAAGTCAGAAAGAGAAAGACAGCCACCATATGATATTACTTATATATGGAATCTAAAATATGGCACAAATGATCTATCTACAAAACAAAAACAGATCATGGACATGGAGGACAAACTTGTTTTTGCTGTGGGGAGGGAAAGGGAGTAGGATGGACTGGGAATTTGGGGTTAGTGGATGCAAACTACTGCATTTGGAGTGGACAAGCACTGAGATCCTGCTGTGTAGGATCCAGTCACTTGTGATGGAACATGATGGAGGATAAGGTGAGAAAAAAACGTATACATATACACGTGTATAACTAACTGGGTCACTCTGCTGTACAGCAGAAATCAACTATAATTAAAAAATTAAAAATTAAAAAACTAAAAATAAATCTAAAAAAAAGCAGTCAGTTTAAGGTCCTTTTTCTGTCCATGAATACCACTTGGGCTTCTAGCCCTGTCCAAAGAGAACCGGACTCCTTGGTGGGAGGAAGGGATGTGGCTCTTGTTTTAATGGCCAAAGCCAAGGGGAAAGTGGATGTTGTCACCCCAGCAATTTGCTTAAACCAACTGAACAATTGTATCAACTGTCCACTTGGTCTGGGCTATGGAGACCTGGACTTTGTAAGTTCTTAGCTATAGTATAGGTAATATGCAAATATGATTTCTCTGCCTGACTTCGCTCCTCTTTCTCATGTTTCTTTTCCCTCTCTTTATACTGTCAGTCAACAAATCAGATTAATTTCCATAAATGTTGAAGTCTAGGCTCATGAAGACAGTTCTAATGAGAGTAATGGACATAGGCAGTGGTGTGTTTCTGGGGGGAGTCAGGGCATCCCTTGAAGCAGTTAGAAGGCTAAGGTTGAAAGAAGAGTAGCTTTAACCACCCGTGAAGAAATAATTGCTATGAAATGCTTCACTGGGAATTTCTTATTTTTATTATAGAACCAGACTCATATACACATGAAAAGCCCTCCAACCCAGCAGCAGGATGGGGCATTATTGACCTTGACAGGATATCCCAGATGGCCAATTAGGAATCATCACTATTAATTTGTTAAACTCAGTATGAAAGTCAATGCTGTGCCATCTACTGTCTGAAGAGCTTTCTGTCTAAGAAGAAACATTATAGACATAAAAGACATGCCAAGATGGAACTTGATAACCTCAGAGGAGTGGAAGTTGTGGGACAGTCAGCAAGCACATGGAGATGAATTCTAAGCACAAGGGATGGTGAGAGAACAAGAACAACCTGAAAGTTTCCATGGAAGAAGAAAGCTTCCAGTTGGGATTAGGAGGAGGAGAGGTAGGCCATCCTGCTGTGGCGCAGTGGGATCAGTGGCATCTTGGGAGTGCTGGGACGCAGGTTTGATCCCCAGCCCAGCACAGTGGGTTAAGGATCCAGCATTGCCACAGCTGCAGCTTAGGTTGCAACTGTGGCTTGGAACTGATCTTCGCTCCAGGAACTCCATATGCCTTGGGGTGGCCAAAAAGGAAAAAAAAAAAAAAGAAAAGAAAAAGAAAAAGAAGAGGCGAGGTAGACAAGGACAGAAAATCCCTAAGATGATCCCATATTCATGAACATTAATAATTCACTTTTTTTTGTCTTTTTTTTTGCCATTTTTTTGGGCCGCTCCCGTGGCATGTGGAGGTTCCCAGGCTAGGGGTCGAATCAGAGCTGTAGCCGCCGGCCTACACCACAGCCACAGCAACGTGGGATCTGAGCCGCGTCTGCAACCTACACCGCAGCTCATGGCAACGCCAGATCCCTAACCCACGGAGCAAGGCCAGGGATTGAACCCGCAACCTCATGGTTCCTAGTCTGATTCATTAACCACTGAGCCATGACGGGAACTCCCTGATTCACTTTTTGAAAAGGAATTACTAGTGGTGGTTAGATTCTTCTACAGCTGTGAAAAGATCACAGTGTTTTGATACATTTTTATATCTAGGTGAGAACATGCAAACTCAAAGATTATTGAGTTAGTTTTCATTTTTAAAGTAGTGATTCTCATTAGCAATGCTTCCTTCTTATCTTTATGACCAGGATATGGTAATGTTTCTGCAGAAAATGTGGGCAAAAACAATAACAGCTCTAGACTGGGATGTGAGGATCTATATCTGGAGTTATTTTTTCTCGTTTCCTTTGATTTTGAAAACTTTAGTAAAAATTTTCTGATGTTAAAACAATAAAATATCTCACATATCGCTTTCCTCAAAATCTCTGGGTTCCAGCCAAGATGGCATCTGAGGTCTAATTTTGCTGATTTTTGGAGACAGAAATCGAGAGTCTTAGGTAAAATGGCAGTTTTACCACTTGAACACTGACAAATTGCTTTTAAACACTTGCTCCCAATTTCAGTTACCTTGAAGGAGTTAGCAAAAATATCTCAATTTCATAACAAAGATTCGATTTTCATCCTAATCTCATGGGAGAGGTGTTGGATAAATGAGCGTGGGTTGAGTAAGTTGTGAGGTCAGTCATTTCTCCTGCCTCCTTAGCCAGGACTGCACTTGGAGTGCTTGTTGAAAGCTTTTCATAACTGTGGCTCTCTTTCCTTTTAACAAATCCATCACAGGCTGAATGCTTAATACTATGCTATGGGAAACAGAAGAAGATGGTTCCTTTCCTTATACAGTTTCCCAGTTGAGGAGCCAAGACCCATAAGACAATGAAACAACAAGAAAATACACAGACATATTTAAAATTTACGGCCCCATCCGTGGCATATAGAAGTTCCCGGGCTAGGGGTCAAATCGGAGCAGCTGCTGTGGCTTACACCACAGCCATGGCAACACCAGATCCAAGCCACATCTGGCAACCTATGCCACAGCTTGTGGCAATGCTGGATCCTTAAGCCACTAAGTGAGGCCAGGGGTTGAATCCACATCCTCACAGATACTATGTCAGGTTCTTAAGCTGTCAAGCCACAATAGGAGTGCCAAGAAAATACTTTTAAATGCTGTATTCTACAACCAGATCTAGCCCTGAAAGTGGTCAAAGAAGGAGGCCAGTGAGGACTGGACTGATCAGATAAGGCTATTTCAAAGAGGTGCAACTTTAGCTGGGGTCTTAAAAGATGTGTAGGAGCCTAGTTGGTAAAAGAGAGGTAAGAAGCTATTTCAAGCTTAAGACATAACAGGCATACAACAGAAGGTAGGATCAAGACGGCAACATAGGAAGATCCTGAACTCACCTCCCAAGGGCATACCAAAATTACAACGACTTACAGAGTAACCATCGCTGAGAGTGACCCAAAGACTAGCAGAAAATATTTTCCACAATTAAATATATAAAGAAGGCACCACGATAAGACAGGAAAGAGGGGTGGAGATGCTACCTAGTCAGGACCCACATTCCCAGCAAGGTGACCCGTAAGTGGGATGGATATAACCATGAAGGTCTTTCCCAAGGAGTGAGGGGTCTGAGCCCCACACTGGATTCCCCAGCCCAGGCGTCCTGCACCAGGAAGAAAAGCACCCAAAAATATCTGCCTTTGAAAACCAGTGGGGCTCATATTCAGGAGAGGAGTGCTATAGGTAACTGAGACTCCACTCTTAAAGCGTACACACAAAAACTCATTCACTCCAAGTACCAGCACAGAGGCAGCAATCTGAAAGCCATCTGACCCAGACCAACTTGCTGATCTTGGAGAACCTCCCAGAGAGGAGAAAGCAACTGGGAATTCCCTGGGGACACAGATGTCGATGTTAGCAATTTTTGTAAGCTCATTCTACTGTTGACACTGGCGCTGGCAGACACCATTCTGGAATCCTCCCTCTAGCCAATTAGTGCTAGGGACTGCCTAACCACCAGTACAACCATAGCAATTGTGAGCCACCATGTCATACAACCAGCCATGCCTAGGATCTGCTCTACCCACCAGTGAACTTGTAGCACTGAATATCACCAGGTTTCACAGTCATCCAGGCCAGGGGCCAGCCCTGCCTACCACTGCGCCAGCAGCAGTCAGCCTTGCCACAATAGAAGGGTACATACAGCCCACAGAGGGGACACCCCAGACCACCTGGCTCTGGTGACCACAGAGGAGCATGCTGCTGGACCCCACAGGACATCTTTTGTATAAGGCCACTTCTCCAAGATCAAGAGACATAAAGAGCCTACCTAACACATAGAAATAAACACAGAGAATTAGGCAAAATGAGGAGACAAACACGTATGTTTTAAATGAAAGAACAAGATGAAAACTCAGAAAAAGTAAATAAATAAAATAGATATAAGCAAGCTACCTGATAAAAGTTCAAGGTAATAATCATAAAGATGCCCACTGAATTTGGAAGAATGGATGGACACAGTGAGACCTTCAACAAAGAGTTAGAAAATGTTAAAAAAAAAAAACAATAAGAACTCAAAAATACAACAACTGGAATGAAAAATACACTAGAGGAAATCAATGGTAAATTAGATAACACAGAAAGATCAGTGACCTGGAAGAAAGAGCAGTGGAAATCAACCTAGCAGAACAGAAAATGAAAAAAGAATTTTTAAAAATAATGGTAGTTTAAGGTACCTTTGGTACAACATTAAGCATGCTAAAGTTTTCATTAAAGGGGCCCCAGAAGGAGAAGAGAATGAAAAAGAGGAAGAAAACTTATTTGAAAATATAATGGCTTCAAAGATCTTTGAAGATATAAAATTTCCCTAACCTGGAGAAGAAAACAGACATCCAGGCACAGGAATCACAAAGAGTTCCAACCAAAGAAAGTCACACCAAGACATATCATAATTAAAATGGAAAAAGTTGGGAGTTCTTGCTGTGGTCCAGTGGGTTAAGGATCTGGCATTGCTGCAACTGTGACACAGGTCACAGCTGCAGCTTGGATTTGATTCCTGGTCTGGGAACTTCCACATGCCATGGATGTGGCCATTAAAAAAAAAGAAAGAAAAAAGTTAAAGAGAGAATTTTAAAGGTAGCAAAAGAAAAACAACTAATCACATACAAGGGAAGGCTATCAGCTGAATTTTTAGCAAACTTTGCAAGCCAGAAGCAAGTGACAAGATATATTTAAAGTGCTGAAAGGAAAAAATTTACAACCAAGAATAGTCTGGCAGACAAGGTTATTATTCAGAATTGAAGGAGAGATCAAGTGTTTCCCAGACAAGCAAAAACTAAGAATTTATCATCACTAAATTGGACTTTCAAGAAATGTTAAAGAGTCTTCTTTAAGTGGAAAAGAAAAGGCCATGACTAGAAATCAGAAAATATATAAGAGAAAAAAAAGTCACTAGTAAAGGCAAATAAATAGTACAAAGGATCAGCCACTGTTAGAAATGACAAAGAAGGCGTTACATATGATAAAGGGGTCAGTTCAACAAGTGGATATAACATTCACATGTATTTATGCTCCCAACATAAAAGCATGTGAACATATAAAGCAAATATTAACAGACATAAAAGGGAGAAATCGACGGTAATACAGTAACAGTAGAGGACGTCGACACTTACCTTACATCAATGGATAGATCATCCAGGCAGAAAATCAATAATGAAACATTGGTCTTAAATGACACTTTAGTCCAGATGGACTGAATAGATATATCCAGAATATTTTATACCAAATCAGCAGAAAACACATTATTTCCAAATGAGCATGGAACATTCTCCAAGAGCAATCACATGCTAGGCCACAAAGCAAGTCAATAAATTTAAGAAGATTGAAATCATAACAATCATCTTTTCTGACCAAGCAGCATGAAACTAGAAATCAATCAGAAGAAGAAAAATGGGGAAAAAACACAAACATGTGGAGGCTGCACAACATGCTACAAAACAACCAATGGTTCAACAAAGAAATCAAAGAGGAAATTTTAAAATACCTTGAGACAAATGAAATTGACAACACAACTTATGAGATGCTTCAAAAGCAACTCTAATAGTTTACATGCCCACCCCCAAGAAACAAGAAAGTTCTCAAATAAACAATTTAACCTTACACCTAAAAGAACTAGAAAAAGAAGAACAAAATCCAGGGTTATTAGAAGGAACTAATAAAGATCAAAATGGAAATAAATGAAATAGAGATTTTAAAACACAATTTCAATTTGTAAAAAACATAATTATCTGTGAAAAACAATAAAACAAAGTGCAACAGGGAGTTCCTATTGTGGCTCAGTGGGTTAAGAATATGACTAGTATCCATGAGGATTCAGGATTGATCCCTGTCCTCGCACAGTAGGTTAAGGATCCAGCATTGCTGTGGCTGTGGCATAGGTCGGCAACTGCAGCTCTGATTTGACCCCTGGCCCGGGGACTTCCATATGTCGCAGGTACAGCCATAAAAAGAGAAAAATGATCTTTTGTGTGTGTGTGTGTGTGTGTGTGTCTTTTTGCCTTTTCTAGGGCCACTCCCATGGCATATGGAGGTTCCCAGGCTAGGGGTCTAATCAGAGCTGTAGCCACCAGCCTACGCCACAGCCACAGCAATGCGGGATCCGAGCCGAGTCTGCCACCTACACCACAGCTCATGGCGACGCCAGATCCTTAACCCATGGAGCGAGGACAGGGATTGAACCTGCAACCTCATGATTCCTAGTTGGATTTGTTAACCACTGAGCCACGACAGGAACTCCCAGAAAAAAACGTTCTAAGAAATGAGCAAGGGACTTGAGTAGACATTTTTCCAAGGAAAACATACAGATGGCCCACAGGCACATGAAAAGATGCTCAACATCACTAATCACCAGGGAAATGCAAATCAAACCACAATGAGATATTATCTCATAGCTGTCAGAATGGCTACTATTATCAAGAAGGTAAGAAATAGCATGTGGTGGCAAGGATATGGAGAAAAGGGAACGCTTGTGCACTGTTGGTGGGAACATAAATTGGCGCAGGCACTATGGAAAACATTATGGAGGTTCCTCAAAAAATTAAAAACAGAACTACCATATAATCCTGCAATTCCACTTCTGGGTATTTATTAGAAGAAAAACAAAAACACTAATTAGAAAAGATACATGCACCCCTTTGTTCACTGCAGCATTATTTACAGTAGCCAAGGTACTTAGTGATTGCTCAACAAATGTTTGCTGAATGAAAGAAGGTAGATATTTACACTCGGGCCTTTCTAAGCTTAGATGGAGAGAAGGTGTACCCCTGTGGTTGGGAGTGGGCAGGTTGAGGCTTTGATGGAGAAGGATGGGCAGTGGGGGAATGCTCTCGGGTTTGGCTGCCTATGTCAATGTGCCACGCATTGTCCTCGTGTTCCCTTTACTCCCCTGCCTTAGGACAGGCCCTCGTCACACCCCTCTGGATGGCTCCCACCAAAGAGCGGAACAACTTGGAACTCTAGAGCCAGGCCAATGATGTTAAATTCTAACTCTGCCACTTACTACCATGTATCCTTGGAAAATGAGTTCTCGGTCTCCATTGACTCATCTGTAAAATGGGGATAATTATAGTTCCCACTTTGTTGTGAGGATCAAATGAGCTACTACACATACGAGGGCTTAGACGACTGTTTGGCACAGGGTAAGTGCTACATGTGTACACGGTCTACCAAGCACACGCTTGGCTCTCGATACAGCCAGTAGCTTGCCCCAGATTTGTCTCTCTTGTCTAGACTCCAAGAACATAGCCTTCCCCTTTACTTTGGCAAGATAAGCAGAAGACAGGAAGCAGAAATGATAAACGGTGGAGGGAAGCCGGGACTGGGTTTGGGGTTGACGCCTGCCCGCCCGGAATGTGGCCAGAGTACAATCTCTGAAGAGATTTTTTTTTTTTTCTTCTGATAAAGTTTCCCTTCAGGTTCCAGTAGCTGTTTGTGCGGTGCTTCCAGTCCAGATGAGGTTTGCCGAAGTGCCAGCAATGACACACACCCTGCCAACACTCCCCTGACTGTCCTAGCCTCAAAGACACGTCTAAATGACTGAGGCTGGGGCTGAGATTCAGTCCACGGCTAAGACTGCCGTCTGACCCAGGAAGAAAAGAAAGGCACACATTAGTGTTCGGTGACAGTGCAGAGAGCCTGGTTCAATGGGGCCCTTTATTTTGAGGCTCGCAAGTTCAGCGCTCAAAAGGTTATTTCTTCAGCAGTATTTTGCTTGCAATTAGGGTGGCCAGCATAGGGGCGAAGTGTGGCTGGGTTCCCTGCTCTATGAGTGATACACTTATACAAGGTATACGTTTAGAAAAACATCATTTCAACAGAAAAAAAGAACCGGGGGCTTCACAAATTAGAACTTCAAAGGAGATGCAATCACATTATATACAACGGAAAGATGTAAAGAAATTAAAGGCAGAGGGGGAAAAAAGCATCAATTTTATGAAAGTGTAGGATTTAGTCTTTAGAGAGAAAGATGAAAGAGGGGTGTTTATTTTAGGCTGGAGAAGAGATGGCAAAGAAAGAACTTACTGAATTGTCAAGTATGTGAAGAGACAATAACTGATCAGGAATAACTAGCTTTTGTCTGCTGCGTCTGAGGACATAACAAAAAGGAAAGAAATTTAAATCGTGACAAGAGAACCGTTGAGAAGATGGTTAGTCCCAGGATCTGTTGGCACAGGAAGGACTGGAAATATAGCTCTGTATGTGGGGATTAAGTAAATTAAAAGGCAAGACTATGGGAGATAGCCAAGGTACAATTCTACTTAACCTCAGCATAATAAATGCAGTAATTATTATGTAAATATAATAATTATCACTTATTAAGCAATAACTGTGCTAGACTTTCTCCTAGCTTTCCATGTCACCTCGGTTAATTTTTACAACCTTTCTATCGGTTGCAGATATCATAATTACTATTTTCGCAGCTGAGAACCAAAGTCCTGAATAGTTAAATCACTTGCCCAAGGTAACATCACGAGTCAGCGGTAGCTCTGCCAGATCAAATCTAGGTCCTTCTGGCTTCAGAGCCTCTGTCCTTCGCACTACATTTCCGCTATCGATGCAATAATATGTCCTTTTGCCATTTCTTCTCTTTTACTAATTGTTCTTCAGTTTAGATTTCACATATTTTTCCCCAAACAAAATCACTTGCAGATACGGAGGGCCTGATGTATTTCAAATTTGTCCAGTTTTCATTATTGCACTCCATGCAAGACAGTGTCCTAGATCCTTTTCCCGCATTATCTCATTTAAACCTCATAACCATTTGAAGGTAGGTGCTAACATTGTCCTCACTGTAAAGATTGTTAGAAACCTGAGTACGTTCTGGCTCATGAGCATCCGAGCTAGCAAG
Organism: Phacochoerus africanus; assembly: GCF_016906955.1. NCBI lineage: Eukaryota > Metazoa > Chordata > Mammalia > Artiodactyla > Suidae > Phacochoerus > Phacochoerus africanus. Next base: position 94,881,801 of record NC_062560.1, read on the forward strand.
CCGCAGTGCTGGGATTAGAATAGAGGCAGCCTGGCTCCAGGGGCCTCTAGTCTGAACCACTACTCTGCACTGTGTCTTCAGACCAGGGACCAGCCTTCTCATCCTAGAGAGATTGCTACACTCAGCTTCCTGGTCTCTCCTCTTGTCTCTCATATTTCCTCCCTCCAATCTAGTCTGAACACAAGAACCAGTGAGACATCAACTGGATCATGTCATGCCCCTGTGCACAGCCCTGCGATGGCATCCTGATGCCCATAAAACCAGAAGTCCAGGAGTTCTGGCTGTGATGCAGTGGGCGAGAATTGACTGCAGTGGCTTGGGTCACTGCGAGAGTGAGGGTTCTATCCTCAGCCCCATGCACTGCGTTAAAGGATCCAGCATAGCTGGAGCTGCAGCAGAGGTCGCAGTTGTGGCTCGGATTCAATCCTTGGCCTGGGAACTTCCATGGAGCCATAAAACAAAACAAAACTAAACTAAACTAAACTAAAAAAGCCCCATAAAAAGATGTGGTATATATACACAATGGAATACTACTCAGCCATAAAAAAGGACAAAATAATGTCATTTGCAGCAACATGGATGCAACTAGAGACTCTCATTCTAAGTGAAGTAAGTCAGAAAGAGAAAGACAAATACCATATGATATCACTTACATCTGGGATCTAATATGTGGCACAAATGAACCTTTCCACAGAAAAGAAACTCATGGACATGAAGAACAGACTTGTGGTTGCCAAGGGGGAGGGAGAGGGAGTGGGAGGGACTGGGAATTTGGGGTTAATAGATGCAAACTATTGCCTTCGGAATGGATAAGCAATGGGATCCTGCTGCGTAACACTGGGAACTATATGTAGTCACTTGTGATGGAGCATGATAATGTGAGAGAAATAATGTATACATGTATGTGTGACTGAGTCACCTTGCAGTACAGTAGAAAATTGACAGAACACTGTAAATCAGCTATAATGGAAAAAATAAAAATATTAAAAATATAAATACATACACACATACATACATACATACATAATAAAAAAGCCCCAGAAGTCCAAAGTCTTTCCCATGACCTTAAAGGTCCTGAGTGGTCTGGCTCTCCTTCACCTCTCCAGTCTTATCTCATGCCAGTTATGACCACAATCTCTATATTCCTGCCACACTGGTCCCTAGGCTCCTTGAATGCTCTAAGCTCATCCCTGTCTGGTCCTTTGAATTTCTTTTCTTTCTGCCTAGAATGCTCTCCCCTCAGGACCCTTGCATGGATGACTCCTTTTCATCTTTCAAGTATGAGCTTACTTTTCTTTATTTTTTTGGCTATGCCAATGGCGGGCAGAAGCTCCTGGGCCAGGGATCGAACCCACACTACAGAGTGACAAGGCTGTATCCTTAACCTGCTAGTGCTGGGCCACCAAGGAACTCCCAAGTCTGAGCTTAAATGTCATCTCAGAGAGGGATTTCTAACCCCTCAACCTAAACACCTTCACCTCTTATTTTCCAGCTCTGTCCTTTATTTTCTTCACGGTAGTTATGTGTTTATATTTAGATATTTGTTTGCTTGTTTTGGTCATTATGGGTTTCTCTGGTAAAATGTGAGTTCCACAAGAGCAAAGAACATATCTTGGCTGCTATGTAGGCCATGTATGGTTGTATAGGTTGTGTCCTGCACAAGGGTGCCTCAGCTAAGGAGGTATCTTCACAAGGATTTTCTGGTGAATGGCAGTCAAGTATCTTAAGTAAGGGGACCCTTTTTGAAGTTCACATAAAGATGCCCTGTATGTCTGCTATATTTACTGATGCTTTTTGGAGCTCACATAGCAGTGCCCTGTTATGTCTACTGTATTTAGCGATACATATCCAGCTTGTAGTACAGTGCCAAGCATAGAGTAGACATTGAATAAGCATGTCAACTGGATGGAAGGAAAGAAGACAAAAGTAGGATACTGCCAGAGGGAAAGTGGAAAAAGGGAGGAATACAGAGGACTGCTGACAGATTTGGGGAATGTGAAAAGAGGCAATAAAAGAGAAATGAGGGGAGTTCCCGTCATGGCGCAGTGGTTAATGAATCCGATTAGGAACCATGAGGTTGTGGGTTCGGTCCCTGCCCTTGCTCAGTGGGTTAACGATCCGGCGTTGCCGTGAGCTGTGGTGTAGGTTGCAGACACGGCTCGGATCCCGCGTTGCTGTGGCTCTGGTGTAGGCCGGTGGCTACAGCTCCGATTGGACCTCTAGCCTGGGAACCTCCATATGCCGCAGGAGCGGCCCAAGAAATAGCAAAAAGACAAAAAAAAAAAAAGAGAGAGAGAAATGAGGGGCGATGATGTTTGATCTTGGGGAAACTAGAGTAAAAAAAAAATTAGTGCATTATCAAAGAAATGGAACCCAAAGAAGAAAAAACTGGCTTGAGAAGGTGACAATTCCATTTGGGATATAATTTGAGAAGATGCGGCGTTCCATGTTGCTTGTATTGTGTTTGTCACCATTTTACTGTGGGAATTTAAAAACACACCTACATTTGCCCTGCACAGCCTTCAAAATGGCCACAGCAATGCTTTGTGAGGCCCATCCTTCCGTTTAAGGCTGTGTATGGAAATGCCCTGTGTTTTATGATACCATAATGTAGGGGCCAAGCTAGAAGGGATTAAGGAAGGAGAGATAAAGTCAGTCATTTTCACATTAGAGGGCTCTCACCCTGCTTTCCCTGTTGCCCTCCAGTGCAGTTTCTTTCAGGCAGTGGCCCTTAAAAACGGAGCTTTTATTTTTTCTTGTGTGATCCAAAGCACCCTTAAAAACTAAGGCTACCAGAGAAAATGCTCTTTCCTAGGACACTGGACAGGTATTTTTCCCTTCTAAATTCTGCTAGTCTGGATGGCGGCACCTGGGGTCTTGGGATACAGGATACCTACCTCTGCACACCCGGCAGCAGGAATCCGGAACGGAGACTGGGAACGCGCAGGTCAACTTGGGGCAAGTCTTGAGACCACAGTACACATTTCCCTCCTGCCAAGGAGAAGACAACTAAGGTCAGAAGGTGCTGGAATACTTGTAAAGGCTTTAGCTCAGCATCTGGGATGAGTAGGGGCTCAAACACGATACATCCTTTCCAGCTGCCCTTCCATAGCCTGTTCTAAGTAATTCCTAAATGTTATGATGCAGTATTTTTTTCTCTTTACTATTTCTCCATGCCAGAGACTAAGTCACAGAAGAGCTGACCATCCTTGTCATGTATCCTGGTCTAAGATGCAGCCAAGTAGTCGATGTGAAGGCTGCCATGAGCCTCCACACCACCAACTACGGTCTTGGCCCTCTCGTCTCTGTCCATTCTACACCTAGGTCCCCATCATGCCTGAACAGGATATTGGGGATTTGAGGGGAATGCAGATTTGCACAACAGGTGCCTTCTGTAACACTCACTAGCGTCTCCCTTCCAAACCCAGCAGAGGAGCTCTTTGGTGTGATACCAAACTATACAAGATGCTCTGAATGGACAGCTCAGTCCAGCACCCGGCAAGGCAGAGGGTCAAATTTATGTGTTGGCTATGTTTGCCCTTGCACGATGTTCATTCTCGAAAATTAATTCTGTGCTCCAAACATTATTCCTTAAACCTGGTTCTTAGTTCTTAGAAGCATATGGTTTGGGGGCTCGAACGGTTCCTGAAAGGCCATTAGGAAAGCATGGCTACAACCAAAGCCTCCCAAACTACTGAAAGTCTGTATTTTTACTGAAAATCCCTAAGCAAAGAGATTTTTTAAATCCAGTTAATACTGGCTTTAATACTCTTTCTAGGCACAAACGCTGTTTCTACATCTAACTTTGCCCCCTCATACGTCAGCATAAACAGCCATTTTACTCCACTTTCTGGTTCTATCTATGAGAGTCTCTGGACTGCATGGTTAGACCTTCTTCATGAAGTTATCAATTCTCGGCAAGTAATGTCACAGGAATCATCATGCTCAAGCATTTGTCGAGAGTGTTTTCATCGCAGGGCACCAAGAATGAACCGGTTGGTAGACTATTTCAGAAATAGGAACCAAGAGACACCCCGTTTTCTTGTGAATTGGACTGAGTGACCCTTGACGGTGCCAGTGGCTTTTCCATTCACCACATTTCCAAGGCTTCAAATGATTGAGTTCTTCAGACGAAGGCTTTGGTGGTGTCGTTATTGTGAAAAGGAGCACAGATCAAGACCATCAGCTCATCTTTGTCTTTTTAAGCAGTCCAAAAGTTTGAAGACCAGGATATAATGGGGTCTGACCTCTTCAACAGAGTTGTTCAGGGTGGATAAAGATCAGGGAGGCTTATGATTGAGATGCAATTCATCTTCCAATCAAGCCCCCCCCCCCCCCAGGGTGGGTTCAAACAAAAGATGCAAGTATGGAAGCGCTCTTATTTGGGCAAGGGATAGCAAGGGCATTAAGATACATGGTCTTACCGAACAGCTGCACTGGGTGCACTGGTTGGGTTGCCGGTTCTGAAAAAGCCCTTCAGCCATGAACAGCTCACCGTGTTGGTAAGTGGTCCCATTGTACTCGCATGACTTGCTGGTCACTTTATTGTTCGCTGGGGGTAAGGAGTCTTCTGGGACAGGGTGGAGAAAAATCACACGGAGTATTGGCATCATTGCAAAGAATTTCATAAATCCCAACAGCAGATGGGGCTGTACCACATAGAGGGAGGTAAAAATAGTCCCTAATTCAGTAGCTGACGGCTTAGATAATGTTAAAGCAGCCAGACAGGAATAACAACTGCCATGGTCATCCGTCCATTCCTTCCCTTGTTGGGCATTCATTGAGCACCTACTATGTACTAGGTGTGTGATAGGCACTACAGAGAGATCAGTGAAGAAGGACAAGGCCCCCGCCTTGGTAAAGCTAACAAGCTTAGATGAATAAAGAATTAGCTTGCCTGGAAGGAGGGAGTCCTTTCAGATGAGGAACCACCTATTACAACTACCCTGGTAACTTCACCCCCTCTCACGTTTTATATCACTTGTATGTTTGTATGCTTGTTCCAGCCTCCGAAGTCTTTGCTTATTTTTAATCCCTCCACCAAGATTGCCCCCACCTTCCCACTCTTTTCTACCTATTGAAGTCCCGTCTGATTTTGAAGGCTCAGCAAAAGTATCCTTTCCTCCGTAAAGCAATCCCTAACAGCTCCAGCCTATGATCTTCACCTCTCAAAGTGTCCGATGTCTGAAGCACGCAATTTGGCCCTGGAATACTACTGTAACTCATATTTGTGAATTATAGCCACCGAGCCAACAATTTACAAAGAGTTTTCACATACATTATTACAATGGAGCCTCGTAACAATGCTGCGAAGCAAGTAAGGCAGAGTCTTATCTTCATTTTTCTTTTGTTTCCTTCTTTTTTCTCGCCACAGCATGCAGTGGCTTGATAGGAGATCTCAGTTTCCAGACCAGCTGCAACCCAGGCTGCAGCGGTGAAGGTGCTGAGTCCTAACCACTAGACAACCAGGGAACTCGCTTTATCTTCATTTTTCATTGAGGGTGACAAGTCTCTGAGATAGAATGACTTATTTGAAGTCACAAAGGAGGTAGTCAGTGATGAAAAAGGGGAAATCTGGTCCCCTGCCTCTAAATTCCATCTTCTTTCTACCAACCCATGCATTCGTGTGTACTGTTTTTTTCAAAGACTGAGACTCTGCCTTATATGTGTCTTTCCCTGTGGAGTCTAGGACAGGGCTGGCATGCAGCAAATGGTCAAGGCACTTGGTGAGTTGATTCTAAGTGAGTGGTCTCAAGAAGTCTTTTCACTGGGCTGCCTTAAAGTGCATGCTATGTACAGACATATACCCACCAAATATCAACGAGCAAGAGCCCAGATTAATCGTCAGTGTACAAATTAACAACAGATACAAGCAGAGCTTGGAAAGCACCTGCTGCAAGGCAGCGGAAGAAGAGAAATTAGGGGAGTCGTGTGCTTCATGGGTGGGAGGTGCTTAAAGAGTTAGACCATCCTGGCATCCCTCTGTTGGTGGGAATATAAATTGGTGCAGCCACTATGGAAAACAGTATGGAGGTTCCTTTAAAACCTGAAAACAGAGCTACCACATGATCCAGCAATCCCACTCCCGACCATATATGTGAAAAAGATGGAAACTCTAATTTGAAAAGATATATGTACCCCTATGTTCATAGCAGCACTATTTACAACAGCCACGACATGGAAACATCCCAAGTGCCCATCAAAAGATGACTGGCTTAAGGAGATGTGGTGTATATACACAACAGAATATTACTCAGCCATTAAAAAGAACAAAACAGTGCCATTTGCAGCTCCATGAATGCACCTAGAAACTATCATACTCAGTGAAGTAAGGCAGACAAAGACAAATATCATGATGTATCATTTATATGTGGAAGCTAAAATATGATACAAATGAATTATTTACAAAATATAAACAGACCCATGGACATAGAAAACAAACTCATGGTTACCAAAGAGAAAAGGGAGAGAGGGGAGGGATAAATTAAGAGCACAAGATTTACACACACAAACTACTACACACAAAACAGATACGCAATAAGGATTTACTGTATAATACAAAGAACTATGTTCAATATCTTGTAACAACCTATAGTGGAAAATAATCTGAAAAAATATGTATATAACTGAACCACTTTGCCGTATACCTGAAAATAACACAATCTTGTAAATCACCTATACTTCAATTTTACAAAATTTAAAAAGAAGCCATCCTTTTTTTTTTTTCCCCATCACACAAAACTATAAGGAAAATGAGTCCATTTTATAGTGGGTAAATCATACCTGAATACAATGGTTTAAAAAAACAGAATGAAATTGTTCTCAGGATGTAGGTGAAAATGATAAAAGCTAATCACAATAACGTCCATCGTCATCATCATCAAAGAGTACTTACCATTTATCGAGCCCTACATAATACACTAGACACAATGGTGAGTGCTTTTCAATACATTATTTCATTGGCTCTTACTAATAACATTCTGGTGTAGATATTAAGGTTAGGCCCATTTTGCTGGTGAGGACACTAAGGCTTAAGAAATTAACTGACTCGCCTAAAGTCACACAACTTGGTAATGGTAGCACCAGGATCTGAGCTGATGTCTGCCCGATTCAAGAATCTTCCCCCCCAGGGAGCCAATCACTCAACCCTGTCACAGGGAAAGGACCATTTAATTTAATTTTTAAAAATTTTTATTTTATTTTCTTTTTTGTCTTTTTAGGACCGCACCCACGGCATACGGAGGTTCCCAGGCTAGGGGTTGAATCGGAGCTGTAGCCACCGGCCTACGCCAGAGCCACAGCAGTGCCAGATCCGAGCCACGTCTGCAATCGACACCACAGCTCACGGCAACGCCGGATCCTTAACCCACTGAGTGAGGCCAGGGATTGAACCCACGTCCTCATGGATACTAGTCAGATTTGTCTCCACTGAGCCACGGTGGGAACTCCAGGTCATTTAATTTAAAACTACAACCAACAACGTGAAGGCTGTGTTGTCCCTGTAAGAATGGCCTAAAATACCCACAACACTGACACTGCATTTTCTTTGGCTTCAGTGATTTGGGTAACTAACATAACTCTATACTTCGCTAGGTGAGTTGATCTATTTTCAATTTCTGAGTAAATCACTCCTTGGGTGTTAAGTACTTATTAATGACCTCTTGCAGGATACAGAGTAAGTACCTTAATTTCGCCTTAAAAAGAAAAAGGCTTAGCTCCTAGAGAGATTTTCACTCATACTAATTGGCCCTCTGGCCTAGGCTGAGTTCCTGCTTCTGCCTGCAAGTACTCACAACCAGACATCTGCAGCTGGGTTTCACAGGAGTGAAACCCAGTGGAGAAAGTACATGAGCAGGACCATTTGTCCCCTGGACCCTAATTACACCACATCTCAGCATTCTGTGGTAAAGGAAAACTAGGATGGCCTACAAAATACTATTTGCCATGACTTTTACAGGAGCTGGTGATTCTTTGGAACACTGAAAGAAAAAAAAAAAATGGGGATTTTTTTTGCTTCAAAAAAATGAAGACTGGAAGTTCTTGTGGTGGCTCAGCAGTAATGAGCCTGACCAGTATCCATGAGGATGCGGGGTCGATCCCTGGCCTCACTCAGTGGGTTAAGGATCCGGCATTGCCATGAGCTGTGGTGCAGGTCACAGACATGACTTAGATCCTGCGTTGCTGTGGCTGTGGTGTAGGCCAGCAGGTACGGCTCTGATTTGACCCTTAGCCTGGGAACCTCCATATGCCACATGTGTAGTCCTAAAAAGACAAAAAATGTGGACTGAGTTTTGAATTGTGTCTTCTACTGAGAGATCAATGGTGAGGCAACTGCAGGGTGAGGCTTACCAGTGGACCTTGACCCTTGAGAGTCTTTCCTGTAATAGTCTTCAGAGTAACCTGGAGTTGTAGTCTATCTACTCAATCAATAGGAGATGAGGAGGAAAGAAAGAGGAAGACAAAACAGAAAAATCTAAGAAAAGGCAGCCAACCATGGTCATGCTTAATGCTAGTTTTACACAATAAACTTATCTTAACATCTTTCCATTTATTATTAGTTCATTCTTCTGATATCCCTAATGGGGTAGGGGAGAGAATTATGAAAATGAGACTACTGCTACCTCAGAAGATTTGATCCATGTCACACAGCTATTAATAGAAGAGCCAACTCAGAAATATAGTTTTCCTGCCTTGAAGTCCGTGATCTTTTCGCACAGTGGGTGTTAAAATTGGAGGGCAGAAAGGAAATAAAATCCCTGGAAGAGATATCTGTGTTTCTGTGTTTATTGCATCCCATGTTTTTTGCACAATTATTCACAAGAGCCAAGACAGAGAGTCAACCTAAGTGACCATCCCATATCTCACATCCATATCCTTGGATGAACAGATAAAGGAATTGTGATAAACACACACACTCATAAACACACACACACATTATACACACACACAGTGGAATACTATGCAGCCTTAAAAAAGAGATTTTGCCATTTGCAATAACATGGTTGAACCTGAAGAACATTATGCTAACTGAAATAAGCCAGGTACAGAAAGAAAAAAACTGCATAATCGCACATATATGTGAAATCTAAAAAAGTCTCACATGTAGCAGCAGGTCTAGGCGGTTACCAAGAGCAGGGAGGTGTGAGAAATGGGGAGGTTTAGGGGACAAAGTTGCCGTTATGTACGATGAATAAGTCAAAAGGTCTAAAGTACAGCACAATGGCTATAGTTAATAATACTGTATTGCATACTGTAAATTTACTAAGAGAGTGGATTTCTAGTGCTTTCACTATAAAATAAACGGTAACTATATACGGAGATGATTTTAATTAGGTTAACTGTAGTAATCATTTCAGTATGTCTATGTATATTAAATCAGCTTGTTGTCTACCTTAAATATATACAATTTTTACTAAAGAAAAAATTTTTTTAAAAAACGGAGGGGGCTGGAATCACTGAGTCACAATCCCAGCTGGGAGATTCACCTCTCATAACCTTGCATGAGTCCCTTTACCTCTCTGGGCCTCGACTTTTCCAAGAATGGGTATGGAACTCAAATCTCTCCTGGCATCTTTGGAGAGCCAACAGAGCATGCAAGGAACCACAAAGGCAAGGAAAGCCACCTTGGACCCTGTGCCCTCCCTTCTCTGATTTTCCAAAGTGGCTGCGCTTCTAACCAACTATCCTTGGAACACATTCCGTATTCCTGGCCGAAACTGGCAGAAAATCAGACTGAAGCAAGGCTGGCTTCAGGGCCCCTCGGGGGACTGCTACAACAGAAGTGACAAGGCAACAGGGTTTCTAGCCTCCACCACCACCCGTTTCCAGTCAAATCCCACACGGCGCTCTGAGGAAGCAGGGAGGACGGGCACTGTCGGATGAGCAGATCAGCATTAAGCCACTGACTACAGCTGTGCTGCAAAAAGGAAGTGGTCCTTCAGCCTTGGCAAGGGGTGATCTTACATGTAAGCGGAGCTATGATTTCTGGGATGCACAGAAAACACCCCCTGATCCTGAATGTCTCTTACTGTCTTTTTTTCTCTCACTGCCACCTAAAATGCCATCATTAGAAGTCCATTCCTTTGGGTTAAGTGGTTGCCTTTGGACAATCAGATTTTATGATCCCGAAACTTCTCCGAGAGGATACATATTGTCCGTAACATCTTAGTGTGAATAACTGTGATGGGTTTTTTTTTCCCCCTCTTCAGAGCAACTGGCAAATTTTACCAAGAAGTCAGTGGTCCTTTCCCACTGTCTCTGGTACACCATTGCCTCCCCTCATGGCACTAGCCCTCTTCCCACCCTCCGGAAGCCAACGTCCTCATGCTGGTGGCTCTCTTCTCCATTCTCCCTACCCTCAAATTTCTATTTCCTTAGCAGACCAGCTCTTGGCTAGTCAGAAAGGCCACTGGTAAGTCAGGAGACAAATCAGCCCCAGTGGCTATGAGATAAACACAAACCTCTCCAGAGCTCCAAGGCTTGGTTGATAATCTCCTCGACCCCGAGCCCTCCCATCTTTCGCCATTGCTACTGTTACTCAGGTTCCAACTTTATATTTGATGGTTGAGCCTGATGCTCATGTTTCTGATCCTGTTCTCTCATTCTAGTGATATGATCCCAGCACATCCCTGGGCCATTTTGGAAGTGGTGGTGGAGGCCGGATATGGAGGTTAAGGTAAAAGGCTTAAAAGAAGATGTTAGGTTCCTTTAATTCCCTTGAGACAGACAGATAGACAGACACACACACATACACACACACACACACAAACACACACACACACGCCCATCAAAACAACTGGGTGAATGATTGTCCAGAAACACAAGGAAAGACCAGCACAAGGGTTGGAAACAGAAGCACTGTATTGGATGCTATTTGTAGGTATTGGATGCTATATTCAGCTCTGTATCTCAGTGATCCAAGTGAAAAGAATTGGGCCTGGTCGCTAGGGTCTGCAAACATTAGGTGCAAGGCCCAGCTTTGGCATGTCTTTGCCTTGGGATCTTTGGAGAAATACTTAATCCCTCTGCACTTCAGTGTCCTCATCTTCAAAATGAGCCATCTACCTTACCTGGCTCTGGGGTTTAGAGATAATTTCTTTTACACAGCCCCAAAGTATCTGGTACGTAACAAAGTTCAAAAGAGATGGTAAATGGTGTTGATCTAGAAGAAAGGCAGATAGGAGAAAGCTATCCACCTGAAGAACATGAAAGGATTTTCCTTGTCTCCATGAATGACTGGACAATTAATTAAAAGGTGTTCTCCTTGTGCTTTTGTGTATAGTTGGAGCTGTGGGGATAAAGACAGCTAAGGCGCCGTCTCCCTCTTGTGTTCTTATTCATTCAACACTTATGAAGGTCTTTGACTACACCGAGCACTATACCGTCATATACTGTCGTTGACTATACTGTGACAATAGCTGGTACTATGGTACGTTATAACTACAAAGGTAAAGAAGACATGTCCTGGACTTCAAGGAGATGGCTGCTCTCATTGGAGGGGCTGGCACCAAAAGGTATGAAATGGTAACATATTGAAATAACATGTAGAGGTTGAGAATGGAAGAAAGGTCATATTTTCACAAATTGCCAAACTATGTCAAGTGTGAAGGAGTATCAACCTCATTATGAAGGACCCAGATTAGACACTAGAAACTATTCCAAGCTGAAAGTGTTATTAGAAACTGAAGTCACCGGTCAACCAGCCAGGTAGGGCAGTCATTTTCAAACTGTGTTCTGTGCTGCCTTGAGATTTCTCAGAGGTGCCAGGGAGGCCTAAGGAAGGAACTCCCTTCCTCATTTCCACTTCAAAAGAGCAGCTCCAATTTTACTGGTGTATGTGTTTTATGATTTTTATGATTTCAATCTAGCAAAGAGCTTTGGGGCTAATAGACACTAAAACCACTGGTATAGAACCTCTTCAGAGAGTTGATTTTTTAAAATTAAAATCCTGTCTGTAATATATAAAGGGCTCCTAGAAATTGATAAGAAAAATACTGATAACCTAACAGTAAAAAATGGGCAAAGACTGTAGAGAGTTGACAGAAAGACAACTACAAATGGCTCTGAGAGATAAGAAAATATGCTCAACCTTATTCATAAGAGAAATGTAAATAAAGACCACACTAACTACTATGAAAAACAGTGTGCTCTTTATGTCCATGAGTCTGGCTTACAGGGAACTATATCCAATCTCTTGGGATAGAACATGATGGAAGGTAATATGAGAAAAAGAATATATATGTATGTATGACTGGATCACTATGCTGTATAGCAGAAATTAACACAGTACCGTAAATCAACTATGCTCTGATAAAAAAAATTTTAAAAACAGTGCGACAGTTCCTCAAAAATTAAAAATAGAACTACCATATGATCTAGCAATCCCACTTTTGTATATGTATCTGAAGAAAATGAAAAAAACGAATTCAGAAAGATACATGAACTTCCCCCCATGTTCACTGCAGCGCTATTTACAATTGCCAAGATATGGAAACAACCTGTGTCCATTGATGGATGAATGGATAAAGATGTGATGTGTGTATATACACACACACACACACACACACACATACTAATAGATAAAGACATGATGTGTGTACACACACACACACACTAGAATACTACTCAGCCATAAAAAAGAATGAAATCTTGCCATTTGAAACAACATGGATGTACCTCGAGGACATCATGCTAAGTAAAATAAGTCAGACTAGAAAGACAAATGCTGTATGATCTTGTTTATATATAGAATCTAAAAAAAAAGCTCCTAAATACAGAGAACAGGTTGGCAGTTGCCAGAGGCAGGGGGATGTGAAATGCTTAAAGGAGGCCCAAAGGACTTATGAAATAAATAAGTCATGGGGATGGAGTGCACATCATGGTGACTTTAGTTAATAATACTGTTTTGCATATTCTAAAGTGGCTAAAAGATTAAATCTTAAAAGTCCTCATCACAAGGAAAAGGTTTTGTAAATATATATGGGGCATATATTAACTAGACTTGTTGAGTTGATCATTTTGCAATATACACAAATATTTAATTATTATATTGTACACCTGAAACAATAAAATATGTCAATTACACCTCAATTTTAAAAAAATTTACACCAAGGAGTTCTCGCCGTGGCGAAGTGAGTTAAGAATCCAACTGCAGGAGTTCCCGTCATGGCGCGGTGGTTAACGAATCCGACTAGGAACCATGAGGTTGCGGGTTCGGTCCCTGCCCTTGCTCAGTGGGTTAACAATCCGGTGTTGCCATGAGCTGTGGTGTAGGTTGCAGACGCGGCTCGGATCCCACGTTGTTGTGACTCTGGCGTAGGCCATAGCAGCTACAGCTCCGATGAGCCCCCTAGCCTGGGAACCTTCATACGCCGCAGGAGTAGCCCAAGAAATAGCAACAACAACAACAACAAAAAAGACAAAAGACAAAAAAAAAAAAAGAATCCAACTGCAGCAGGTCGGGTTGCCGTGGAAGCATGGGTTTGAGCCCCAGCCTGGTGCCGTGAGATGAAGGATCTGGCATTGCCTGATTCAGGCCCTGGCCTGAGAGCTTCCATATGCCACAGGTGTAGCCATAAAATTTTTTTAAAAATTACACTAAGATACCATCTTTCTTACCACATTTGAAAAAATCCAAACATTTGATTAATAAACTCTCTCAGCAAGGCTGTGGAAAACAGATAGAAACACTATGGAGGGCAAGTTAGCAATGTCTATCAATTTTAAAATACATGTATTTTTGACCCAGAAATCTTACTTTTAAGAATTCATGCTACAGATATACTTGCACATGTAGGAAAAATCTAAAAGTTATTTCATTGCAGCATTGTCTGTGGCAAAAGACTGGAAACAACTTCAGTGTCCATCAATAGACAGCTGGTTAAATATGTGCTGGCTCATTAATACAATGAAATAGTATGCAGTCGTATAAAGAATGAATATGCTCTCCATGCACAAATACAGAAAGAGTACTAAGTGAAAAAATTCACAAAGTGCAAAATGATATGCATAATATATGGCCTTTTATGCAAAGAGAATATATTTTTAAGAGTGTATATTCATATTTGCTTATATTTTCATAATGAAAATACAGAAGGATACATGAGAAAATACTAAAAGTTATAGGAGGGACTTCATCTTGGGAAGAAAGGTAATAATTGGATGGCTATGGAAAAGGGGTGAATTAAACATCCTACTGCATACCTTTATAGATACCTTTATGTATATAAATATATATAACCATTTATACACATACATTCAGATTCTTTTGTTTCCTTTTTACAGCTACATGTGGCATATGGAAGCTCCCAGGCTAGGGGTCCAATCGGAGCTGCACCTGCCAGCCTACACCACAGCCACAGCAACGTGGGATCCAAGTTGCATCTGCGACCTACACCATAGCTTGCAGCAGTGACGGATCTTTAACCCACTGAGCAGGGTCAGGAATCGAACCCTTATCCTCATGGATACTAGTCAGGTTCTTAACCTGGTGAGCCACAAGGAAAACTCCTATGCATTCAGATTCTTGAATAATACAAATGTAACATAAACTTGAGCTTATATTTGAAAAAGAAATGCTACTTTAAGGTCAGGGGCTAGACTAGATGACCATTTTGGGTCCCTTCCAACCACAGAAAATAAATCTTACAGAGCTGTTCCAGAAGCCCAGCTCTATTCTTACTACTGGGACAGACCCTACCTAGGACTCCGTGTTCCCAGCATGACTACAATGAGGTAGTTCTCCCCTACGGACACTATTCAGCCCCTGTGGGGAGAGTGGGGGGCTAGTACATTGCTTTCTGAAACAAATTGTTTTAAATAAAGTGTGTAAATTTAGGCTGACATCTGGGCCTTTGCCCAGCTGGGAAGAAAACAGGCAAAGAAGGTTGCTAATGGGAAACCTCCTGTGCTCCACCGAGGAACACCGCTGTAGTGGAGGGAAGAACAGCTGGGTGCTGCATCTTGGTCACGTTAGGTCAAAGCACAGAGCAAGGACATGGCGCATCTTGCAGAGTCAGTACATCCAAAACAGTGGGTGTCTACAGTTCCCCTCCAAAAAGGAACACTGCTCACCCTCTGAGGCCATGTGGGTTCAGATGAGTTTTTCTTTAGGATGCTCACTGAAATCAAAGGCATTCCTTCAAATGGGTCCATCAGCTAAAGCAATGACACCTACTATCTGTATTTCCCCCTTTCCGTGCTCCAAACACTATCACTTCTTTTTGCCCTGAGTTGCTCAAAATGATGACTTGTCTAGATCTGCTTTCCTTAGGCAAACGTCTATGATTTCCCGATCTTCCCTCAAACTCTCCTCCTCCATAAAAACTTAACTCTTTTATGTCCCATCACACTGAGGCCCTGCTATGGGGTTTCGTGCTCAGTTCATTAACTAATTCATGCCAAGGTGCCAATGGAAGACAACGTTTGGAGATAAGTTCTTGCTCTAGATAAATAAATGGTAACTTGGGCCTTTCATGCTTTATCCATAATGAGGCTGTAGAGCACAGGGCAAGGAGTGTGAAACTTTCCAGAACTTAGGGCTCAACATGGGGGAGCTCACTGGAACTACAGCCTCTAAGATCTTTCCTACTGCGAGGCAAGGCCTTACTTCATTCAGGGTGTCCAACTTGTGCTCAAATTCCAGCTCCACTACTAGTTAGTTACCACTGGTTAGCTGAGCCAATCATTTAACGTTCCTGAGCCTTAATTCACCCACCTACAAAATGGGGCTGATAACAGTACCGACCTCATAGGTATTTGTGAAGATCAAATGCGATGAGACCCATAACATGCTCAGCGTAGTGCCAGGTGAATATGAGTCCTCAATAAATGCTGTTATTATTATAGTACTATTAGGTCTAAATGATGGGGATTTTGGAAGACAGAAAGTGGGTTGGTAAGGGAAGAGATGTGGGGCTGCCTAGTCTATAACAGTGCCTGTTAGAGACTGAATGTTTGTACCCCCTTTACCAAATTCATACGTTGAAAACCTTGGAGTTCCTGTCGTGGTGCAGAGGACACGAATCCGACTAGGAACCATGAGGTTGCGTGTTCCATCCCTGGTCTCGCTCAGTGGGTTGAGGATCCGGCATTGCTGTGAGCTGTGGTGTAGGTCGCAGATGCAGCTCAGATCTAGCATTGCTGTGGCTGTGGCGTAGGCTGGCAGCTGCAGCTCTGATTGGACCCCTAGCCTGGGAACCTCCCTATGCCACGGGTGTGGCCCTAAAAAGACAAAAGACAAAAAAGGAAAGAAAAGAAAACCTAATCCCCAATGTGATGGTACTCTGAGGTGGGGTCTTTGGGAGTGGAGCCCTCACGAGTGGGACGAGTGCCCTTATCAGAAGAGACAATGGAGAGATGATCTCTGCTCTCAGCCACACGAGAGTGACTACAAGTCAGGAAGTGATCTCTCACCAGACGCCAGATCTGCTGGCACCTTGATCTTGGACTTTCCAGCCTCTAGAACTATGAGAAATAAATGTTTGCTTTTAAGCTATAGTCTATGATATTTTTGTTACAGCAGCCCAAACTGACTAAGACAACGGTCTTTTACTGCCCCGTGGAACTTCTCAAATATTGCCAGGTTCTGAGTGGTGTCTTGAGAGTCACTGCTGAGCCATCATGTTCACTAAGAATCCTTATTTGCCTCAGCTCCCAGCTGACTCCACCTGCCCTATCCACCCATCCCAGTGGAGAGCCCACCAGGAGAGATTTCTTTAGCCAAGCTGGTGAGTTCGGGCCAGAGCCATCTACCAAACCTATAGTCTCTGCTTTGGATTTCCTGAGGGCCCCAGACAGGCGGATTTATGGGTCAGAAGGGTCATGAGTGTGTTTGTGATTGGGTAGTCCTACAGGGCAAAGAAGGAAATCTGAACTCAGCCAATTTTTCTATTGCATTTTGGCCATCATTTCCAGCCTCCTCTCCTGCTGCATGTTTTCTCGAGCTGCTAAACAAAAGTCATTGTTGATTGGTTTGACTTTCATCTCTGCTTTGGGGCAATCTCTGAGCTGTTCTCCGGAAAGAATTTCATATTTTTCAGTTTCGAATGCCTCTCCCCTTCCCCTTGCCTTCATTTTCCCTCTGCCCCCTTTATGGCCCAGCTCTCGCCACATGTTTTCAAGGAAGACTTGTCTAACCCTTCCGCACTCAAAGGTCTTTTGGGGGGAAGGGAAAAAGATTGATAGAGCAGACTGCTCCTCTATGGTAGAGTTTCCAAAAGTGGCAAGTTCACTCTGTCCCTAAACTCTCTTCTCTGCTCTGTCAGAGTGCCTGACATGGCCCCAACTTCAAGCATTAGTTAGAGTAGGGCCCTGTCTCTCCCAGAGGTTTAATAAGTTCACAGTAATGAATAATGAAGACTGGAACAGTCCCCCAGTAGAGAGCATGTGGGGGGCATGAAGACCACAGTGAGGCACCACTTCGCACCCACTAGGTCAGTTGTGACAAAAAAGAAAATAATAATACATGTTGGCAAGGACATGCAGAAAATGGAACCTTCATACACTGCTGGTGGGAAAGTTAAAATGTAAAATGGTACAGCTGCTGTGCAAAAAAAATTGGCAGCTCCTCAGAAGTTAAACACAGAGTTACCATATGAGCCAGTAATCCTACTTCTAGGTATATACTCAAGAGATTTGAAAGCAGGGACTCACTCATACAGACCCTTGTACACGAATGTTCAGAGCAGCATTATTCACCATAGTCAGAAGGGGGAAACCACCCAGTGTCTATTAAGGGATGAATTGATAAAGTCTGGCGTATCATACATTGCAAAATAATTCAGTTAGAATGGATGAACCTTGAAAACATTATGCTTAGTGAAAGAAGCCAGACACAAATACCGTATGATTCTCCATTTATGAAAAATCCACCATGAGCAAATCGATAGAGACAGAGAGTAGCTCAGCACATGCCAGGAGCTGAGGGGAGGGGAAAATGGGGAGTGACTGCTATCAGGTAGGGGGCTTCTCTTGGGGATGATGAAAATATTCTGGAATTAGACAGTGGTGGTGGTTGCAATATCTTGTAAATGCACTAAAACCAACTCAACTGTACTCTTTAAAAGGATAAATAGTATGCGAATTATATCTCCAATAAAGCTGTTACCCCAAAACCTAAACCACTAAACATCCTCCAACGTGGACACAAAGGCTGAGTATCAGTATGGCACAGGAGGGGGCGGGCCTGGAGAAAATGAAGATTCTGGGAGTTCCCGCTATGAATCGGTGGAAACAAACCTGATTAGGACCCATGAGGATGCCAGTTCGATCCCTGGTCTTGCTCAGTGGGTTAAGGATCTGGTGTTTCTGTGAGCTGTGGTATATAGGTCGCAGACACGGCTCAGATCCCGCATTGCTGTGGTTGTGGTGTAGGCCAGCAGCTGCAGCTCCAATTTGACCCCTAACCTGGGAACTTCCATATGCCATGGGTGTGGCCCTAAAAAGCAAACAAAACAAAACAAAACAAAAAAACCCCTCTATTGTACTGTGATGACAGGGAGGCAGGTAAAAAATAGAAAAGTGAATGAAAAAGAAAGGGAGGACCATAAAAGGGTCAAGGGGGTCAATCCCCAGTCGTAATTTCGTCCATGGGTACCCACCTTGGGAGATGGGGTTGATAGGTCGGCAGAGAGCTGAGCTGAAGGAGGGGACCACTGGGGGGAGGACTTTCTCTGTTTGGAATCTTCAAGGAGACTTTTCAGCAGGACAAGTGGCCTCCCTACTCAGACCCCCGGCCCAACCCCCAGTGGGGTCCCAGGCCAGGAAATTCCTGCAGCAGATTCAGCCGATCACTCTGCGGCTAAACAGACAGACACAACACTCTGTCCCAACCAAGAAGGTGCCGAGTGAGAGGAAACAGTCATCGGCTGGTCCAGCTGGAGAGTAGAGCGGGGCAGAGGGCTCTGCAAGCTCACACCCCCGTGTAATCCCATCACGTCCCCTCCTCAACCGGAACCCATCTGCGGGCTGTTTTTCATCCCACTTCCATTAATGTTTCAGCTGCCGTCAGTCAGTAGCTGACCCTGCCTGGAAATGCCATCTTGTGAGACAGATGTGGAGAAGCATGTCTTGAGGAGAGGCTATGTGCATGCAAGAGGGGAGCACGCCTCTGGGAGGCGAGGGGTGCTGCCAGGATGGGCACTGGATCTGGGGGAGGAAGCGGAGCCCGTGTGCTCTCAGCTGGGTTGGGTCACTGAATTGCTATGTCATGAGACCAGTGCCGCTCTGCATCTCTGGGCCTCAGTCCCAAAAAGGCTTTCTGCATCGGCGAGTATGTGTCTGCTGGGGACAATGGTTTCACTTGCTTCTCCTTCACAGGGACATAGAAGGGACACGCAGGATTCTATTTTTTGAAAAGGCCTGGGGAAAACTCCGAGAAGCTATCTGTGGCACAGACAATTGATTCTGATTATCTTCAGCTTAGCAAGGGCAGTCCATCTGAAGGCACAAAGAGGTGAATAATTGCGTCTGCTCCAGCAGTCCTGAGTCCAGAGCATACACATCCCATGAGGGTTCTACCAACTCAGAAAAGACCCCTCAGTTGGTGATTCTCAGCCTTTTGGGTGAGAGTTCTAGCCTCGCCACGTCAGTTGCCTGTCTGCAGGCAAGCACCCAGAGCCAAAGCTCTTATGTGTGGAGCAGCATCGCGGCAGGGCCCAGCCGGGGTGAGGAAGTGCATCTCAGAGACGCCCTCCTAGACTTCAGACCAGCCGGTCCTCGTCCCCACTGTGTCCCTTGCCAGCTCTGCCCTGACTCATGCTAGACCCACCCACCCCCACAGACTACCCTCTGCTTACTCATACGCTACCCGGCCCTCGCCAGCCGTCAAATGCACTCTGATTTCTTGCAGCAACGCCAACGCTCTTGCCTGTCTGTTCCCTACAGTTCTCTATGTCCTTTCCTATCCAAATGTCTAGCACCTGCTCACGAGCGGACTGCTTGCTAAGTGATCCACAAGTGCAAAGGAGGCAGCGTTTATGCCTCGGCTTGTCTACCTCCTCCTAGTTCTAGCATCAGAGGACAGGAACAAATATTCAAGTAGGAACATATGCTCGAAGGTTGAGAGTCTATTATTAATTTTGTCAAGCTATAAATGTGCACATCCATGGGCGAGGTGGTTCTTCATTAAAGTCCTGGCAGAGCTGGACAGAAATAAATATGACTCTCGAAAGTGATTCTGAAGTGAGTTTTGAGTGTATGAGAGTACATGCATTCTTCTGGGAAGAGGGTCCGTGGGTTCCATTAGATTCTCAAAGCATTCCACGACCCCAAAATAGTGCTGCCACTATTTTAACACAAAGCAAGGGGCCTAGGGTTTCACTTCAGCAGCATGGGATCTCTGCGGGCAGCTCAGTCCAGTTTCTGGGGCTCTAGGGCTACTATGCACGCTCATTTTCAGCTTTCTGTGTGCTGAGAGCAGTTCCTGGTAAAAGCTTCCCACAATCCAATCTTTGGAGGGAGCCTCTATGTTCTTCCCTGTCAAAATGTCTTCTTCCTCTTTAGCGAACAGCTTCATCATCAGCTCCATTACTCAGCCCATGGACCATTCCAATCTCATTACATAAGCCTTCCAGGGTCTCCCATGTATATCTCCAGGAGGGAACCGGAAATGGCCTTCTCTTCTGATGGATGGAGACAAGGCCCAGAGCTTCCAAGGGGACACCCTTATTTAGAGCCAAAGCCAAGATTCAAAGTTAGGATTCCTAATTTTACACCGAGCCACAAAACATGAGGGCATGAGAAGTCCGCTAAAAATCAAGTCCAACAATTGAGGAAGAAGATAAAACATAAATCCCTCTGGGTTTCGGGGCTAATTCTAGAATCTCAAATCTTCATCTGAACTTGGATTATTGTAGCCCAACACCTCCACCCATAAAAAAACGCTTCTGCGGTGGATCTGATGGGTTTCTCTTATTTTTTTTGCTACTACGCTATGGGTTTGTTTGTTTGTTTCTTTAATTTTTAATTATCCAGTGGTGTAATAAAGGGACTTCCAGTTGAGACGAAGATGTTAAATCAACTCTTCCACATGACACCTAATTGTTAATGACAGGTTTTGTGGTAGCGTGTATGTCACTCACTGCCCTCCCCTTCTCCCTAAATAAATTAAGAATGAGTTCTGCCATTACTTGGTTAGTTCTAATCCTTTGGGAACCAGACTTTTTTTTTGAAGGTCAATGACCCTTTGAAATGGACAAATTAGTCACTACCCTCAAGCAGCATTTACAGAAACAATGTGAGGCATCTGGCTGAGACAGTGGGGAGTGCGGTCAAGCATTCCTTTGTATTGCCTACACCAGCATTTCCCAAGTCCGCTCTGCAGAGCCCTACTTGTCCACAAGATGCTCTGTGAAAACAAAATTCTGTGCTTCAAATAAAGTTGGGAAAAGAGCCACAGTCTCTGCTCACAGTATCCCTTTCAGCGCGTTCAAGGAGCTTGGAAATCCCATCGTAAAGAAATCTGTTTAACTACCACCCAGCATTTTCTCCGACTTTCGTGAACCACCAGACTTCTTTTTTTCCTTTGTCTGTGTAACAGTTATGAACATCCCAGGAACAACCTTTGGGAAGCACTGCCCTGCACCATATCCAATAACTAGATATTCTGAGGATCTGGCTATTTGCCATCTCATGGACATTCTCAAGTTCTGAATTCAAGATGCCGAGCCCCCTTCTGGTCACTCGACCTTCAGCTGAGACCTAGCAGGTTTCTCCTACCGGGCTGCACAGCATCTCCTGCATCTTTGCTTTTGTTCACGAGCGAGCTCTGTAAACCAAGAGAAAACGCCCCCTGTGAAATACTGTAGAGTGCTGTTGACGTGAACCATTCAGTCTGGCCCCTGGATCTACAGCCCCATGACATTAGGCACTGGGAATACGCAGAAGTCAAGCCTAGGAGTTTGGACTGTTCCCATATTTGATGAGAAGCCAGTGAATTGATTTGAGCAGTGCGGTTCCTTGATGAGATTTACATTTCTGGAAGACTGTTCTGGGGTAACTAGAGGAGAGACCGTGAGCTTGGAGGCAAGACCTGTTAGAAGGCTAGTGAAAGAGCCTATTGCTAGCACATTACCCATCCAAGGAAGAAAAGAGGCATTCAGTACTTGAGGATTAATTGAGAAAACTTATCCCCAAACACGCTTTGCGTTGTGTTTGGAAAAGTGTTAGCAGCAGGCTTCAGAAAGTGGTCCCTGGGGGCCATTGGCAGAGGCTGCAGGGAAGGTGGTGGCAAGTGAAGCCTCCAGGCTGCTGGAGCAGCCCCGGGCTCTTGGGAAGAAGCGCTCCACCTCTTCCTGGAGACCAGAGGAGGCAGCGCATCTGCCATGTCACAGGACTATTAGAGGAAAAGAGAAAGTGTCATGTTTCTCCTCCTGGGAAATCTTTTAAGCACTGAAGCCAACATCCCTCCTGGGCAAAGAGTAACTTAGGTAAGTATTCATGATACAGAGCACAGAAAGGATGTGTTAGGGAGTCTAGATTTGAAAGGACTCCACCACTGACCGCCCTCGGGAAATGGGGGGGGTGAATAGTAAAGAAATGTCAAGGATTCATGCAAATTTCAGTTTGAAACGAGGATTCTTCTTTTGGCAACCAGGTGCTCTCGTATGATGGCTCCTCTCCTCCTTGTAAAGGGACGAGAAGGAAAGGTGATTGGAGGGGCCAGAGATTAAATAAGTAAATAAGGTTTGCTACCACCTTCAGATTTGCCAAGGCTGGAGAAGCAGTCTGAGGCTCAATCATTGCTTTGGACCCGAAATTCTCAAAACGGGACCTCAGTTCTCAAGTGGACCCTGGTCTCTGGTGGGAGAATTTCAAGTGCCACACATCAACCCACCCCAAGTGGGAATCACTGAACAGAGTGAGGGATGTCACTGATGAGAATGAGGCATACACAGGCAATTTAGAGGCAGAAAAGAATTGAGAGCCACAGCTCCAATAACTGCAATAACATTAGCAACTGATTCATTCCTGACTCCCTCTGAGGTAGGGACTCCCTTCCCAGATGAGGAAACTAAAGTTAGGAAGTGGTCAAACAAGAACAGGAGCCAAGATGTCAGACCCAAGAAGTGGAGCTCAATGGCACTGCTCTCAAGATCTAGGCTGCGTCATCTGAAACTACGTCTGAGATAAAATAGCCACCCATACAAAATCGTTTTTGTCACTCGAATTGATTTTCCTAAGTTCTTCTCCCTGTTGCCTGGGAAAAGGAAACCACTCTCTCTTTCACACACACAGGCACATAGAAGGTCTTAAAAAAGGAGCTGATCAAAAGGAAGCACTTGCCTACCTCATCCCACGTTTGCCTCGAATGGTGTGGAAGAGTAAGGGTGGGTGGGGAGGGGAGACTAGGACCCTGGCTTGTGCTTTCTTAAGACTCGTAGAAGGAGGGAATGCTTTAAAACCTCAGACTATCTTATTATTTACTGGGTCCATGGAATCTTCTTGGAACAGAACAATTCCCTCTACAGAACCTGAAGATGGCATCGGATGGCTAATTCCTCTTCTCTGAGACCACCAACCCTCTACTCAGACATGGTATGGGGAGCAGCAACATTAGTGTCACCGAGAGCTAGTTAGAAATGCAGAATCTCAGCACCCCCTCCACCAAGACCTCCTGCATCAGCTACCTGTCTTCCAATAAATTCCCAGGGATTCATCTGTACATTAAAAGTTTGAGAGGCACAGCTTTAGGGCTTCTAGTTCTAGAGCTCATTTTCTTCAGAACCTTCAGTAATGCCCTAGAAAGGAGATCGCTTCTCAAGATGAATGAGCATTGAGAAGGCTTTTTACTCCTAGTTCTGGACGTATGCAGATGGCGCTTGTTCCACGCTGCCTCTATCTATGCCCCACAGGAGGACAAATGCAAACAATCCTAAAACTGTGTTCCCTGACACCCATAATTTTTGTTTCCAACTCCCATGTCTACGAGAAATAGCAAAATACACCTAATTAAAGACCAGGATCCTGGGGAAGGGAGGGTATCTATGCAAAAATCACAAATACTTTGGGACTATGGCACTGGTTCCCAACTGAGTGTGATTTCCCCCCCAGGGGACATTTGGGAATGTTGGAAGACATTCTTCATAGTCATTAGTTGGGGGGATGCTACTTCAGAGCCCTCCCTCCCCACAGCACCCCGCACGTGGTGTCTAGGCACTGAGATGTTGGGATTATTAGAGCAATTCGCTTACCCTAATTTTTTGTCTTTACCCCCTCCTCTAAAATCATGACCCATAAGTTTCACATTAGCCTCTAATATTGAATTAATACCACATCATATCACTTCCTACCTTTCACTTTCCAGCCTCCTGCTTTCATCTTGACAACTGCTCTCCATAGTGCGAAGGGCATGGACTACCTAGAGTCAACATGCCAAGTCCTTCCTCTCATATTCAAGTTCCCATTAAGAACAAACCCAAGGGATTGTTATGATCATTATACAGCTACAGATGTGATAAATTCATTTGAGTAATAACAAAAAATTTTTAAAAAAGAACAAACCCAAGGAAAATCAAACCCAGAGGCATGACGGGCCCCATTGTTCTCAGGTCTGCCGCCCAAGGGCAATCTATCCTAGGATCCAATAGCACGAAGGACCTGGCTCAGGGTCTGACTTCATGGTCATGGCTAGTCTCCACAGGATTTCATGGAATGATTACCGTCCCGATGCTTTAGTTCATGAGCTCCCCACCCCCCCCCCACCCCCGCTATGTGTCAATGCCAATGACCAGCAGGGCTGAGGGAAGCCAGGCAGGGTTGGGCAAAAGAGACACTTGGGCCAGATCACCCCAAGTGGGGCCAGGCAAGGAAGGACATGAAGAAGAAACCTAGGAAGGGGTTCCTGGCGTGTATGGTGGTCATTAGGGCTAGTCGTCGATATTCCAATGCTCCTCCAGCCAGGAACAGGGCAGCACTGCACTCCTCTGTCCCCTAGAAGTCAAAAGCATGGCCACGTGGCTTGCTCTGGCCAATGACGCATGAGCAGAAGTAATCTGTGTCACTTATGGGCAGAAAGAAGTCTTTAAGAGCCAGGGCACAACTTGCTGTGTTCCCTTCCCATGCCACTGGAACTAATGGCCAGATGGCAGGGCTCTGTCAGCCAGGGTCCCTGGAAGAGAATGACATGTGCTCAACTGAGACACACCTGGAGTATGAGGAGGAATAAACCTTTGTTGGTTCAAGCCACTGAGATCTGTAGGATGTGACTACATCATAATTTAACCTATTCTGATGGTTACAAGGTATCTAACATTTGGTCAAGAATGGACTTTCATGTTGAAACTGGGATATATGAAAAAAGCTTACATCTCTTCCTCCAAAGAACTGAGGATAAAAGGGTAGGGTCCTTCCCCAAAGTGAAACTCATAGGCCCTCCAGTAACTGAAACCAGGTCTCCCTGCAAACTGGGCTTAGTCCATTGTGTCTAGAACAGAGGTCATGGGCCAAATCCGACCTGCCATTTGTTTGTAAAGTTTTATTGGTGCTGAGCCCTGCCCACTGCTTTCCAGATTGTTTGTGGCTGCTTTCACACTATAGTGGAACCGTTGTTGCAAGAGAGACTGTATGGTCCACAAAGCCTAAAATATTTACTACCTGGCCCTTTGCAGAAAAAAAAAAAAATTCCTGACCCCTACTTAGAAGAAGTCAAATGAAAATGGATCCATGCAGGGTCTGGAAAAGAAATCCAACACGCATCACCACTCAGAGTAAAGAGTGTGTACTCTTGGTAATTGTGGAGCCCAGAGCAAAACACAGAGCAAGAATAGGTACGGGTAGGATTTTAATTAGTACTCCAGGCCTTTTTGGAGCTAGAGGAGCAAAGGGAGCCCTGATACCAATGACTTCCAATAGGCGCATCTTTACAGCTCTGTTGTTTGGCATCCCCTCTCCCCCAGTATCGGGATGGGGACAGGATCAGAACAAAGGATATACACAGTATATGTCAGGATTAGTGAACCTGACAGTCCTCAGGATGACTCAGTGGAAAGTTGCTTAAGTGCTTGTTCAAAATGATTCACTGCCTAGAGATTCCAGAGCAAGGGAGATTCTTATGCTAAACTGGGCGGTACGGTTCGTCTGCCTCCCTGAACTCAGCATAGGGCGAGCTGGCAGGCCTGAAGTGAAGGAGCAGGCTCTTGGAGGGGCTGATGAGGGTCTCGGCCCGCTGGATGCAGCCTCTGCTGTGGCCACTGGCTGCCCTCTGGGGGTGGGGGTGTATATGGCGTGGCTGGAATGCTAGGAATTCTAGGCTGGCTTAGCAGGCACTCCAACTGGCTTGGTGTTCTACATGCTCCAAAGACTTTCTCCAGTGTCCTTGGCATCCAATGACTATACTTGGGCTTCAGATTTTTAGGGCTGGGTGGGTCCCTGGAAGCCTTCTATCTCAGTACTGGATCACTCCCTCTTTAGGTGGTACCAGCAAACGAGCTGGCCATTCCACTGCAGATGGGACACAGGCCATTTGCTCCCTTCCTCGGTCTGGCTCTTGGCAGGGTTGCCTGGAGGAGCCAGCTGCTTGGCTGCAACTCAGCTCTGGGTGGCTGTGAACAGGTTTTGCTTCAGTTCAGCTATTGCTGAGCTACCACTGGTGGCTCTGGGTTGGGGACAAAGGCCTGGGGTGGGAAATAGGGAGAGAAGAAGGGAGATGAATGGATACTTTGCCTGAACCTATGAGTTGAATTGTCTTCCCTTTCAGCAGTTGATTCTGAAGTGAGTTTGGACTGGGGGGTTTTCCTTCCATGTCTAAAGGGGACCAGTAGGATATGAGGCCCCAGTCCTACTCGTGGGGCCTTTAGTTCTTAGATAATTGTGTTTGGCCAGAGAAAAAGGGGAGAAGGAAAGGAGTTATTCCCAATGTTCCTGGTTACTGTGAAGTCTAGAGAATTCAGAATGCCTGGAGCCCAAAAGAGCTGTAGCATTTTCACTAGCCTGCCAGGCAGTGTCCAGAGGCTCTCTAGTCCATACGTGAACACCTGCTCAGGTCACGGCCCCATCCGCAGAGCAGAGGGCCCCGTCTCCCTGGACCGAGGCAGCCTGGGCACTGGCTAACTCAAATGCTAGGACCGAGACAGAAACCGATTTTCTTGGAAAATAGAGCATAAAGGATATTACATCACAGGAAAGACTTAGAGAACTAATTGATTCCACAAACATTTGTCCGGAGCCTACATTGTGCCTTGGCACATGAAGAGATAAAGACACTTGGGTTCCAGATCATTTTCAAAGATCAGGGGTTTATCTCGGTTATAAGCAGTGAAGAGAGTGCAAAGGAAATGGTTATTGGCTCTTTTGAAACTTATCTGCAAGGGAGATGGGCAGAAGCGCAGTCCGGGAGGCAGAGAGACCTTGGTTCCAGGTTCCCCTAATTATAACAAGCACTGTGATTTCGGGTAAGTTAGAGAGGCTTTCTCAATCTCCTCATTGTCAAATGTGAGGGGAAGGGGCTGGACCAAAAAAAAAAAACAAAACAAAAACAAACAAACAAACAAAAAACCTCTTCAGCATGTAATTTTCTATGGTTATAGAATATATGAATCCTGTCCTCAAACAAGTTTAGTTGCAAGACACAACAGACAGATGGACGGTACAAACTTAAATCCAAAGCAGCAGAAAAGTGGCCAATAATTGGTGCGGAGCCATGCCATCTACTCCAGAAGCCACTGGTCACATGTGTCTACAAAATTTAAACTAATTGACATTAAGTAAAATATACATCGCAGTTCCTCAGTCATACCCAAGTGGCCAACAACCAAGGGTGCCAGTCGCTGCCATATTGGACAGTGAAGATGCACGATGTTTCCACCCCTGCAAAAAGTTCTACTGAATGAACAGCACTGGGATAGACATCAGGTACCAAGGATGTCCAGCGAACACAGAACTTCCGTTCCCTGCCTCCCAGGCCCGGGCTCATGGTGGCTGTTCGGCTGTGACCAATGCTGACCTTCCCAGACAGAGGGACTCTGCTCTTCCGATCGTTCCCCAGGGCCCACGGGGAAGTCACAGCCACTCAGCCCTCTTATGAAAAATTCCCTTTGAAACAGTCCTATGAATAATCTAGATAATCTAGCAATTCGGGCATCTTTGAGAGCTCCGCGGGGCTTTTGCCCCAAGAGGTATGGTGTGCAAAGTCTGACAAAGGTCCGTGTGATTGATCACTGAAAGTCACTCTTGTATTTATCCGATGCGAGCAGCAAGCGAGGCCAGGACTGAGGAGAAAGTCCTTACATGCTCCCTCCACAGCGCTATTAATAATATGAAAAAAAATTATCCAATTTAATCCCAAAGACTGATTTCAAATCAAAACAAAGCAAGTGAAGGAAAGCAAAACAAAAGAACAGAGAGACAGGCACAAGGGCTCCCCAGGGCTCCTCTAGCTCGTGGGCTGGGTGTGGGTGTGAGTGTGAGTGTGTGCCTGAGTGCGGTGGAGTGTGTGCTGAGGGTCACGGGTGTGTGAGGGGGGCAGCGGGGAGGGCGGGCGGGCTTGGAGGGTTTGGGGGCGAGGGCTTTGGCACACGTGCCCTGACACGGAGGAGGGCTCTCGGCTTGCTTCTCTCTGTGGGGAGAGGAGAATTTAACTCGTGTCAAACAACCTCATGCCCAGTTCCTCTAAAGGGGGGCAGGGAGCACAGTGTCATAACACAGAGAGTGTTAATGGCTGCTATTTTAACAATCTAAACTCACCGCCCCAGGGCGCCAGCAGAAACTAAACAGTCTTAACTGCAAAGGGTGCAATTGCAAAAAAATCAAATAAATAGCTGAAGGCACACTCACACTGAACTTGTGCCCAACTCGGTGTCAATCAACAAGTTTCCACTGAATGCTGGACAGGCCACCCCCTCTTCCAAAGAGAACACAAAAAACATTGGAAGTTCAGTTTGGCAGCAGCTGGATGATCTTATGTATCCTGTCCTTCCCGGTTTTGTTGGGGTTTTTTTTTCCCTTTTGCTCCTTCCTTCTCCAGCTAAGACTTTTGTTCCCTCATCCAGCCCCTCCCAAGTTAATTTCTTTCTAATGCATCTTGCTGGCTCTGGCCCTCAGCGCTGGGCTGCTTCTATTTCATGTTCCCACACTTGAGAACAAGCCTGCTTCCCACCTGCCATGTGCCCCCGGCAGAGATGGAGAAAACACACCCAAATGGACACCAAATAATGGCTCCCCTTGCCAAAATGTACATTCTGATAAGCCACATGCTGGAAAATGCTGTTGTTCCAGGTCTAGGATGGAGCCTAGGCACATATTCGAAACTAGCCAGACAGGGCCACTAAGCCCTAGCATAAAATCCTCATCTCCACCCTGGCCAGTTTCTCCTCACTGAAGCCCCGGCCCCACACCCCAGCCCCCAAAGAATGATGAGAGCTTGCATTTATGGAGGCCTTCCTATGGGCTGGGCCCTGCGCTAAGCCCCTGACATGTACTAATTCATTTAATCCTCACAGCCATCCCGTGAGGTGGGAACAATTGTTATTCCTTCCCTTGCCCGCTCAGACACACACCTCACACATGCTCACGCTCGCACGGTGTGTTTATTGAGCGAAGCCTCTGTGCCGGCTCCCCCGTGCTCTGTTCTTCAAAGGCCCCTCCCCAACGTCTCCCCAACTGGCATCTAGAATTGTATCAGTTGTGACTTCTTTTAGTTAAGCATTCACCTTATCTGCTGATAAAGAAAGAAGCCCCCTGGAAGGGGTAACCCAACCTCCTTGCCATCAGGCGACAGTGACAAATGTGAGGGTTGGGTGGCTGGGAGAGGCGTGAGGAGGTGGGGGACTGAGAGAAAGAGGAAAGCGGCTGCAAAAAGATGTGTGTGGGTACTCAACACCAGGGTCACCTCCTCCCCATGTTTGCGGTGGGCTGGGTGTACAGAGCAATGCCTGGGCCTCCATCACCCTGACCTTTCCGGCCTCCTCCCTCCCGCATGGCCACGGCCACACCAGTCATGCCCGCCCGCGCCCCCGTCCCCACCACATGCTTTTGCGCATATGCCCCCCTCTGCCCCTTTCTCCACCTGGCAAAGTCCCATTCCACTGTCAGAACCCAGGTCTGATGTCCAATGTGGACTCCTCTCTGAGGGCCCTGGCTCCTGGCTCTCGCAGAGTGTCTCTCTCCCATCTCTGCCTGCCTGGTCCTCGTCCACCCCTCTACCTGAGAACTCATCACATTATGCTGTACTTATCTTGTTATGTCTGTCTCCCCCCAGACTGTGAGCTCCTCAAAGCAGTGACTCTGAAACCTCAGCACCATACATGGGACTTGGTCCAAAGCTTATACTCAGTGAACGATTGTGAAATGAATGAATGAGACACTGAGTGAATGAATGAGTGGACGTGCATCATCAACTCCCTTTCCTGGGCTTCTCTGGGTAAGGGTGCTGTCCAATGTTTCTCAATAGGGTCACCACTGGAATTTGGGGCGGGACGCTTCTTCACTGCATTGTGTTCCTCCTCGTTGTGGAACATTTAGCATCCCTGGTTCCTGCCCACTAAATACCAAGGATATTCCCCAATCACTGCGATGACCAAAACGGTTCCCCAACACTGCCGAAGCCCTGAGAGAAGTGGTGGTGGGGTGACCCTCCCTGGTTAGGAAGCAGCACTACAGCAATGGTTTCTTCCCCTAATCCCAGGGGTCTGTGAAGGCCCCCTGCAGTAGGGTCATGCTTCGCTCCTGCAATGAGGGGCTGGATGATGGACTCCAGCCAGAAGGTGAATTAGCAAGAAAACAGGGAGTGAAGCAGCCCTGGCCTGCTAACCGGGAATTACGGCAGGCTAATCAGCACACAATAGTACAGAGCAAAGAATCCTGTTCAATGTTTTTATGATGGGGACAGGTCAGGCCTGGTCAAAAAAAAAAAAAAAAAAAAAAAAAAAGAAAATCCCCATGCAGCTTTCAAGGCAGCCCAGAGAGTGTTACCTCGTCTCTGAGTACACTCTCAGCATTACCCCCACGTTTCTGCCAAGGGCTCGTTCTGCTATGAAAACATTACCATTACGGACATCACACTCACTCAGGGCACTGCTGACAATCTAATCGGGAAGAAATAGAAAAGAAAGGCAGAGGTGACGCCATTCATTTTATGCCTTCTGCCTGACACTCATTAAACCTGTCATCTGTTTCCCTTAGACGCCCCCGACACCCCCACCGCCCCGCCACAACTATTCCCTGAGGCTGGAGACAAACGGTCAGGGCCTGGGCATGGGGCTGCTGTCATTAGGATCTGCGGGGACAGGTACCAAAATGTCAGTTTCAGGCTTTGCCTGCATTCCCTTTTTTTTTTTTTTTGTCTTTTTGCCATTTCTTGGGCTGCACCCACGGCATATTGGAGGTTCCCAGGCTAGGGGTCTAATAGGAGCTGTAGCCACCGGCCTACACCAGAGCCACAGCAACGTGGGGTCCGAGCCGCACCTGCGACCTACACCACAGCTCATGGCAACACCGGATCGTTAACCCACTGAGCAAGGCCAGGGATCAAACCCTCAACCTCATGGTTCCTAGTCGGATTCGTTAACCACTGCACCATGACGGGAACTCCTGCATTCCCTCTTAATGATACAACCTGGGGACTTGGGGTCTACGTTCCTCCTTTCCCCTGATGCACGCTGCCTTGTTTCTACACACCTCTTTATACTTTCCAAAGCAATTTCTCACATCGACTTGCTTTTCACTGTCAGGGCAAGTGTTAGGAGAAGGTAGAAATTATCTCCTGCGTTTTACAAGTTGAGAGGACAGGCACAAAGATGCTAGCTGGCTCTGTGAAAATCCCACAGTGATTTGGAGAGGGCGGAGATCAGGGTTAGACCCCGTGTCTTTTCTGTCCCTGGGCCTTCCTTCTCCTGTGATAGCACAGCACAGCCTCACCTGGTGGGGACGGAGTCCCGGAGTGCACACCTATGGGACCAACAAAGCTCTCCCTCCTTCCCAAATGTGGTCCGGATTCAGGAAGCCAAAAGGGCCCTCTGGTGGGTGATACAGACCTGAAGCCAACATACTGGTGCACTCTGCAGCTTAGAAGTCCAAGTCCCAAATGTCCCCGAATGCCTTCTTACTAGTTCAAGGCATTTGTCCTCAAGGGCATACCTGGAGGACAGAGAGCATACCCTTCTCCAGGCTTCAGTACTTGTCTGTCTTGTGCAAAAACAGAAAAAAAAATACGAGGCCAAACCAAACCAAAGACCCAGAAGACCAAAACAATATAAACAATTAAACAAAAACAGTAGCCTCCAAACAGCCATATGCACATACACAATCTCATGCTTGACTGTAACATTTAAAGTTCTTCTAAAAGATCCCTTGCGGTGCAGCAGATTAAGGATCTGGCCTTGTCACTGCAGCAGTTCGGATGGCTGCTGCAGTTCAGGTTCAATCCCTGGCCTGGAATTTCCGCATGCCATGGGTATGGCCAAAACTTTTTTAAAATTTTTTAAAATAAAGGCCTTCTGGCCACCTTTTGCCTCTAATCATAATCATCCAAAACCAATGAAAATGTAGCATCATTTAAAAATACGTTATGCTGGGAAATCTAAACTGACACACCTAAAACATAAGTGTACAGGTGAACTGATAAAGCAGACACCCCTATAACGACATGCAGGTCAAGAAAGACAGCATTTCCAAAACCCCCAAAAGGCCCCGTCCCTCCCCACTGGAGGTAGCCACAATTCTGACTCTGGGGACGATCATCGCCTTGCCTTTCATTATAGTTTTGTCACGTTTATGCACCTCCCTCAACCATATAGTTTTGGGAACCTCCTATTAATAGAATTGCATTCTATGCATTTGTGCATGTATCTGTGTCTTGCTCTTAGTCAACATTAAGCCTGAACTATAACAGGTTGACTTTCATGAGACCTCGGCTCCCCTTATGTTTGCCTCAAAGTCCTTCCCTGTACCTAACTTTTTGATGCTGAAGCTCGTTTTTGCCCACTCTCCCCCTTTGGGGATGGAGAAAGCTGAGCAGCATCATATGTGACCATTTATCTTTCTCAAGTTTGTCGAAGTCCCTTCAGTCTCTCTTTTACCAGGCTGGGTAATTACACTTTTCCTCCAACGTTGCCGCATAGGTTTGATACTCTAATCCCTTAACAATCTTTCTAATAAAACCATACCGAATAGCTCCAGACATGATTGCCCTCGGAAAACAATCTCAGAGGAGGCCCTTTTGGAAATGGAGTTCTCCAGATAAAGGGAAACAGGGATCCAGTTCTACCCCTATGGATTTCTCCAAAAGATAACAGAACCTGCCAAGAATCAGTGCCTAATAGATGATGCTCTCTGAAGCTCCCTGGGAAAATTAATAAGCAATAGGTCTGTCTCTCTGAACCCAGAATTTCACACAGTCATTACTGCGAGTTACTGCTTGTCAGATCTGTCATTGTCAAAGACAATGTGGTCTCTGGAGTCTCCCTCCTCCAATGAGAAATATGCTCTGAAAACCCAACATTTGTTAGACTCTTCTAAGACCCCCCTCGATTATCTCCTGACTTCGCTTTCTCATCTCTACCAGCAGCCTCTTCTCAAATTTCCTTTCCATTCACTCCTGTATTTTTTCAAAAAGGCACGCTACAACAGGGATGAACTTTGAAGACATTCTGCCAAGTGAAATAAGCCAGGCACAAAAGGAAATATACTGTGTGACTCCACTTATATGAGGTACCTAGAGGAGTCAAATTCACAGAGACCGAAAGTAGAATGACAGTGGCCAGGAGCTGGGGGGAAGGGGGCATGGGGAGTGGTTTTTAATGGAGACAGGACGGAGTTTCAGTTTGGGAAGATGAAAAAAATTCCCCGTGATGGATGGCGGTGATGGTTGTACAACAATTGTATTTAATGCCATAGAAGTGTGCAATTGAAAGTGATTAAAATGGGAAGTCTTGTAATGTATACTTTACTCCAGTAAAATGTTTTAAAAATTAAAAAAAGAAGGAAAGGGAGTTCCTGTTGCGGCTCACCGGTAACGACCCCGACTGGTGTCCATGAGGATGTGGGTTCGATCCCTGGCCTCGCTCGGTGGGTTAAGGATCTGGCATTGCTGTGAGCTGTGGTGTAGGTCGCAGGCCATGGCTCGGATCTGGCATTGCTGTGGCTGTGGTGTAGGCTGGTAGCTGTAGCTCCGATTCCACCCCTAGCCTGGGAACCTCCATATGCCATGGGTGCAGCCCAGAAAAAAAAAAGAAAAGAAAAGAAAGAAAGGAAGGAAGGGAGGAATGAGGGGAAACAGAAACAAAGCAAGCCAGATTTCCCTGCCCCTCCTTCTCAACCCCCATTTCTCTCCTCTTAAAACAATAAAGGAACATAGCTTATGAAAGGTAGGGTCGGGAGCGTAGACTCTGATTTGGCTTTAGATCCCTGAGGGCACCATCTCGTGAATGTGAAGAAATCAAAGCTGCAGGAATTTGCGAAAGGAAAGAAAATAGAGTGCGTAGGGACACTTACGTTATCTCTGTTTTAAAAGTAACCTCTACTCCCAAGTTCAATGTCTTTCCCTTTCTCCCCGATAAAAAATATCCAACCAACGTTCTTCCTCCCCCTCCTGCAGACGACTGTGATTTATTCCTTTCTTTAAAGAATTAGTACATATAACTTCATAGCCTCTCTCCAATTCAGAGAGTACCGGTCTAAAAACAAAAACAAAAACAAAAAACCTGTTTGAGCGGCCACACATCTATTGCTGAAGCACTTCCCACTCTCTGGGTCTTAGCATATACGCAGGAAAGACAAGAGGCAACACATGAAGATATTTCTAAAACAGACTACTCTGATAGCCAGAAAAAAAAACAAGAGTCCTATGAGGAAGTGGATTTTGGAACAGATTTCAATATCTGACACCCTCAGTCTGCCAGTTTCTAAAATCACTTTTAGGGAATAGCTGACCGTGTAAAAATCTAAATACAAAAATCAGACAAAAATCACTCTAATAAAGACTGCTATTTATCTTAGTGGCTGCAAATGATCTGGTAAACCTTTTGGGTTATAGTTATTTTGCATCCACAACCCTCAAGTGAAACCCTTTGGCTCTAGGCAACAGATAGCAAGGATATTTGGTTACTCCTGGAACATACTGGTTTTAAATTAACAGCTCCAAAGTGAAAAACTTGAGAGCTGACAACTCATCCTAGAAACCACTGTGTCTTCTGCCATGAATAAAGAACTTATCCTTGACATTTGTGAAGAGGCTTGGTCTCCGCAGGACTGTGGGGAAGGTAAGGTCGGATTCCCTAGGCTCCTCCTTCAACCTCCCCCCACCCCTGCCGCTGCATAACTCTTCCAGGTACTCAGGTTAGTGGCCTGGGGATCTCCCCCCAACCACGAACCCAGCTCCCTACCATCAAACTCTTCTTTCTAGATCCTGTGCACTGCTTATATTAAAAATGATTAAGGAGTTCCCGTTGTGGCACAGCAGAAACGAATCGGACTGGGAACCATGAGGTTGCGGGGTTCGATCCCTGGCCTCGCTCAATGGGTTAAGGATCTGGCGGTGCCATGAGCTGTGGTGTGGGTCGCAGAGGCAGCTCGGATCTGGTGTTGCTGTGGCTGTGGCCGTGACTGGCGGCTACAGCTCCAATTAGACCCCTAGCCTGGGAACTTCTGTGTGCTGCGACTGCGGCCCTGGAAAAGACAAAAAGACAAAAAAGACAAAAAAAAAATTAAAAAGCATGATCACTTCTGGAGTTCCCTTCGTGGCTCAGTGGTTAACGAACCTGACTAGGATCCATGAGGTTGCGGGTTCAATCCCTGGTCTCCCTCAGCGCATTAAGGATCCAGTGTTGCTGTGGCTGTGGTGCAGGCCAGCAGCTATAGCTCCAATTCAGCCCCTAGCCTGGGAACTTCCATATGCCATGGGTGCAGCCCTAAAAAACAAAAACAAAACAAAACAAAAAAAAAGAGTTATCACTTCCAAAGAGAGATGAATTTATCAGGAATCAAAGTGTGAATTGAAAAGATGAAGCTATCATTGTAACCAAATTTCAGGTATCAAACAACTTGGCAGGGAAGTATGGTGGAGGGGGGAGGCTGATTGGACACGTCTCGGAATCATAGGTCACAGGAAATCAAGGTAATAATCTCCCGCTCTGCTTACTCAGAAAGCCAGCCCTGGCTATGGCTCAGCCTTGCAACCAGGCAGAAAGCTCACTAAAGGACGCTTTACTAATCCTTTCCTTAAAATACCCTGGATGTGACTCTTATTTCAAACTAAGTTGAAAACAGAC
Source organism: Phacochoerus africanus (assembly GCF_016906955.1). Taxonomy (NCBI): domain Eukaryota; kingdom Metazoa; phylum Chordata; class Mammalia; order Artiodactyla; family Suidae; genus Phacochoerus; species Phacochoerus africanus. Next base: position 94,918,001 of record NC_062560.1, read on the forward strand.
TAAGCTGAAAACACTGATTTTATTTCAAACTATGTTGATTGCTTTTCCCTTTGAGAGTTTCATTTGTTTATCAGCATAAATTCCTGGGCCAATTCCGAGAAATGCCATTCATTTCTCGCCAACAACAAGTCATGGACAATGGGTGGGGTAGACGGGTGAGCTCCCCATGGAGGGGCCTTCTTTCTGGATGTGACAGCCAGGGGCCCTGAATGTGGAAGATGGCAGAAAAGAAGGGCTCTGGGTGGGAGCTCTGAGGAAGCAGGGAGGCCAGCCAGAGGGAACAGTGAGTACGTGTTACTGCAGGGTGGGTCCCGGAGAAGTGTCGCACAGGCAAAGAATGTTTCTGGGGGGCCAATGCACCCCTTTATCAGAGAATCAATATTGCCAGGTTGCCCTCCAGCCCTCTACTCCAATGCATCTGCACAGGGCCCTCTACTCCAAGATCTCTCTGCAGGCAGCGCTCGAGACCTCCTGTATCAAGATCTCCCCTGGGTCCTATCACCACAGTGCGGTCCCCAGTCCAGCTGCATCAGAATTACTTCAGGTGCTTGTTCAAAATGCAGAATACCGAACTATAGCCAAACGGAATCAGAATTTTTAGTGTAGGGCCCAGGAGTCTGCATTTTATCAAATCCCCTTAAGCACCCTGAAGTTTTAGTAACATTAATTTAGGGTCTAGTTCTAAAAGGGCTCGCTGCCTTAATGAATTTCTCCCAACTTAGATGCTGTATTTATCCAGAGCTTATTGCTACAATATAAATAACTTCTAGAAACGGAATGGCATAATCCATGTCTTCCTAAAACATATACTAGAGAAAACTAACCCACAAAAAACAGGTCCCACGGCTGAATAAGTTTGGAAAATACTACATGCCATCTACCCGCTTATAGATGCCTAATGCATATTAATATAGTAAAGGCTCTGAGAAGTCCTGCATTAAAAGAAACCTGTTTCACGTTCTCTCACCCAGAAACTCTAAGTTTATTTGACCATATAAATATTTTTTCATTAACCCTATTATTTATCCCATGAAATGGTGTCCCTTGCACATGGAAGATTTATTTGGGACGAATGGGGGTTTTCAGTATCCCTCAGTGATGTGCCACCTTCTTCACCTTGGCACGGGGCCAGCTTTGATTAAGTTCCATTGAAAGAGACAGAAGAGTTCTGCTGCACCATAACAGAAAGCTATGGTCCTCCTACATGCCTTGTTCTTGTATGGCATAAGGGCTTCTAGAAGACTAACAGGAAATCACACTCTTTTACAAAAACCAACTAAACACCCAGGGTTTACCTGAGACAAAGATCACCTCTCCTCGAAGAACGCAAGTGGGGGGCTGCTTTTCCGAAGAAGTTTTAACTCTTTATACTCTGCTCAGTGTTCAAGGACCAAGTGTATGAGGATGACAATGGAAATAGAACATGGAAAACAGTGAAAGAGATCTAAGTGGGAAGAGGGAAGTCAGTATAGACATGGAGGGTCTACTGATCACCAGCAAACCTCTCTGTGGCTACCTCTCAACAGTCAGTAGAAGAATACTAACAATGATAAAAAATAATAATAATACAGTAAAACCTCTGCTATCCAGAGACCCACAGTCCAGAATCCTCAGGCTTTTGGATAGCTGTGGACCCAGAAAGATTTTTTTTTTTTAAATACACCAATCTTTTGTGGGCAAAAAAAAAAAAAAAAAAAGCCTTTGATTGATCATCTTGTAGACTACGGTTTTTGTAGGTCCCTTACTGAAGGAAAAGAATATGCTAAGTAGCTGTGATCATTTAGAAGCAATTGCTTTTTTTCAACCAAATCCAAAAAGTGAACACAGAATTCAGAAAAGAGCAAAAGGAGCGAGCAGAGAGCAAGGGAGATCAGACATGGACGATAGCAATGGCAGCAATCAGAAAGAAGATGGCATGGCTTTAAATTTAAAAGAGAGGGAGTTCCCACCGTGGCTCAGTGGTTAACAAACTCGACTAGGAACCATGAGTTTGCAGAGTCGATCCCTGGCCTTGCTTAGTGGGTTAAGGATCTGGCGTTGCCCTGAGCTGTGGTGTAGGTCACAGACGCGGCTCGGATCCAGCGTTGCTGTGGCTGTGGCAAAGGCCAGCGGCTGCAGCTTAGATTCGACCCCTAGCCTGGGAACCTTCATATGCCGTGGGTGCAGCCCTAAAAAGACAAAAGACAACAACAACAAAAAAATTTAAAAGAGAATCCTCAATGAGTTAAACAGAATTACCATATGACTCAGAAATTCCACTCCTAGGTATATACCCAAAATAACAGAAAACATATGACACACAGAAACTTGAAGTCGAATGTTCATAGCACTATTCACAATCATCAAAAGGTGGAAACAACTCAACTGTCCATCAACAGATGAATAGATAAACAAAATGTGGCATATCCATACAATAAAATATTATTCAATCATAAAAAATAATGAAGTACTGATACATGCCTCGACATGGATAAATCTTAAAAACATGACGCTAAGTGAAAGAAACCAGATGCAAAAGGCCACATATTGTACTGTTTAATTTATATGAAATGTCCAGAATAGGAAAATCCACAGAAATAGAAAGCAAATTAGTGGTTGCCAGGGGCTGGGTTGGGGAGGTAATGGGGAGTGGCTATTTAATGGGCACAGGATTTCCTTTTGGAGTGGCAAAAAATTTCTGGAACTAGGTTAGTGGTAAGGCTTGCACAATATTGTGAATGTTCTTAATGACACTGAATTGTACACTTTAAAATCATAAGCTTTATGTTATATGTACTTTACCACAACAATAAATAAATACATCTCTCCCTTGAACTTTTGACCCTAAAAAAACACAGTGAGAAGGGGGAAAAAAGGCCTGTCTACTTGATTCCTATAACACTGGAAGTCACAGATTTGCATGCAGACACAGATGGGGTCCTAGAGCCAGACCCCGTGTTTATACACATGTACGGTAGCACAATGTGCAGACAGGCCAGCGATTACAGACCACGAAACAGATTCAGAGTGGTTGAATGACTTACAACCCTCACTCTGAACTGTCCAAGGCTACAGGCCATCTATCTACCGTCCATCTTCTGCAGTTTGCTTCTGCTGGAGCATAGGTTTGTGTGATCCAAACATTAACATGCGAGAGGTAGGTAAGGGAAGGATGTTGGTATAAAATAGAAACTGCAGTGGTTCACACATGATTGTCCCCAGCAAATTAATATTTTGCACCATCAAGTGACAGCAACGGAATGCCAAGTACACGAACACAACTGAAATCAGCAAACCATGAAGGAACGCAGTGCTCTATTCCTCTTCCTGTTCACCTTACACTCTTCCTTTTGGCTCCCTTATTAGGCCATACCCTCTGTCTTCGAAATGCTTACCACATGATTCTCTCTGGAGCTCCCATCGTGGCTCCGTGGGTTAAGAATCCGACTAGTGTCCCTGAGGACTCAGGTTCGATCCCTGGCCTGGCTCAGGTGGTTAAGGATCTGGTGCTACCATGAGCTGCAATGTAGGTCCATAAACGGCTCTGATCTGGCCTTGCTGTGGCCATGGTGGAGGCTGGCAGCTGTAGCTCCGATTCAACCCCTAGCCTGGGAACCTCCATATGCCGAGGGTGTGACCCTAAAAAGACAAAAAAGCAAAAAGCATTATTCTCTCTGATCTTTGTGCATTTTTCTCTTGTCTCTGTAACTCAGTAGCCTCAATCCTCCTTTATACCCCCTTTCTTCAAGCTAATGTCACCATTTTAAAGGATGAAGTCTATACTTCCTGTAATATTCTTTTATTTATTAGAAATCTAAAGATGCCTTTTAAAACCATGCTAGTAGTCTATTGTACAGGTGTTTTGTACGCTGGTTACAAAGCCGCATACATTTAGAGTTGTTTTCTCCAATCCTATTTTTTCCTTAAGCCCTGTTATTTTTCAGTGTACAGTGTTGCAGAATGGGAGGATTTTCAGAAAATGCACATATTGCATTATAGCAAAGATGCCCATTTTTCCTAGCTAGCTCACTACCCAACTCCGGTTGAGAGAGAAATGGCATAGGTCTTCCAGCATCTTCTTACGGGAGCACACACACTATAGCGCACCAGTAGAAAGGTGGTTCCCTTAACCTACCTGGAATTTAAAAGACTGGAGTGAGGAGTGCCCCTCTTGGCAAAACTAAACTGTCACCCTCCCTGTTAAAACCATATCACAGAACTAAACCTCTTCACATCTAGCCAAAAGGAAATACCGGCTTAAGGTCTCTGGTAACAGATCAAATCAGATAGTTTGGTAAATTTATAAGAGCTCTTTAATGACTTGGGCATGTTGGAATACCTCTAAGGGAACCCAAATGTATTAATTCTGAATAGCAGATTCTCAATGGAATGGCCATTGAAGAAAACTGTTAGATAATATTGTGATTTAGGCTCCTGGCCACTATAAAAGTCTTCTTTTGGTGAAAAAATTATACATAAAGAAAAAAAAGAAACAAGTCATATTCTTTCTCTCCCCTTCCTTCTCTTACCATGCTACTCCTCCCGAAAGAGGACATAGAATTCCATTCCTACAAATCCCTCATCAAGGACAATAGCAAGTCTATTAGCGACTGGGATGAATTTCATGACCTTTCTGACTTCCGTGTGGTCTTGACTTTTGCATTAAGAATGTGCTAGCCTCCATGTAGCACCGGCTTCTTTGGGCTCAGTAGAGCCCTGTGATATGTGACCAGGACTTGACCTCTACCATGGAGACCTGAGGAAGTGCTGGAGAAAAAAATTTTTCACTTGCTTTTCATGGGAATTGGTATCGATTTCTCTCTGGTAATTCTGGAAAAGCAGTCTGCATACCCTGATTTCCATGGTTCAGCAGGAGACAACTTCAAATGCAGGTGAGAACCTTAGAAATTTCTGGGGTTAGGGAAAGCAAGAGCCATGGGATACACAGAAACAAATCAGGGGTGTAGTGTCCACTGTCTTGTCCAAGGGAAGATGAGCTCTAGGCATGGCAGGTGGGACCTTCTCACCAAGTCCATCACAACCCAGTAAACACTCCTTGAAGTTGATACTGCTATAGGATCGTACATAAAACCAAACCTTGGATATATGGCTTCCTCATTTGTTTTCCCTTTTTGATATAGAACATGTTCATCATCTTGGCTTTAAATATTTTATTTTCAAGTGAAGACATTTTCAGCAGGGTGCCTTCCATTGGGTTAAGACAGAAAACTAGAGCCCCTTCTTTTGACCAAACATTCCTGTGGCCCTGAAGGCATGAGTTTCCTCATGCCTAATAATCATTGGGGTGGAAGGAATACAGAGGAGTCATCACATCCATTGCCCTGTCTCAAAGCAAAACTGTGCCAACTCTATCTCAGATGGGTGGGTACCTTTTTATTTCCAGAAATATGCAGTAAAGAGACTAAAATTCCCCTTAGTCATTTAGTCTAGGATTTAACAACCACTGTGTCCCAAAGTTCTCTCTTTTATCAAACTCTATGCTTCTCTGCTATGGTTTAAACCTGTTTATTCTTGTTTTATCTTCTCCAGAAAGAAAGAATAGCTGGTTTGCATTCCAGTTCAAGATGGCAGAGAGAGCACATGGGAAAACTCCCTGCTATTTTCCAAACAAAGACGAGAGATGAAATACAAAACTAAAAATAAGTAAATAGATCAAACTTTAAAACTGCAAAACCATTCTCAGAAACAAAAGGAAACTCACTATGAAATAAAACAAAGATGAAAGTACAGCAGTAAATATAGGCCAAAGCCATATGGTCCACTGGCAGCTAGGACCCAGACAGTTGGAGCCAACCAGCTGAGCAAGAACTATGGCCTACAAGTGGCTTCCTGTGTAAAGCTGAGGGTTAGGGTCACGCTCTTTACATGCAAAACAGGGGCTGACATAGCTCTGCCCACCCAAGGTGGTTCCCTAAAATGGACTGATTGCCCAGAATAACCAGCTGCAGCTCAGATCCCAATATAAGATCATTATCATGGACTAGCACTGCACAAGAAAACAGAGGTAGAAACAGACCATCTATCCAGGCATGAAGGCAAAAACCCAAGGTGGAACATCGACATATGACGTAGTTTAGAGCTAAATGAACTACAAGGCCTGAAACAATGCTACCACAAGAAAGGAAGGGCTTGTGCAAGAGAAAACCTCTGTGGATGATAAGCTTTTAAACAAAAATTTTAGAAGACAAAGGAAATTCAGACCTAAGAAAAACTATCAAGAAATCCAGCAAATGTGAGAAAGCACTTGGAAAATAAAAGGATATTTCTTAGTTCCCTGGTGGCACAGCATTGTCACTGCAACAGCTCAGGTTGCTGCTGTGGTGCAGGTTCAGTCACTGGCCTGGGAATTTACATATGCCACAGGCACAACCAAAAAGTTATATATATGGATATTTGAACAATCAGAAAAGGACTTTAAATAAATATTTAAATAACTTGAAGAAATAAATAAGAGAGTAAGACCTGAAGAAACAACAAGAGGGGTTTATAAAATGGCAACATGTAGATATTTTTAAATATAATTCAAAAAATAAGGGGAAATATGGTTAATAAAAATAAAACAACAAATAAAACCTAACATGCCTAAATAATAGGCATTAAAAAAAACTGGAGAAAGAATTCATGAATTGGATGACAGAACTGAAACAATATGTCATTACAAGGAGTATACCAATATATCATTATGGGAAAAAAATTAAAAAGACATTAAGAGACACAGAGTGTAAAATAAATGAGCTACAACGATATTCACCAAAGACAAGGTTAAGAATGAGAAAAAAGAAGAAGTAATCTTCACAAAAATAATGACTTAAAATTGAAGAGAAATTCGAGTCCTTCGGCTGAAAAAAAAAATCATGTGCGGAGCCGGCTAAATAAAAATAAATCACACATCCATACACCTCATTGTGTGCATCGAAGAAAAAGAGAAAAATTTTAAAGCTAAAAGAAGAAGAAAACAAGTTACCTATGAAAGAACTACCGTTAAAGAGCAGACGTCTTATTCAATGGCAGAGGAAGTCAAGAAACCATTTATTCATCTCCTCTTCAAAGTGCTGAGGGAAAATAAACTGGGCACTTCTAGTTTTATACCCAGCCAAATTATCATCCAAACATGAGGGCAATGGAGTTCCCTTGTCGCCGAGCAGTTAAGGATTCAGCATTGTCACTGCTGTGGCTCAGGTTCTTCCACACGCTGCAGGTGTGAGAATGAGGGCAAAGTAAAGAGATTTTTGCATCCAAGGATTAGGGAACTTTAGTACCACTACCCATAGAAAGAATGGTTAAATATTATAGTTAACAAGCAAAATGAACCCACAAGGAAGTGACCTGCAGGAACAAGAGGGCCAAGGAAATGAAGAGCTGGCTTCTGTGCTCCAGAAAATGGGCTTTTTAAGTCTTAAAGATAATGGTGTTGATTTCATTCCATTGTCTCTTTTCTGGGACTTATGACCTCAATGCTTCTAATACTTTATTCTTCTCTCAAGAGAATTGCTAGCTTATACTTTACCCTTTTCTCAGTACTCATTTCCTGTTATGAAGCTGGTGTAGGTGACAGCCCTCTTCGATGACTCCATGCGCTTCCACCCTATGCTCTGTGTCTGGGCCCTGACCCAACCTCCTTCCCAGGAAGAACAACTTCTACATAGTCATTTAGATAAATTCCTATGCCATTAGGCCATTTTTAGAGTCCTCTGGGATAAGAAATTTCTATAAGTCTATTTCACAGGAAACTTGGCAGATGAAAAAAAAAAAAAAAAAGAATCCTCCCGTACTACCTCCTTGTAATCCAGTTTATACAGAAGCAGCAAATAAACACAGCAATAAATAGTAAACCTCATTTAGGGATTTATTCCAAAAAGCTAACTTTTAGGTTGATCACAGGCTAGTCAATCTCTCATATCTTGAAGCACACACTATCGTCACCAACACTCAGAGTGATAACCTTGTGACATGGCATGATCGTCTGCCATCTGGGAAAGGATCTCAGATGTTCACTAGAGTGTGTTTATCAATGTAGGAAAGTATACACTATAAAGGCGGTGACCAGAAGGGTTTGGGGGTTTCTTCTTCGTAAAACAAAATCTCCATTCCTGTAACAGTTCAGTGAACTGACTTGTCACTGAAGTGCCTTCTTAGCCCCATTCCTGCTATTTTTGCCCTGACACTTTTAGTTTGTCTCTGAGAAGTTCTGGAAATTCCTCACTACTTTCCGAAAGCACCATTTATGGCAGAGACTAGTGGTTCTTTTTGAGGGTCACGTACACCCCTTTAGGAATACAAATAAAGCTACGGATCTTCTCTAAAGGAATTTACACATCTACATAGTTATGCCCCCCAAATGAAAACCGTTTTAAAGGGTTCACTGACCCCCTAAAGCTCACCCATGGGCCCCAACTCAAGAACCTCGGTCCACAAGGGAAACAGAATTGACTTACAGGGTGGCAAGGCTTCTGCCCAGAGGCCAAGAGGGTCGCTTAGCTTTCCCTAGGACTGCTGTGGGGCCCACAGGCATTCTCTGAATCCTTCCAAGCTTGCACGCCTCTGGTGCGGGAGCCAGGCCCCGGGTCCGACGTGAACAAAGTGTCATTGAGGTAACCCCTGCCTCAGACGAACAGCCTAGCCGCAAACCATGAAGGTAGACATCCTAATAGCCTTGTGAAAAAGTCTCTGCCGCCCCCTTAGAGCCGCTCTGAACAATGTATACATAATAACTGTACCGTCTGGAAGACGTGACCATTCAGCAGGCAGGCAGCTTTATACTGTCATAAACCTCCTTTGATTTATGAACAGCCCCTCATCATTTAGAAGCTATGCTCGGATGCAATTCCAGCACTAATTGCGCAGGACACGTGCCTCCTCGCTGCACCTCCCCTGGTGTCTGCTGCCCACGGCAGGAAGAAGCTGTTTACGGCAGAAAACTCTCTGGGCCACAGTTCCCTTCCCCCAGTTGACATCCACCTTCGAATGATTAAAAGCCCAATGAAAATCTGGTACCGGGTACCCAGTAACCTATTAGAGCCTAGAATGTGCCCCACTGGGGCTATAAACAGTATTTAGGGGCCGCTGCGGACTGCCTGAAAGTGTCCTATTGTTATTTCTGTCTGGAAGTTTCCCTTCTGGGGAATTAGGGAGATGGAGCGGGTTGGGTGGAAGACGGAGGAAGGAGAACCGCAGCTGGGGAAGAAAGAGGCGAACTGGTTTACCTGGGCAGCGAGGGCAGCAAAGATGAGGAACGTGCACGGGAGAGAGGCAGTGAAGGCTTGGACATCGGACTCGGCTGCAAAGCACATTCCCGTTCTGAAAGAGAGGAGGCAACAACAACCACCACCAAGTAACTGTCTTTGAAAGGTCTCTGGGATCGTGCCAGTTTGGGAAACAAGCCATGGAGGGACTCACCCAGACAGTGTATAACGCATTCCCAAGAAACTGAATGAAATCAGCATTTTCTTTCCTTCTCTCATCACTAGCGCCTCCACCGGGTTGGCTGATCTGCTTCCTGGCATATTTTTCTAACGCAGAGATCACTACGGCCTCAGTTTTCCAAGCCTCCCACAGTTACCGGGAGGCTTCTTCTGATGTGGCTCTGGGACATTTTTACCATTCCCCAGCTCTGCCCATCTTTTCCAAGAGCCTAGTCTGATTTCAAAATCACCTGTCTGACACCATGGAAGGAAGGGATAAGAAGCGATGGGTCCCCTGAGCTTCTAGCCAGCCTTGGGCAAGGAGATATTCCGAGCCCATGGATCCTGGATTCCACAGAACTCTGCCTTGATCCAGTAGGTTGAGTGCTTCCTCTCATTTCCCTTTCAAGTCCAAATTTTTCTGACAACAAGCTAGAGTTTGGAATTGAGCTGAATAGCTAGTCTGACTTGTGGAGGGGGTGACTGGGTAGCTGGCTGCTTGATTTACAATTACGAGACCCTTAGCTCTGACAGCTTTCAGCCATTGCTAGAACAAAGGAAGACTTTGGAAATCAATTCTCCATTAACATGTTCCATCTATAATTGATTTGAAGCAGGGGTTACTTGTATCTGTCAGGCTTTCGTGGGGAGAGGAAGATGAAGAGGATGAAGACAAGATGCCTAGCACTTGAGCCACTGGCCTTGGGATCATATTAACATTTTCACTGCCCCAGAGACAGTAAAGCCTCAGCCCCCAAGGGTTAGCTGTCCATTTCCAATGTGTTGGGTCAAGAATCTGACACAAGCATGCCATACCAGGCAGTTAATCAGTCTCCAGATGCTCTACGTAATAACTACCCTAGCCATTTAAAGAGGCAGGCTTCTTTTATCCGAATTTGAATCACCTTACCACAAATCTTTTCTCATGTACTTTCCAGAATAAATGTTTGGAATGTTGCATTTGAAAACACCAGAGAGCCTCCTGACACATCACACTCCTCAGAGCCAAGTGGTATCATCTTGAAGCGAGATCACCAAAACACAGCACAAACCACTCCACCTGGCTGAGATCTAAACATGTTCCTCCTTAGTGCTTCATACTGATTTCTGTCTTAAAGAAATAGAGTCATAAAAGTAATGATAATAAATAATAACCATAATGATAGTGATGCTACAACAGTTAGCATGTCTCAAATACTGACTGTGGCCAAGCACTGTTTTAAGCGATTGGGACGGAATAGCGAATTGAATCCTTACCATAACTCTATGAAATAGGTAATCTCATTATACCACTTTAAAGAGGAAGCTAAAGGACTCTCAGAGAGGTGAGATAATTTGTTTAATGTAACATGGCTCATAGGTGGCAGAGCCAGGGCTGGCAACTTGGTCTGTTTTGATTCTAGAGCCCTGAGCCTCTGAAGACCATCCGATGTTGCCTGAAGGTTAGACTTCCACATGCTCTAAATTCTGAAAGCCCCATTTTCTGTTCAAATGGCAGAAGAATCAGGCTTGCAAGTGACTGTTCCTCTTCCACCTGGGCACTAGCGAGGAGTTGCAGTTCCTCCATGAGGTCTCAAGGGAGAGGCTAGTCTTGAAAATTCTTTCTATGTGTTCAGAATTCTCAGTGCTCAAGGCCTAGGACAAGGCCTCCTTTCCCAGTTGGCCTAGTGCACTGATTCTCCATCAGGGGCCATTTTGCTCCCCAAGCAACTTTGGCCATATCTGGAGACATTTTTGGTTGTCACAACTGGGGTTGGTGCTACTGGCTTCTAGTGGATAGAGAACACGGGTGCTGCTAAATATCCTACAATGCACAGGATAGCTCCCCATGACAAGAAATCATCTGCGCCCAAATATCACTAATGCAGAGGTTGAGAAACCCTGGCCTAGTATATGACAGTAGGTAGGGGCTTACTCAAAAAGATGGACCATAGCTGTGGTCCTGGCTCAGGGCCACGGAAAGAAGAAGGGACCACCTGCTTTGTCTGTTGCAAAGATGGCTTTTAAGGTATCCAAAGGCTTCTTTGAGTGACTGGACAGGAGTTAAGGGCAAGCCAAGAGAACTCTAATCCTCACCAAGTACAGGCCAAGGTTTCACATCCTCAATCCCAATTACAGTTATCAGCTTAAACAACATAAAATATACTCTCCCAATGAACCAGTTTATAATCTGTCCTAATCTCTTCTCTAAATGCCAGTCTTGAAAATGGTATTCAAAAATGATGTTGACTTATAATCCAGGCATTATATCGAGCTTTTTCCTCTACTCCACTTTTTCCATGTCGTATATCATTTGGCTAAGAGAACAAAAGTATCTGTCTATAGCAAATACTCAGCAAGATCCCCTGAAAACCAACCCAAAAGACTACAGAAGAAAAAGATAGGAGATGTGTCTTTTTCTTTACTACCTGCTTCTTCTTTTAAGCTTTTATCATTCATGCTCCCTGGCCATCTAAGGATTTGAAAGCATCTCTGCATACTGAGAAGCAAAGTGGGAAGTCACATGCCATCAGGGATTGTACCTCTGAGCAGATGCAGTTCACACAGTAAACCAACCCATAAGGTTCCAGGTAAGGATGCCATCTCTCACCCACTCTGTACTTCTTGTCTTGAAACACACAGTATGTCTCTGAATCTGTGAGGAACGAGATGGAGAATATGCCCGTTAGAAAACATGGACAAAATCACAAAATCTAAAGGCAAGGACAGGTTTCATCCATTTTACTCTGTACATCAAGAGAAGAGGCATAGGAAATATTAACAGAACCCCTGTGACAGGCTCAGTGTTTTACATGATCCCTTATTTGATTGTACAATGACCCAGTAAGACAGGAGCTACTATTAGTCTCATTTTATAAATGAGACAAGTCAAGAGTCATACAACTAGTTAGTAACTGACATGAGACTCAAACCCAGGTTTACCTGAGAGTGAAGCCAAAATCTTGATTACTGCTCTATTATAATGGTAAGATAGGAGAGCATGCTGTGTGTCCTGCTGGAACATGCTGTGCTCCCTTGCTTTGGAAACACAAGCTAATGTCTGAAATGCTGATCTATTGAAACATTCGCAGAGCTGCCTGGTGGTGGGTAGGTGTGATGAACCAAATGTATTGTGTTAGGTCCCTATAAATGGCTTGGCTCACATATGCTAACATCATTCAATCATTAAACAACTCGGGATCCGAGCCATGTCTGCGACCTACACCACAGCTCATGGCAAGGCCAGATGCTTAACCCACTGAGCAAGGCCAGGGATCGAACCCTCAACCTCATTCATTAACCACTGTGCCACGACGGGAACTCCCAATAAAAATTCTGATAGCTCATCTTGTACTGTAGTTACTTCAGCACATATTGTGTTACTTGTCTTATTTTACATGTCTTATTTCTCCATTAAGGCAAAAGGTCCTCAAACGTAGGCAACATTTATTTTTCACTTTCCATCTATCACGTGGGCCAGAACAGTGTGGCCAATAAACATAAGCGACTGACAAATGGCTAATAAATGAATTTCCAAATCATGTGGTTTGCCTTCCAATACCATCCTCTTATATCTCCTGCTTCCCATCCTCCTCCCCATTACATGAGGTCAGAGTAAACCAAGACTTCTCTTGTTGCAAACACGTTAATTTCTCTCCATACTCCCCAGCAGACATTTTCCTGATGATCAAAATTGAAAGAATAAAGAAAAGACACAAAAGCAAAAAAGAGGGAGAAGATATTTCCAACAAGCAAAATACTAGTGTAAATACAGTATTAGTATCTGGAACATTTTCTAATCATTCAAATCAGTAAGTAAAGGATCAACCAATCCAGTATAAAAATGACTAGGGACATGAATAGCAATTTAGAAAAGAAATGAGAGCAGGCAATAAACAGGAAAAGATGTTCAACCTCAATAGTAATCAGAGATTCAAAATAAAACTACACTGAGATAAATCCCTCAAGTTGCTTACTGCTTCAAGGACCCTCTATGACTCTTTCCAACTTCCCGCAAGATAAATTCCAATTTACTTTTCAAATCTGTATTTCCACCTTCTTCAGGATGATAAACTGGGAGTCAGAAAGCCTTGGTTTGAATGCTAACTAGCTCTAGTTGTGTGGCATTGAGAAAGTTATTTAACTCTGTCAATCTTAATTTTCAACATCTATGAAATATGGATTATACATTTCTCAAGCAAATGTCGGAGGATTAGATAAAAGCTCTTTGTAAGTAATAAAGTGCTACAAAATGTAGAGTGTTATTTTATATGAACTGTTTGTTTTAATCAAAGGCAATGCATGCTCAGTGAATAAAACTGGAAAGCACATGCAAACACAGAAAAAGAACACAATACATAAAGGTATATAGAAAAAAAGAAATATTCCATTCAAACAATTCTAGCACAAGAAGAAACCACTTTTAATATGCTGGTGATTTATAAATATCCTGTGGATTGAAGGAGAAAATCAAAAGGAAAATCAGAAAGTATTTTGTACTAAAAGAAAATGAAAATACAGCATATCAAAATTAGCAGAACTCAGCTAAATAAGTGCTTAGAAGGAAATTTATATCACTAAGTACCTAAATTAGAAAAGAGGAACAGACTCAAATCAATGCCTTAAGAAACCAGAAAAAGTAGAACAAAATAAACCAAAAGAAAATAGAAGGGATGAATAACAAAAAAAAAACTGCTATCAATGAAACTAAAGACAGAAAATAATAGAAAAAAAATCAATGAAACCAAAACTTGGTTCTTAAAGATAGTCAATAAAATTGATAAACTTCCAGCAAGACTAACAATTGAAAAAAAGAGAGAAAATGACAATTACTAATATAAGGACAAAAGAGAGGACTTCATTATAGATCCTACAGATATTAAAAGGATAAAAAGGAGATATTATGAATAACTTTATACCAGTTAACATCTTAGATGAAATGGATGAATTATTTGAAAGACACAATTACCAAAGCTTACTCAAGGAGAGAGAGATAACCTACATCTTCTAAATAAAGGCAAAGGAAGTAGAATAGCCAAAACAAATTTTGAGAAAGACAGATACTGGAAGACATGCACTATGTGATTTCAAGACAATATAAAACTGTAATTTTCAAGACAGTTCAGTGTTGGCAAATGGATAGACAAATACATCAATGGAACAGAATGCAGAGTCAAAAAATAGACAACAGACCCATACAAAGGTTCAAAGGTCACTCAATGGTGCTGGACCATTTGGGTAGTCATATGCAAAACATAAAATGAGCTTTAATCTACATCTCATACATCTACAAAAATTAACTCAGGATGGATCACAGACATGCTTCAATGTAAACCCTAATATTTTAAAACTTCTAAAAGAAAATATAGGAGATTCTCATTGTGATGTCAGGTTAAGCAGAGTTCCTAGATATGATATGACAAGTACAATCCATAAGAGAAATTTTGAAAACTAGGACTTCAGCAAAATTAAGAACTTCTATTTTTGAAAGACAGTGTTAAGACAATAAAAAGAAAAGCCACCAACTGAGAAAAATTATTTGCAAATCACACTTCTGATAAAGGACTTTTATCCAGAATATACAAAGAAATCTCAAACCTTAAAAATAAGGAAACTAATAACCCAATATAAGGAAACTAATAACCCAATTTTTAAAATGGTGTTATAATTTGAATAGACACGCCAACAAAGAAGATACACAGATTTCACACATATCATTAGTCTTCCGGGAAATGAAAATTGGTACCGCTGCGAGCTGTGGTGTAGGTCGCAGACGCAGCTCAGATCCCGCATTGCTGTGGCTGTGGTGTAGGCCGGCAGCTACAGCTCCAATTCTATCCCTAGCCTGGGAACCTCCATATGCCATGGGTACGGTCCTAAAAAGACAAAAAAAAGGAAGGAAGGGAGGGAGGGAGGGAGGGAGGGAGGAAGGAAGAAAGAAAAAGAAAAGAAAGACAGACAGAATTGAAACCACAAGGACATATCAGTACTGACTTAATACAATGGCTAAACTGAAAATAATCTGGCAATACTAAGTGCTAATGAGGATGTGAGGCATGTTAATATACTTTAATAAGACAATAAAAAAAAAGAAATAGAGGAAAGAAAAATCACACATGATTCCGCCACCAGAAGACAACCACTTTTAACATTCTGAGAATACTCTTCTAATCTATATTTTCCTTTTTTAAATTAATAGACTTTGCTTCCTAGAGCAGGTTTAGGTTTACCAAGAAACTGAGCAGAAAGTAAACAAAGTTCCCATATATCCCCTCTTCACATCACCCCTACTTTTTCCTGGCACTAACATCTTGCATTAGTGTGGTACATTTGTTACAGCTAATGAACTGATACTGATATATTATTATTAACTAGAGTACATAGTTTACATGAGAGCTCACTCTTTGTGTAGCTCCACGCATTATGACAAATGCAGAATGACATATATCCACCATTATAGTATCATACAGAATAGTTTCACTGCCCTAAATACCCCATGTACTCTGCCTATTCATCTTTTCCCCCTTCCACTCCCACAACTCCTGAAAACCATGACCTTTTACTGTCTCTAAAAAGATGACTTTTGTCTTTTCCAAGATGACATCTAGTTGGAATGATAGGGCATGCAGTCTTTGTAGACTGGCTTCTTTCACTTAGAAATATGCATTAAAGATTCCTCTAAGTCCTTTCATGGATTGACAGCTCATTTATCATTGAATAACATTTTCTTCGTACGGGTGTACCCCTTGCTTATCAACTCACCTTTTGAAGGATATCTTGGTTGCCTCCAATTTTTAGAAATTGTGAATAAAGCTGCTAAAAAACTTGTGTGCAGGTCTTTGTGTGGCATATGTTTTCACCTCATTTGCAAAATACCTGGGAGTATGGTTGCTGTATTTTACAGTAAAGCTATGTTTAGCTTTTTAAGAAAGTGCCCAAGTGTCTTCCAAAGTGACTGTAGGAGTTCCCATCGTGGTGCAGTGGTTAACGAATCCGACTGGGAACCATGAGGTTGCGGGTTCGGTCCCTGCCCTTGCTCAGTGGGTTAACGATCCGGCGTTGCCCTGAGCTGTGGTGTAGGTTGCAGACGCGGCTCGGATCCCGCGTTGCTGTGGCTCTGGCGTAGGCCGGTGGCTACAGCTCCAATTCGACCCCTAGCCTGGGAACCTCCATATGCCACAGGTGCGGCCCAAGAAATAGCAAAAAGACAAACAAACACACAAAAAAAAATTCAAAGTGACTGTAACATTTTGCATTCCCACTAGCAATGAAGGAGAGTTCTTGTTGCTCCACATCCTTATTAGTATTTTGGCGTTGTCTTTATTTGGGGTATTAGCCATGCTAATAGATGTGTAGTGGTATCTAATTTGTTTTAATTTGCAATTCCCTAATGACATGATATTGAGCATATTTTCATATACCTATTTACCATCTATATGCTTTCTTTGGTGAGGTATCTGTTTGGCTCTTTTGCCCATTTATTGAGTTGTTTATCTTCTTCTTGTTGAGTTTTAAAAATTATTTGTATATTTTCAATATGTCTTCTATTAGATATGCATTTCCCAAGTATTTTCCCTCAGTTTGTGGCATGTCTTTTCACACTCTGTTAACAGTCAATCCCTGGTCTAGGAACTGAGATCCCACATCAAGCCGCTGCAAGCTGCAGCAATAAATAAATAAATAAATAAATAAATAAATAAATAAATAAATTTTAAAAATTAAGAAGTTAAAAAAAACAATGTCTTTTGAATAGCAGAATTTTTTACTTTTAATCAAGTCCAACTTATCAATTTTTGCTTTCATGGAGCATACTTCTGGTGCATCTGAAAACTCATTACCAAACCCAAGGTCATCTAGATTTTGTCCTATGTTATTTTCTAGAAGTTTTACAGATTTGCATTTTACGTTTAGGTCTCTGATCCATTTTGTGAGTTATTTTTGTTTATGGTCAGGTCTTCATTTATTTTTTGCATGCAGATGTCTAGTTGTTCCAGCACCATTTGTTGAAAAAAAAGTATCTGTTTTCCAATGAATTTTCCTTGCTCCTATTGTCAAAGACCAGTTGACTACATTTCTGGGCTCTCTATTATGTTCCACTGATCCATCTGTCTATTCTTTCAACAACATCACATTGTTTTAATTACTATAGCTTTATAGCAAGTCTTGAAGCTGGGTAGTGTCAGTTCTCTAACTTTGTTGTTGTTCTTCAACATTGTGTTGCCAAATATTGTATCTGGGTCTTTTAGGCCCAAAATTAAGGTTCCACATAAACCTTAGAGTAATCTTGTTGATTTCCACACAGTAAATTTCTGGGATTCTTATTGGCACTGCATTGAATCTATAAATTAAGTAGTGAAGTACTGCTATCTCAACAATATTGAGTCTTTCTATCCATGAACATGGAATCTTTTTCCAGTTATTTGATTTCTTTCCTGAGAGTTTTGTAGTTTTCTTCATATAGATCTTTTACACATTTTGCTAAATTATACCTAAGTATTTCATTTTTTGGTGCTAATATAAAGGCATTGTGTTTTCAATTACAAATCCCAACTGTTTATTGATGGTATATAGGAAAGCAATTGATTTCCATATATTTAATTTCATATCCTTCACCCTTTCTATAGTCACTTACTAATTTTAGGAAGGTTTTTGGTTGATTCTTTGGGATTTTAAAAATAATCATGCCATCTGCTAGCAAAGACAGTTTTATTTCTTCTTTCAAAATATGTATACACTTTGTTTCCACTTCTCATCTTAATACATTAGTTAGGATTTCCAGTACAACACTGAACAGGAGTGGTGAGAAAGTACATCATTTCCTTGCTCCTGACCTTAGGGGGGAAATAACTAGTCTCTCTCCATTAAATATGGTATCAGCTGCAGATTTTGTGTAGATGTTCCTTATAAAGTTGAACAAGTCCCCCTCTGTTTCTCATTTGCTGATAGTGTTGGATTTTGTCAAATGGTTTTTCTACGTCTATTGATATCATCATATAGTTTTTCTTTTTCAGCCTATAGATGTGATTTTTGAATGATGAAACAGCTTTGCATACCTGGAATAAATAAATCCCATCTGACTGTGGATTTTTCCTACATTGTTGGATTCAAAATATTGAATTCAAAATATTGCTAATATTTTGTTGAGGATTTTTGAATAAGAGATATTAATCTGTAGTTCTCATTTCTTGTAATGTCTTTGCGTGGTTTTGGTATTAGGGTAATGCTGGTCTCAGAGAATGAGTGGGGGAGTGTTCTCTCTGCTTCTATCTTCCAAAACAGACTGGAGAGTAATGGAATTATTTCTTCCTTAAATGCCTGGTGGAATTCACCAGTTCATCAACTGGGCCTGGTGCTTTCTGCTATAGAAGATTATTAATCTCTTTAATAGATATGAGCCTATTGAGATGGTCTATTCCTTCTTGTGTTAAGTTTTGATTGGTTGTATCTTCCCAGATATTGGTCAGTTTTTTCTTAAGTTATCAAATTTGTGGGCATATGTTCATAATATTTTTATTATGCTTTGGTAGTAGCGATGGTCTTTCTTTCATTTCTTTTTTTTTTTTTGTCTTTTGTTGTTGTTGTTGTTGTTATTGTTGTTGTTGCTATTTCTTGGGCCGATCCCACGGCATATGGAGGTTCCCAGGCTAGGGGTCGAATCGGAGCTGCAGCCACAGGCCTACGCCAGAGCCACAGCAACGCAGGATCCGAGCCGCGTCTGCAACCTACACCACAGCTCACGGCAACGCCGGATCATTAACCCACTGAGCAAGGCCAGGGACCGAACCCGCAACCTCATGGTTCCTAGTCAGATTCGTTAACCACTGCACCACGCTGGGAACTCCTCATTTCTGATATTAGTAATTTGTGTCTTCTTTTTTTTTCCTAGTTAACCTGGCTAGAGGTTTATCTATTCTACTGATCTTTTGCTCTTCTTTTTCTAGTTTCCTAAGGTAGAAGCTGAGACTACTGACATTAGGTCTTTTTTTTATATAATAAATTAGTTCTATGTTATTAATCCCCCCCAAGCACTGTTTTCACTATATCCC
The DNA here is from genome assembly GCF_016906955.1 of Phacochoerus africanus. Classification (NCBI taxonomy): domain Eukaryota; kingdom Metazoa; phylum Chordata; class Mammalia; order Artiodactyla; family Suidae; genus Phacochoerus; species Phacochoerus africanus. Next base: position 94,937,427 of record NC_062560.1, read on the forward strand.
ATAATTTTTATAAACAGTATTTTTATTTTCATATAACTCAAAATATTTTACAATTTCTCTTGAGATTTATCTGGCTTATGTCCTATTTGGAAGCACATCGTTTAATCTTTAAATATTTTGAGATTTTACAGGTATCTTTCTATTCTTGATTTCTGGTTTAATTCCAGTGTGTTCTAAGAGCATACTTTGTATAGTTTCTATTCTTAAATATTTGTTAAAGTGTGTTTTAGTACCCATGAATGTGAGCTTTCTTGGTGAACGAGTTGTGTGTGCTTGAGAAGAATGTGTATTCTATTGTTCTTGGATGAAATACTCTGTAGATGACAATTAAATCCAGTTGATTGATGGTGCTGTTCAGTTTAATTACACCATTACTGATTTTCTGCCTGCTGCATCTGTTAATTACTAATAGAGGGGTGTAAAAGTCTCTAATTATAATGGGGGATTTGTCTGTAACTTCTTTCAGGTCTATCAGTTTTTGTCTCATATATTTTGATGCTCTGTTATGTATTTACATAATTTTCCTTGCTCTGAAGTCTGCTTTGTCTGAAATTAATATAGTTACTCCCACTTACTTTTTATTAGTATTTATCAGCATGCTATATTTTTCTCCATACCTCTACTATTTTTTTGACTTTTTAGAGCTGAACCTGCAGCATATGGAGGTTCCCAGGCCAGGGGTCCAATCAAAGCTGTAGCCGCCAGCCTACACCACAGCCACAGCAACCTCGGGTCCAAGCCACATCTGAGACCTACACCATAGCTCACACAACGCTGGATCCTTAACCCTCTGAGCAAGGCCAGGGATCAAACTCACATCCTCATGGAGGCTAGTCTGGTTCGTTAACCGCTGAGCCATGACAGGAACTCCCAAACCTCTACTTTTAATCCATATGTATCTTTACATTTAAAGTATGTTTCTTATAGACACCATGTGGTTAGGTCTTGTATTTTTTAATACACTTTGATAGTTTCTGTCTTTTAAGGTATACATAGACCATTAACATTTAAAGTGTTTACTGATACAGTTGGATTAATATTGACCATATTTGTAATTATTCCCTATTCCTTGCCCTTGATTGTTTTTGTTTAGTGTGTCTGTGTTCCACTCTTTTTCTGCCTTCTCTAGCTTTAGTTGAGCATTTTCCATTATTCTATTTTCATTCTTCTCTTAGTATATCATTTATACTTTTTTTAATTTAATATTAGTCTTAGAATTTGCAATACACATTTACACTAATCTGAGTCTCCTTTCAAATAGCACTATACTGCTTCACAGGTACTGCAGGTACTTTATAGCAGAGTAGCCCCAACTCCTCTCTCCCATCCTTTATAAAATTGTTGTCATTCATTTCACTTTCGTATAGTCATTCAATATTGCTATTATTATTCTGAACAAACTTCTTCTGTTAGGTCAATTAAGAATAAGAAAAATGAAATATTTTATTTTACCTTCGTTTATTCCTTCTCTACTGCTCTTCCCTTATTTATGTAGATCTGAATTTCTGACCTATATCACTTTCCTTTTTCCTGAAGAATTTATTTTAACATTTCTTGCAAGGCAGGTTGATTGCTGAAAAATTCCTTCAATTTCTGTTTGTTTGAGAAAATCTTTATTTCCACTCACTTCTGAGGAATAATTTTACTGGATATAGAATTCTAGGTTGGTGAGTTTTTCCTTTCAACAATATAAATATTTCACTCCACTCTCTTCCTGCTTGCATGGTTTCTGAAGAGAAATTGAATGCAATTCTTATCCTTATTCCTCTATAAGTAATATGTTTTTTCTCTGGCATCTTTCAATATATTCTCTTTGTGCATTTGGAGTGAATAAGCAATAAGATCCTACTGTATAGCACAGGGAACTCTATCGAGTCACTTGTGATGGAACATGATGGAGGATAGTGTGATAAAAAGAATGTGTGTGTGTGTGTGTGTGTGTGTGTGTATAACTGGGTTACTTTACTGTAAGCAGAAATTGACAGAATATTGTAAATCAACTATAATTTTAAAAAGAAAAGAAAAAAAGATATTCTCTTTGTAGTTTAAATATAATATGCCAGGTGTATGTTTTCTCATATTTATCCTGTTTTGTGTCTCTGAGCTTCCTAGCTCTGTGCTTTGGTGTTTGTCATGGGTTTTGGAAAATTCTCAGCCATTTATTACTTCAAATATTTATTTTGTTCCTTCTCTTTCTCCTTATGGCGTTCCTGTTATATATATATATGCTACAACTTCTGTAATTTTCCACAGTTCTTGGATATTCTGTTGAATTTTTTGTTTTTTTTTTCTTTGTTTCAGTTTGGGAAGTTTCTCTTGGCATATCTTTAGCTCACTGATTCTTTCTTCAATCATATCCAGTGTACTGATGAGGCATTCTTCTTTTCTATTACAGTGTTTTTGATTTCTCACATTTCCTTTTGAATCTTAAGAATTTTCATCTTTTTCTTTACATTGCGCATATAGTCTTACAATGCCTACTTTTTCCATCAGAATTCTCAGCACGATAACATATTTATTTTAAATTCCAAATCTGATTTCAAAATATCTGCCATATCTGAGCCTGGTTCTTATGCTTGATTTGTCTCTTCAGATTGTGTTTTTTGCCTTTTAGCATGCCTTGTGATTTTTTGTTGTTGTTGTTGAAAAGTTGGACATGAAGTACTGGGTAAAAGTAACTGAGGTAAACAGAGCAGTAGTGTGAGATTTTATGTTAATCTAGCTAGGAATCAAGCTATTTTTACCCGGGGTTTTTTGTAGCTAGGGTGTCAGAGGCTAAAATCTGCCTAGTGCCTTTGTATATCTTCTCCCATTGTTTTTGAATTTCCCTAGATTCTCCTTCTTAAATAGTGTCTAAGGCTTGCAGTTCTTTCAATCTCCTGCTACTAAACATGCGCCCTATTGATGTGGTAGTAAATGGTGGGGGAAGGAGAAGTGTTCTATAATCGTTTAATTAGCTCTCAGTCCTTTAATGACCCATATCCCTGATATGTGACCTTCAAAAGTGCTAATTAACTTTTCTCTTTCCCACTGGTGTAGGTGAGACAGGAAAGCTAGTGGAGTTGGGTACATATTCCTTCTTCCAGGTTGGTTAGGCTCTGATAAAACCCAAGTCAATTAGGCTCTGCTAAAATCATTTCCCTTGAGGCCAGGCCTTAGCTAAGGAAAACAAAGAGCTCTGGGCTTATTTCAGAATGGTCACCTTTTCCATTCTCTGCCTGAAGCAGTTAGGAATTTTTCACTAAACCTGAAAACCTGAGGAATTTTTCACCAAAACTGAGAACCTGATGGGGATCCTGGAGGTAAAACTCACTAAAGAAAAGAATTTTTCTCTTTCTAGCCAGAGCATGCTCCTTCTCCAATAATTAGTCAATTATCCTTTTAGTGCTCCTACCAGGGTCAGTAGTGGTCATTGTATTCGTCTGTCTTTCCAGTTTTCAGAGTGAAAAACACAAGGCAGTTTGCCCTGTGACCTTGATTTTCTGACTGATTTAAGAGGAGTTATTGATTTTCATTTCCTTCGGCTTTTTTCTTATAACAATGGAAGTGACAACTTCTGAGCTCTTTACATGTCAGCCCAGAAACTGGAAGCTCTTTCCAATCTTTTTTCTATACATAAAAGTATACAAAGTTTTTTCATTATAAAATTAACAGCATATATAGTACACATTTTGTAAACTACATTCTAAAATTAACACATTGTGGACATTTTTGTGCCATTAAATATTTCCCCCATAGCACATGCCTAATGACATGATTCTACACTAACGCAGTTGAGCCATAATTTCTCAACCAATCCCCTATTTGGGGGTATTAAATTGTTTTCTTTTCTTTCTTAAGAAAATTCCATGATAAACACCCTTGTAATAAACCTCTGTATGCAACTCTGGTTATTTTCTTAATCTAAATTCTTAGAGATAGATTTATTGGGTCAAAGGTTTTGAATGCTTTTAAATTCTTGATCTATATTGTCAAATTGCCTTCCAGAGAAGTTACACTAATTTGCTTTCTAATTGCTATGTATGAAAAAGTCCAACACTGGTTATTTTATTTTATTTGGCTACTTTAATTACTTAAAACTTTGCCAATTTGATGAGGAAAAATAGAAGAAAATTTTTTCTTTATCAGAAAGGTTAAATATATATTAATTTTAGTAACTATTTTTATTTCCCCTGTTATGATATTATTATTAATATTGTTATATTAAGCTATATTCTTGGACTAAGTATAAATGTTCAAAGCCATTTATTAATTAAAAGAATGCAGAAAATGAAAATTACTTTGTGTAATGAACTTGTAAATCTTTCAGCCAAGTCTTAGGAATACAGTTTTCTTGGTATAAACACAAATTAGACTTCTTCTCCATGATGTTCTAGACTGGAGTAAGAAATATTTTAACAATCGCTGCATCTTTAACTGAGGAGAGATAATCATGAATTTCCCAAAACAAACATCTAAATGAGGTACAGTTTGCAAACTTCCATATGTTGGTGAGAGGACAGTGATTGTTTCTCTACAATAAATTTATAATCTCAATGACAAACACCTAAGTTATTTGTATTTCATATATACAACTTCCCTAGTCATTTCAGAAGGAATCTGAGTATATGCTTAGGAGTCTAGCATAAACTGTTCTACTTGTATGGCTCTGCAGCCATTGATACTTAAATGGAGGTAAGCTAGAAATTACTTTGTCGATTTAAATCCACATTGCAAAGTAAGATGGAACACTGTGGGAGTTGTCACCACAGCACATTGGGTTAAGAACCTGACTGCAGCAGCTCAGATTGCTGCAAAGGCACAGGTTTGATCCCTGGACTGGAGCACTGGATTAAAGGATCTGACATTGCCATAGCTATGGTGTAGGTCGCAGCTCTGGCTCGGATTCAGTCCCTGGCCTGGGAACTTCCATATACTGCAGGTGCAGCCGTTTAAAAAAAAAAATGGAACCTTGTGTATTATGCATTTGATTTGAATTATATTGCCAGAAATAATTAGCTCACTCAGAGGTTGACAGGAGATCTACCTACTTAAAATATGAAATTGGGTGAGCTTTCACTATCAGCTATGTGACTGCATGGTTAGGTGACTTATTCTTTTCTTGCTGAAAATGAAATGGCATATAAAAGACAAAGGCCTCTGAAAGAGGCCTTTTAAGCAAGCACTAAAATAAGACAAGCTATCAACATGTGGACTTCAAGTGCATTTACATATTTTTAAAACACATCCAAATTGTTAAAGGTTCTAACTTGTAGGAAAGCCTGTTTCCAAAGGAACAGTATATACTGATGCCACAAGGAGGGTATTCTTTACATACAGCTTTTAAGCAAGTTGCTGTCACTTCTCTAAAATATCTTTAAGACAGGTTATTTCATGGACACTATTAAATGGATCCTTCCAATATATCTGAGCTCACCATTATTTATCAAAACCACAGATGATACAAATGACTTGTTTCATCCAATAGATTATGTTTCCCCCAAATTCAGCCTCTAAAGAGTATTGCCAGACAATGTGTGAAAATTGAGTGATCTGAATTTTCCTGCTCCAAATTTGGCTCAAAGGCTGAAGAGGTGGATGATAAGTGTAAAAAGAAGCCAAGGAACCACATGCTGAAAAACATAGAGCCAAATGAGAACGATGACAATAGTAATAACAAAAACAACAAAATGTGTTGAACACTTCCTATGAGCTGGGCTCTATTCTAAGGGTTTTACATCTATGAACTCACGAAATTCTTCTAACAACCCTACAAGGTAAATTCCATTATTAGCCCCATTTTATATGTGAGGAATCTGAGACACAGTGAGGTTTGGTAACTTGCCCAAGTTTACATGACTAGTCAAGGCATGGTGGTGGGATTCAAACCTAAGCAGCCTGGCCTCAGAACCAAGGACTGGAACCACAACAGAATTTTGCCTGTCCTGCTATAAGATGCATGCCACCCACTTATAGAACTTGGAAGATAAAGGGCTTCCAAACATTCTTGCCTAACTTTCTCCCAAAATACCCTTCCACCTCTGAAACACAGCTTTGCTCACCTTTTAAAGAATCAGGTGTTGTCTGTAGTGAAGTCAAGTCAGCCTCAAATAGACTATGTGAAAGGACACAGCTGGCAGACTTCAATTTGCGTTTTTTAGTATCTATCACAGGGATAAATCAAAGTATGAAATAGTGCCCATGCTCTCAAGGACTATGAAATCTAGCTGGGAAATCACAAGTAACCCAACCACAAGTTCTTCATTTTTTTTTATACCTAACAACACTTTCTTCATAATACTCACATGCCATTTATCTGATATTATGGTACCAAGGTCTTAAAAACTATGCATCTAGAGGATGAAAATATCTTACCTAAACACTAACTTCCAATATATATCTGACCATAAGTCCAAACACAATGGTCTTTCACCAAGTACATTGGTCCTATTACCTCAGCAATATGGGATTTGGCTAACAATGCCCCAGACAGAAATTTACACATTTCTGGAAGAAGCAAATTCAGGAATGAAATGCAGGGATAAGAAGCTAAACATTAATGCCACTGGTGCTATTAAACAATGCTTCTGCAATTACTGACACTGATTTTTTCCATTACATAACAAAAGTAAACACTATAATCTAAGATATGTTTTCCCATGGTTGTCCAAGATTGAGTGGTTAGCACAATTACAGCTGATTTCTCCATGAATACACTGAACAATTATCACTTTGCAGAAACAACAATACAGTCCGTTTCAGCACATGCTTATGAGTCTGAACTTTTAAAAACTTTTTGACATCACCCAGGAGTGAGTTTCATTGAGTTACACAGCATCACTGACCACACCTAAAGTTCCAGTATATTGTCTTGGACAAGAAGCACAAATGAGACGATTTTAATGAAACAATGATGCCTCACCAACTTCAAGCAGATACAGGCAACAAAAACAGGCTTATTACTTGCCAGGATCTGAGAGATACCAGCTGGAGAATTCCTGATATACCACTAACTAATGGTATCTGCCGAGATGAACGTGGTCCCAAGGGAATTCCAACTAACATTTGAGATGGACCTTCAACCTGCATCATCATAGCTATTTTTCAATTGGTTCCGTTGGTCCTAAAAGCCCTAGAATTAAAAGTGGAAATCCCTGCTACTTTAGGGGCCCCTGTTAACAGAAACAATGACGACAAAAAGTAAGCAACAGAGATGTGCCACTGTGCCATCAATGCTTTGCCCAACCATTACTGTCCAGCACCCAGGGATAGGTCAAAAAGTCAGTAACTTTATCACCAGTCTAAAGGCATGAAAACATTCCCATGAACTCTTTTTGAGAAGAGCTATTACGGCAGAGACATCATCATGTAAGTACTACAATAATATTTATTTTATTATAACACATTCAGTGAGTAGAAAAGGAGAGATGAATTTTTGCTGTTCATTATATGAATGGACAAATCAAGCAAAAAAATTCCTTTTTAAGTATTTATTTTTTTAAAGGGCTACTATAATAGTGAAGACAAATGAAAAGCAAAAGTATTTCTCTTCTGGAGTTCCCATTGTGGAGCAGCAGAAACAAATTTGACTAGGAACCATGAGGTTGCAGGTTCGATCCCCGGCCTCGCTCAGTGGGTTAAGCATCCAGCATTGCCGTGAGCTGGGGTGTAGGTCACAGATGCAGCTCGGATCTGGCATTGCTGTGGCTGTGGCATAGACCGGCAGCTACAGCTCCGATTCGACCCCTAGCCTGGGAACCTCCATATGCCATGGGTGAGGCCCTAAAAAGAAAAAAAAAGTACTTCTCTTTTGTCATTTATCAAACTTGAAGCAGACAGAGGAAAGGTAAGATGAAGTAGTCACTACAGGGGGAAAAAAGTGCCCTATTTCTCTGGAAATTGGGTTTCTAGAATTGATGTCTCAGTCAGATTCCCTTGGGGCTTTAAGACTTCATTTCCAGGCTGTGGAAGTCAGTGAAAAAGGAAAGCCAGGAAAAAGCAAGTTTTCCACTTTGGGTATACAGCTTATTCCTCTTTATCTAGGACTTAATTATCTTATTCCTACTTGTTGGATCATTTTCCAAGATTAATTCAACTTATACACTGAGTGGCCAATGCACAACATGGCCCTCCCACTACCTGCCGTGTGTGTGTGTGTGTGTGTGTGTGTGTGTGTGTGTGTGTGTGTGTGTGTCTTTTCTACGGCTGCACCCGTGGCATATGGAGGTTCCCAGGCTAGGGGTCTAATCGGAGCTGTAGCTGCCAGCCTACACCACAGCCACAGCAAAACAGGATCCCAGCCGCGTCTGCGACCTACACCACACACAGCTAGATACCTAGGTACCGCCAGATCCTTAACCCACTGAGTGAGGCCAGGGATCCAACCCAAAACCTCATGGTTCCTAGTCAGATTCGTTTCCATTCCACCAAGACGGGAACTCCAACTACCTGCCTTTTCTACTAGCTTTTCTACTAGCAAGTAGGCAAACTCAATGAGAAGAAAAGGGTCCATATTTCAAAAAGTTTTGACAGTTGAGCAAGGCGACCTCATTGGCTAAGATGAGAAATGGAGATTTTTCCATGAAATTTCAATTCATTGTGCCCTTCAATCTCCCATTAGCATGGGTAACTGGGACTTGATGGTATTCTCATTAGTCTTTACTATGAGGCCATGGGAGATCCTTTTACAGAAAGGCTGCTCAGCTGGTGAAACCTGATCTGAATATTTTTCTGGCTAAAATAATCTCTTACTTGTCATCTGGCATAGGACTTTGGGCAAAAATCAAAGTGCTTGTTTGGAAAAACAAATTGTTCTTTCTCTCAGCACCTCAGCCGCACAAGTCTCTGCTAAAGGAGGTTGACTTTCCATTTGGTCAAGAATTCAAATCGTGCTCTTGAACTTTTCACAGCATGCCCTGCAACTGGTCTCTAAAATGTCCCGCTTTCACTTCAGACAACATGGGCTATATCTCCACCACTGGTGCATTTTAGAGAATCAGTTGCAATTGACATAATAAGCCAAATGGGTTACAAGACAGTGCTTCTTTTTTTTGGGGGGGGGGTGGCCACACCTGCAGCATATGGAGGTTCCCAGGCTGGGGGTTGAATCAGAGCTGTAGCTTCCAGCCTACGCCACGGCCATAGGAACACAGGATTTGAGCCATGTCTGCGACCTACACCACAGCTCACGGCAACGCCGGATCCTTAACCCACTGAGCAAGGCCAGGGATCGAACCTGCATCCTTGTGAATGCTAGTCAGATTCGTTAACCGCTGAGCCATGACAGGAACTCCAATAGTGCTTCATTTTTATAAAATAACATGTATGTATAGCTGAGATGGGAAAAAAAAAAAAAAGGACTAGGAACTCCTGTTGTGGTACAGCAGAAACAAATCCAACTAGTATCCATGAGGATTCAGGTTCAATCCCTGGCCTCACTCAGTGGGATAGGATGCAGATGCGGCTCGGATCTGGCATGGCTGTGGCTATGGTGTAGGCTGGCAGCTGTAGCTCCAATTCAATCCCTGGCCTGGGAACTTCCATATGCTACAGGGACAGCCCTAAAAAGCCAAAAAAACCCAAAGACTAGAAGTTTATATGCCTCCTTACACAAATGTTGAGATTACCAATGACTTATGTTTTCCTAATATGTTTATGTCCCTTCTGAATGTTTAAAAATGAGCATCTGGAGTTCCCATTATGGCTCAGTGGAAACGAATCTGACTAGCATCCATGAGGACACAGGTTCGAGCCCTGGCCTTGCTCAGTGGGTTAAGGATCTGGCGTTATCATGAGCTGTGGTGTAGGTCACAGACACAGCTCAGATCCTGTGCTCCTGTGGCTGTGGTGTAGGTCAGCAGCTACAGCTTCGACTGGACCCCTAGCCCGGGAACCTCCACATGCCTCAGGTGTGGCCCTAAAAAGACAAATGGACAAAATAAATAAATATTAAAAAATTTTTTAAATGAGCATCCGTTTTTAAATTTTAAAAAATCATGTTAATATAAAGTTTGCTTAGGGCATCTGATAAATGACTGTCAAGTCTACCAGTCATTTGTATAATATGTCCATGTTCTAGCCTTCAATGAACTTACATCATCCAGAGGGAAACTATCTGGACCACATTTCCTTAGCACTCGTAGAAAGACTTTTATGGAGTTTTTTTTGTTTTGTTTTGTTTTTTTTTGTCTTTTGTTGTTGTTGTTGTTGTTGCTATTTCTTCAGCCACTCCCGCGGCTATCGAGTTTTAATACTTGTCCTCTTCCTTTACAGAGGGTCAATAAAGAAATGCTGAGGTAGGAAATAAATCTCTGTAGATGACACTCATTTTCTCTTGCCAACAAATGCAAAGTCTCTCTCTCTCTTTTTTCTTTTTAGGGCCACACCCATGGCACATGGAGGTTCCCAGGCTAGAGGTCAAATCAGAGCTGCAACTGCCAGCCTACACCACAGCCACAGCCACAGGGGTTTGGAGCCACATCTGCGACCTACACCACAGCTCATGGGAACATCGGATCCCTAACCCACAGAGCGAGGTCAAGGATCGAACTGACATCCTCATGGATACTAGTTGGGTTTGTTACCGATGAGCCACAAGGGGAAGTCCCAAAGTTTCTCGTTTTATCTTTTCAGGAAACATAAGGCAGTTTGGACTGTGAATACTCTAATGCACTAACCAAGTGTTTAAAAACATCCACGCTTTCTACTTTTGTCAGATGGCCTCTATTTTTTGTTTCTTCTTTGAAAAAAGTTATCTTGCAACTGTCCTTTCATATATAACCTGAATCTGATCTTTTTAGAAGCAGGCAGGTTATAAACCTTAAATGAATAAAAATACCCTTAGCAATAATCTTGTGACAATGATAAATGTCCAGTTGTACTCCAAATATCTAAAGCCAGAGCCTTGGTTTCCCTTGTCCCATCTCCCTAGCCCCTATTCTGGCACCCTTATTTTGCTGTCCAGAAAGCAAGAATTCCTCTCCGTTCATAAGCAGAGAAACTTGAGTTCAGAGAGAGCATGAATGACTCAACCAATACCACACAGCGAATAACAGTACTGACCAGAAACCAAGTCTCCTGACTTAAAGCACAGTCCTCTTTCCATTAGACTACGAGGACATTCCGATCCTACTGAGATGTCAAGAGAAATCTAAGAAGCATGGACATAGAGGCACATATTTTAAACCTTCCTCACAGATTCCCTTTGGCTTAGCTTATTTAGGTTCCTGAACAACTTTGGTCCTAGTCTCTGCCTCTGGAGTCCCAAATAGCCTTTTGCCTCTCTTAGGAATTCCAGTGCCAAAGTTCTTTACTCATTCACCCGCCTTATCTGTTCTGCGTTAAGTGGCTGCCATGTGCAATGGACTGGGCTTCTGTTCAAGAGAATGCACAGGCTTCCTCAGAGAACTGCCAGAGCAAACCGGTGTAATGAATAGAACAATGAACTTGGAGACCTGGGTTTTAGTTCTGACCCTGGCTTGGACTTGCTGTCGGTCCTTGTACAAAGTCACTTGGCCTCACTGGGTTTCAAGTTTCTCATCTGAAAACAAAGGGGATAATATAGCTTGGCTTGCAAGACTGTTACTCTAGTGACTACCACTTATTAAAAACTGTGTGCCAGGGACTGTCGCAAAGCCCTAAGTGTGCACAATCTCATTATTCTTCAAATGACCATGTTGACATTGAATACGCCATTATTCCCCCAACTGCACTGATAAGAGCACTGAAGCTGGAGAGGTTCAGCAACAATCCCAAGGTAAATAAGAAAGACGTGGCGCTGGGGTTTGGATCTATGTGGACTCCAGGGCTTCTACACCCAACCTCACTGGCCCCCCAACATAAAAATCATTAAGAATATACCTTGAAAAGCATTAAGCTATCTCATTTTAAGGTATTCTTCATTTATCCTACTTCCACCTATTTAAACTTCTAAGACACGAATAGGTCTAACTTTTGCTCATTTCCTTTTGTTGTCAAATAGTCACCTTGAATGCGAGAACCTGGAGGTAGAAAACCCAAGGCTTTCTGGTTGGCTTTCACAATGAAGAGGCTCTGGGTGGCTCCCTTAAGGCCATGCTTCCCATGTCTCCAATTTTCTAGATGTTTTCTTCCTTTCCTTCAAACTTTTAGGGACTCGCCCTTCCCGGGAAGTTCAGAGGCCCATTTTCAGCCAAATACAAATGTTGGAAGCTTTTCTCCTAAGGAGAAAAGTGAGTGAGAATCGAGTTCCTTGGAAGATCCTGCTAGCTCACCTTATAAAGCAGGAATGGATGCCATGAAATACACTTTCTCCCCCCAGGATGTCTGCCAGCCTTGGCATAGGCTGGCCCATTTGAGATACATAATTGAACATCCTTAACGACTCAATTCTTCCACCTCACTTTGATTAATAGCTCATTACCTAAGTCAGATCTGCCAAAAGAGGCAAACTCTGCAGCCTGTTTGTCCTATATTTGTACGAATATCATGCACTGAATGTTACGCTCCTTTGAACTTCAAAAGAGCTTCCTGGCCTCTTTTGACTACAACTTTAACACCAGAGCATAATGGAGTTACAGAAAGAACTTTTCCCGGGTAAGACCTCAAACCTTGCTGCTTCTGGACAGTAACAAACTTTTATATAAGCCATAAATGGCCCATTCATCCACTGCAATGCACCAGCAGTATTTCCTGGGTTCCTAAGCCTGTTTTCCCTCCTGTGAGAGGCAAGGTCACTCTAGCTAGTCAACAACTGAGCCAGTGGCAGCACCCACTCCTAACTTTTCTTGTGAAAACAGCTTTCTGCAATTAAAGCGTCTTCTCCAGACCTCCTCAGACGTGACACCAATCGAGTGAGCATCTTTGCCCATAGCGGCATCCCCCCCTCATTCCACCCTGATGCCTAAAATAGGAGAGCAAACAGGCTACAGAGCAACTGCTTTGACCTAGAAGCTTCTATTCGAACCAGCTTGTGAAGGATCAAAAACCTTGGCTTCCTTGAGTAAAATGGTATCAGGCAGCAAGGAAAACACAAAGGTTTTTTTTTTTTTTTAATTAGAGTAGAGTTGATTTGAGTGTTATGCCAATTTCTGCTGTACAGCATGGTGACCCTTACACTTACCCATTTTCTGAAGTTTCTCTTTCTCCTTTCTCCACTCGCATACCCCCCTTCTCTAGAACTCAACAGCAGAAATATGGTAAACATGATGTTCTTTTACTTTAAGGGACTTTTCCCTGTTGTAAAAGTAACACTTGCCAATGATGAAAACTTTGGAATAAATAGAAGTGTAAAAAATGAACAAAAATAACAGTCATGAACCTACCACCGAAAGATAAAAAAATTAGTTTCCTATTGCACACCACACATGAATATAAATTTAACATGGAAACGAGAACTATAGGTAAAACCCCAAAGTATGGAAGCCATAGAAGAAAAAAGTAAGAATACAGAGTGGAGGGAGTTCCCTCGTGGCTCAGCAAGTTAAGAACCTGACATAGTGTCCATGAGGATGTGGGTTCCATCCCTGGCCTCACTCAGTGGGTTAAGGATCCAGCGTTGCTGCAGGCTGCGGTGTAAGTCACAGATGCTGCTCAGATCTGGCATTGCTGTGGCTGTGGCAGAGGTCTCAGCTGCAGGGCCAATTCAACCCCTAGACTGGAAACTTCCATATGCTACTGGTGCAGCCATAAAAAAGGGAAAAAGAAAGAAAAGAAAAAAGAATGTGGAGTGGGAAAGACCCTCCTAAGAAGAAGAAATCAACCAGCCATAAAGGACATGAATGACAGGTCTGACCACACAAAATTTAAAACTTCTGTATGGGAAAATACAACTTATACAAAGTTTAAATTGAATGGCAGTCTGGGAAAACAATGTATGAAATGCAAAGGGTTAGTAGCTCCCAATGTGGTGCAATGGGATCAGCAGCATCTTGGGAGCACTGGGATGCAGGTTTGATCCCCAGCCTGGCACAGTGGGTTAGGGATCTGCCATTGCCACAGTGGTGGTTTAGTTCGCAGCTTCGGCTCGGATCTGATCCCTGGCCTGGGAGTTCCATGTGCTGAAGGGTGGCCAAAACCAAAACAAAACAAAAGGTTAACAACAACATTTGAAATAACAAAATGATAATAAATAAGCTTTTGTAAATCAATAAGATAAGCACCCAACTGAAAAATAGCCAATTCAGAGAAGAAATATAATTGAATTAAAAATAATTGAAAAGACACTCCCAGAGTTCCCACTGTGGCTCAGTGGTAACAAACCTGAGTAGTATCCATGAGGATGCCGGTGCGGGTTCCATCCCTGGCCTTGCTCAGTGGGTTAACAATCCAGTGTTGCTGTGAGCTGTGGTGTGGGTTGCAGACATTGCTCAGATCTGGCGTTGCTGTGACTGTGGCAGGGGCCAGCAGCTGCAGCTTCAGCTCCAATTCGACCTCTGGCCTAGGAACTTCCATGTGCCGCACGTGCAGCCCCAAAAAGCAAAGAAAGAAAGAAGAAGGAGGGAAGAAGAAAAGACACTCCAGCATTAGGAAAATATTATAGCAAAACCGAAATATAATTTCTCTTAGTAAACTGTCCCTAAAATACAAAGATTAATAATATGTTTAGCGAAGGAATGAGGAATGGACACATGTAAAAAGATGGTGGAAATATAAACTAATAAAATTTTTTAAAGGACGATTTGACAGTTCTGACCAAAATTAAAACTGAACATACATTCTTACTAACAATTACAAAAACTTGCCTAAGTGCCATAAGGTGTTCATGAATGCCTTCCTTATCGTAATGGCAAAAACTGGAAATAAATATCTACAAATAGGGACTGGTTAAACAAACCATGGGCAAACGCACATAATTGGAAACTATGTAGGCATTAGAGAGAATATGGTACTGTTACACTGCCATGAATAAAAGCAAGTTTCAGGGAGAAAAAAAAAAGGTAGTATCTCATTTTTGTAAAAGAAAAAGATCCTATAGCCTTGTATGTATGTTTTTATAACACACAGAGGAAAGAGTTTGGAAGAACACATAACAAACTACTATGAATGATCATCACTGCAGAGTGGGATGAGAGTTGAGGGTTACACATACTCTATGAAGCTCAGATATTTTCACACCACTTTGTTCAACAAGTATTGTTAATTTTACAATTTAAGAAACTTTAAAAATAAGTCAATATAAGCATTTTCTAGGGCTCTCCAATTTTCAGGAAGCAGTGTCTGAATGATAGCATGATAGTACATTACACGGATCATTTATGTAACCATTCCTCACCGCTTCCAACTTCTCTTAGAGCTGTAATATCAATCTCTGCATGTGGTGTGTGTGTGTGTGTGTGTGTGTGTGTGTGTGTGAAGGTAACATACACAGGGCATATTCTTTGAGAGTTTCCTTTTATTATTATTTTTTTTTTGGTCTTTTTGCTATTTCTTGGGCCGCTCCCGCGGCATATGGAGATTCCCAGGCTAGGGGTCCAATTGGAGCTGTAGCCACCGGCCTACGCCAGAGCCACAGCAACGCGGGATCCGAGCCGAGTCCGCAACCCACACCACAGCTCACGGCAACGCCGGATCGTTAACCCACTGAGCAAGGGCAGGGACCGAACCCTCAACCTCATGGTTCCTAGTCGGATTCATTACCCACTGCGCCACGACGGGAACTCCGAGAGTTTCCTTTTACTGGAGATAATTTTGTAAATGTCTTTGCGACAGTTCGCTTGGTTGTGGCCACAAAGAATGATCCTGAACAGCTCATTCAGGGAATGACCATGACCTTAGCCTCATTATCTGACTATAAGCCTGAAAGACTAGACCAGAACCAGTCCCCTAGGCCATCTGTTACATAATCATTTTGACACCAATTGAATATCAAAAGAGCTTGGGACAAACTCATAGGCAGCAGGAAATGTTAGAGAGTAATAGTTTGAGGTCTGTCAATCGTTTTTCGATCGTATTTTTCCTTGGTTTGTCAATTAAGCGCTAAGTTGCTTGGACAATATTCCTTAGTTCTCCATGAATATGGAAGGCTTCCCAGAAGAGATAGTCGTCTAAGAGTTACAAGCTTCCCCGTGATGCCATAAGGCCATAAGGCAAGTTTCTCCCTGAGAGGGTGGATTTTTTTTTTTTTTCTTTTTTGTCTTTTTAGGGCCACACCCGCAACATATGGAAGTTTCCAGGCTAGGGATTGACTCAGAGCGGCAGCCAAGGGCCTACACCAAAGCAACACGGGATTCAAGCCTTGTCTTTGACCTACACTACAGCTCACAGCAACATCA
Source organism: Phacochoerus africanus (assembly GCF_016906955.1). Lineage (NCBI taxonomy): Eukaryota > Metazoa > Chordata > Mammalia > Artiodactyla > Suidae > Phacochoerus > Phacochoerus africanus. The sequence continues at coordinate 94,953,656 of NC_062560.1, forward strand.
GATCCTTAACCCACTGAGCAAGGCCAGGGATGGAACACACGTCCTCATGGATACTAGTCAGGTTCTTAAACTACTGAGCCACAGCGAGAACTCTCGACGGTGGTTTTTAAGTCCAGCTGCTTGTGAGCTGAGCTAAGAATGGACAACTTTGCTATCACATCCACTTAAATCAAGGAGGACTTCCGGAAAAGGAGGGTTCCGAGGTGGACAATACATTCAAGCAGAAGGAGAAGGAGATGGGTTGAGGACTACGAGAGGTGAGGCTGATCCGAGCTTCCTTGCTGATGCGGGGTCCTGCTAAACTTCCCTTTGTGTCTCCATCATCCTAACTATGACCACAAATCACTCCTGTTTAAGAGCCTAATCAAAGGCCCTATTCAGGAAGGAGACTCCCCCTACTATGAAAATCACAGTGGGATGGAAAGCCATGTAACAATGGGATAGGTTTGGCACTGTTCTCCCTGTCAGCAAGCCGCATGCCTGATATATTCAACTTATGCTGACCAAGGAGATAAATGTTTAAGTGATGGACTTCAGAGGCTGTGTCAGCTCCTACCAAGCATATTTTCACAGTTCCTTCTCATGAATAAGTGCAGTGGAGCAGAGAATGCCCCTCTTGGACCAGTTCCACTTGGTGCTTCTTTTCATGCAGCCCCAAAAGGGGGAACTAGAGCTGTGGCTTTTCCTTCAAATGTAGAGCAAAGGTCCACCTCCGAGGTGGCTGCAAGTGGCCCAAAATAGGTGAGGCTCGCACTGTGTGAAGGGCAGCAGAAAGCTCCTAACAGGAGCAGAGATGTCAAGGCTTACTCATAAAGCTCCCGAATGGGGCCACAAGGAGGGTTAATTACCCCCTCTCCTGCCACTCTGCTCTCCTCCAATGTCTTAGCCCATCACACGGATCGCTGACTTTCTAGAAATATTCCCTGGCTTTGCGGGGACGTTCCTTTCAATAAATGGCATCCAATTTGCTCACGGTCCCTGGAATCTCAATTTCCTCAAAGGATTTTTCATCTGAATCCTGTTCATGGGAAGGTTTTTTTTCCTTCTTCGTTTTTCAGCAGAAGGGACTAGGCAGAGCCTGCTTGATTTTTGCCCCCCCCCCCCTTTTTTTTCTTTTCTGTGTTATTCTTTTTCATAAACTGAAAACCTTTGCTGAAGAGTCTGAAATTTGGGAAAAAATCCAGCTCATCTGTCAGATATTTCTAGAATTACGTAAAATGGAATGAGATTTGTACAGTTTAGAACAGGAAAAGGAAAATAGGCTAATGTGTCATGTGTTCTACGAGATGAAAACTATATGATAATCAGAAAAACAGCCGCAAATTTAGTTGGCCCCATTCAAAGCTTTTATTCCTTTATCAACTCACTCATAAACCAGTAACATTCACTTTCTTCTCTTAGAATAATGGCATGGCCACATTTGGGCTAAATCACAATTCCTACAGATTATAACCACATTTTCAGAGAAATCAGAAGAAAATATCTTGTTTTTTAAACTCAAGACACTTACGTTTAACTTGCTCTGTCTTGCTTCCTTCTAGGAAAAGAAATAACAGCAACAAGGAAAAAATATAGCTCGTGCCTCCCATTTTCCACTTTTTTCTCATTCTGGCCACTGCAAAAGGCAACTTGGAACTTTTAGGACCTGGTATATTCAAGCTGCTGGGAAGAAAGCAGAAAAAAAAAGACTTAGAACAGATCCTCTGGAACTTGCAGTGGAGGGGGGGGATGCTGGAGAATTTACATAAGTGTAAGCATTGTTTTCCTGCTAAGAAAGAGAACTTGCCTCTCCTGTCCTGCAAAGATTGTGGGGGGAAATTCAAGCACATGAACATACATTCCTATCCAATACTAAGGGTAAAATCCTTACAGACAAGTCCTAGGAAAATAAAAATAAATTTTGAAATCCTCGTTTCAAAGGGAATTAAAGTTGATTTCTCAAGAGATTTTCTTTGGGAGAAAAGGGAAACTGGGGTTTGCAAAACGGCTACTTTGGCAAACACGATAAAAATAATAGGCAGTGACCCAAACAATTTCTGAAATGAAAGTTAACTGATCTTAGCTTCGAGACTACCGTTATTTGCATGTTTCAGGGATGAGGCACGAGCTGATCGATGTTTCTCCTGGGTCTCTTATGAAATCCATAAGGATCTTCAGTTTGGCTACTTAATGTTGGAAAAGATAGATGTAATTAGCAAATACATACAATTTAAACACCTGAATGGTTCAGACATGTTCCTCTCACATGAAGCGCCTAAGGAAATGGAAATTGAAAATGGGCCCATTTTTTTTTTGTCTTTTGTCTTTTTAGGGCTGTACTCACGGCATATGGAGGTTCCCAGGCTAGGGGTCGAATCAGAGCTGTAGCCATTGGCCTATGCCAGATCCAAGCCGGGTCTGAGACCTACACCACAGCTCACAGTGACACCAGATCCTTAACCCACTGATTGAGGCCAGGGATCAAACCTGCACCCTCAGGGATACAAGTCAGAGTCGTTTCCACTGAGCCACAATGGGAACTCCTAAAATGGGCCCTTTTTAAAAAGCTATTAGGCAAATTTAAATAGGTAGTGTGTTCACATTGCATCACCATGCAAAAGACCATCCAGAAAGCAACTACAATTCTTGAAAACATGAGATTTGCACTTCCAGTCTAAGGAGTGGAAATCTTAAACCTCTTGAGCCTTAAAACACAGACGGTTTGCTAGAACTCATACCGGCCACGGGTCATTTCCATAGACTTTAGAGCTGGTAGGACTCTTCCAATGGGTGATTTGAAAAGATTTAAATAATTCGAGAAACATATTTCAACCTGGGGTTAACCTGGAATGAGAACGGAGCGCATCGGTCTTTTCGGAGGGTCCAACCTAAATATTGAGGATGGAGAGCTGGACAGAATGGCAGATGCTCAATCTGGAGAACTGAATTGTCCTTGGGCCATGACGTGGATGCCACGGCTCTACTTTCAATGCCGTGAAGTTGGCCAGATAATTTGAAATCTATGGTTTCAAATTATGAGTATGGAACCAAAGAAGAACTGAGCATTGAGCATTGAGGAGAAGGCAGCACTGGTCTGCCTTCTCTACCTCCTCCCTGCTCCCGACCCAAGGACAAAATTCTCTGAGGACAGGTTCCTAGCCTTCCGAAGGCCTAGGTTCTGAGGTCTCGGTCCCCTCTGTGAGCTTTTGGCCCAACTTCAGTCACTCTGTCCTCTGAAAGCTACCAGGTTCCCTTGAAGCAAATCATTTCCATGAACAGTTTAATACAGCTCCCCTCCCCGGTGAGGTTCTTCCTGAGCCTACTTTAATAAGCTTATCCTCCAAAGCTTCCAAATGAGAAAGCTTTTTTTTTTTTAACTGCTGAACTCTAATGTATCACAATCACATATGGATCTCAGAGGCTATTTCCGAAACCACCGTTTTCGGGTCTCCCCATGTAAGAACCCACTGGGCTGTTTATCTTTTACAATGGTTGGGTGATTGGGTGAACAGTAGTATTGCTTCATAACTCAAGCTGGCAAGAAAACGGCTCTTAGAACTTCTTTGCTTTTCTTGAGTCTCGACTAATGGTATGAGCAAATAGAAAGTTGGTGACTAGAGAGCAATTAATCTCTGTTGGCGATCCTGTCATCTACGTGGCCTCCCAGGCTGTGGTAGCGAACATCAGAGAAGGAATCGCTTTATAAATAATCACTTTAGATTTACAAGATCCTCAAGTCCTGCCTTTGTATTCCGTGCAGAACTATAAACCCTCTCCAGGTCTCTGTTCAATCTCTCGTTATCCTTTAAAGGTTCTCTTTTGAGGGAGGGGGGCAGTTCAAGACATTTGTTGGGGTTGCAGCAATAAACACAAGCAAGCATTGCTCAGCAAACATGCCGACTCTTACACTTGCACAGAGCCAAACTGTCCTTAATTTTTCAAATTATACTTTGACCCAGTTAACTGGAGTTATTTCAGCATTAACTCTCTGTCTGCTTCACACAGGCCGTTGTGCCATTGAACTTGAACTGGCTCTTTTACAGGTTACTCGGAAATGTATCCATTGACATATTTTGGGGGGATCCAGGCCCCAACGAGAAAACAAAACCCCGGGACTAACACTGCGGAGTGAGGGAGGGTGAGTGGGCTTTATAAGAGCACCAGAAACATGTCCGAACCTACAGAAATACATGGATTAAGGTGCCCCCGTGAAACGAGCTTTCACATAGTACATTTCCATCAAGCAAAGGGACTAAGGGCTCCTCGCCCAGCTGAAACTGCAAGGCGTTCTGGGCCACCAAGTGTCAGGGGTCTGTTCATTCTCAGAAGAGGTCTCCCCGAGTAGAACAGAACCAGAGACATTCTGAAAGGAAGGCTAAGGGATGAGCATGTCAGCCAGCTCTTCACGCCCCACAGTGTCTCTTTAATCCTCCCGAGAGGCTTCACTGCCCTTGTAATCTCACATTCACTATCATCTGTGGGACAGCCCCCAGGGTAGTAATTCTCTTTCCAACACACAATAAGAAGACACTGGCATCTCAGGCCCATGTCCACTAGCTAAAATCCTCTCCCCAGACCTCTACCCAACAAGAAAAACTCAGTTCACTGGTGCTGGGTTGCCCCCCAAAAATGGCAGCTTCAGGCAAGGGTGTCTCTTATCAGAGTCCCGCGCAATGCCTTCTTTGCTGCTATGCTTGAGAAACAATGCCTCCCATTGGGTTTGCAAGATGCCTTGCTATCTATCATTTCATTTTATTCCCCACAACAATTCCACCTTCAAAATGGGCATCCTGGAACCCAGAGACCTCAACTGCCCATTCTCATAGTTAGTGGCAGCGCCAGCAGGGATTAGAAGGCAGGTTTCCCAGGCCCTATGTTCAGGGAATCCCACGTTGCTCCTGGAGCCTAGCGTCTCCAACTCTGACCCCAGTGGTCCCCGGGTGGAAAATGAGGCAGATGTCCGGAGGATAGAGGAGCCTCTCGCCCGCCCGCCCGCCCGCCCTGCTTCCTTAACTTTAGCACGTATGAACCACCCACTGGTCCAGGGCACTTCGGCAAGCAAGCAAAAAGGCTCCGGACACACGCGATCACCAAAGGAATCGCTGAACCCGTTAGGTAGCTACGAAAGTGGCCTCCCCGCAGCTCCAGAGCGTGGAGCTCTGCAGGCCGAGCAGGAGTGGCGAGTGGCGAGTTCGAATTCCGACCCCCGGTCCTCCCCGGGTCCGGCGCCCTGGGCCCCACCTCCAGCCAGGCCGCGGGCAGCTGGACCTTAGAGCGGGTTGGGGTGGCAGGTCGAGGGAGTTCGCGGCGCCCTCGGGGAAGATGGCCCACCTGTGCAAAGGCTGGAAAGGAAGGGAGGGGAAGCGGGCGCTGGGCACTGCTCACTGACCTGGCCACCGGCCTCCTCCGTGTTCCACGCGTGCGAGCGCTCCGAGCTCCCCGGGGCGCTCCTCCGAGGTCTGGGGCTCGCAGGTTGTGGCGAGAGCTAGAGTGCGCGCGAGGGGGGAGGGGGGACTCAAAAGTGGGTGGGAGGAAAAACATCACCGCCCTCACACCACGAGGGAGCAGCGGCTCGCTCGGCTCCCGGGGGCAGAGCCAAGGCGCGGGAGCGGCGGCCCGGGGCCACCTGCCCGCCCGCCGCCCGCTCCCCACTTGGCCCGAGAGGCCGGCCGCTCGGCGCGGGCGGGAAGTCGGCGAGCACGCAGCCGCTGCAAGCCCGCACCCCCTCTCCGCTCCGGCACAGCCGCTTTATCCCTGCTCCCCCGACCCGAAAGTTAAGAAATCGGGAGAAAGTGTGAGGCTCAGCCGGCGACTTTCCCATCACGCAGCGCCCCCACGGCACCCCCCTCCTCTGGCTAAGCGAGCGTTGGGGTCTTAAAGGGACCGCACATCTCCTCCGGCCCCTCCTCCCCCCTCTGCGCTGGATGCACCTAGGAGCTCCCTACCGTTCGCGCACCGTCTGAAGACCCCGGCCACCCTCTGACTTCCCTGCTGGAAGCCCGCAACCCCTGTCCTCCCGCACAGCGGGCCTCCGTGCGTGCACCCGGTCTGGTTCTAAACTGGTGCGCGGGACGCCAGATGAGCTGGCCTCGAAAAATATGCACTAACAGGCTGCTTATCATTTTGGGGCGTCTCCCAAATCCACTTCGCGGCTAGGAAAGTGACAAAGTGTTGGTGTTCTTAAAGGCAGGATGAAGATGCGGGGTGGGGGGGGGGGGCTGTTTAGAGGGAGAGGGGACGACTCAGAAACCTGCTTTCACCCTCAAAGAAGATTCCTAAGCCCCGCCAAAAGGGCCTCCACTGTTAGGGATCTTGAAGAAAACTTGCCATGGCTCTCCATACCCACCCCTGCTTCGGCAGTCCCTAGGACTCTGAGATGGGCCAAGAACTCAACCTTGAATTCCCAGTAACGCTGCTGATGGCTTGGTGAGCCTGAGACAGACTCATCCAAATGTGTGTTTATTCCATGAGCTTTAGTTACAAAGAATTATCAGAATCCTCTAGGGGCCTGAAAGTGTTGCCTTGACAGAAGGTACCCATTTATATTTTAAGCCCCTACATTTAGAGGAGAGCTGCAAGGGCTTTTTTTTTTCCACATAGACCTGCATGATATTGATATTCCTAACATCTATATGCCGCTTTACGGCTTACATACTTTCATATATATCATCATTACTTTTTAAACTCTCACAACAAACTGAATTATCTCTGTATGGCCTCAAGTGTTAAAGTTGGGAGGAGGGGGAGACCTTCTGGACCATTCAGCTCAACCTCTTCAGGTCACAGAAGAAACCGATGGAGGGAGGGGCCAGGGAGGTGATGTATCCAAGGTCACACAGCTAATAAATGATAAGTTTGGGATTCCGGTTCAGATTTCCTGACTTTCCATCCACTACTCTCTGGTTGTTATCTTCAGTCTATAGATGAGGCAATTGATGCACAGGGAAATTGTGGCTTGCCAAAAAAAAAAAAAAAAAAATCATGAAGAGAGAACAAAGGAAAATTAAAACAAGAATAACTGTCCCTGGAAATTACCTCCTTTTTCCTTCTCCACAAGTGTTAATATCATCCAACTAGCCCCTGAATTGCTGGAGATGTTTACTTCACTGTTAACAAAGAAAAGGGGGCCCTTTCTGAAATGTTGCCTTCAGGGCCCAAAATGTCTAGCTCCATCCTGCTGCTTGGGTAGCCATACATTACCACATGCATTCAATTTGTGCTGTACTGTATTAGTTTGAACTTGCTGATTTGTTGCCTTATAACTCTTCTCATGCCATTTAATGCACTGATGATTTGCCTCACTACACTGTGAATTCTTCAAGGGCAAGCATTGGTTGTTCAATTCCCTTTGTATCTGCCCCCCCCCCCATCCCCATCATCACTCCCAAGATGCTTAGGGAGTATTCAGAAAAATGGGTTTCAGGGACCAGCCTAGAACAAACAGGGATCCTAGCATTTAAAATCAGTAGACTCACTGAGATTTAAGGGCTCATCTATTTGGCTACAACCACTGGCTCCCCCTTGCTTGATGTAGTATTCTGATTTCTACATAACAAACCATCCCAAAACCTAGTGGCTTAAAAGCTTAAAATGATTTATTATGATCAAATGGCTCTTTTCAACCGGGCAGTTTTTGCTCAGGATCGCTTATACACTTGGCAACTGTGTAAGGGGGCTTCTGGAATTCTCCAAAAGGTTCTTCTTTAGTGTAAATGCTGGTGGTCCCTGTGTTAGTTCCAGTCTTGATTTCTGAATTGGGGACTTCAATTTGGGTCCTAACTTAGACTTTTTACTGGGTCTTATTCAAGCTAAACTGATGATTATCTCTGTGCCTTATGTTTCTCTATTAAATGGGGATTAGAGCATAAATCGTCTCACGCTCATTCTTAAAAAACATTTCTTTTGAGATAATCATAGATTTACATGCAATTGTAAGAAATAATTCAGAAGAATCTCAAATACTCTTCATTCCCAGTGGTAACATCATGCATAACCATAATATTTCACAAACAGGAAATTGACATCAATACAATCCATCCAACTTATTCTAATTCCATTCATTTATACGCACCCATCTGCCTATGCGTATAGCTCTAGGAAATTTTATCACATATGTAGGTTGATGCAATCACCACCACAGTCAACAATGCTGACACCGCAAGGATCTCCAGTGATGCTCTTTTATGATCGCACTCATCTTCTCTCCCATCTTCCTACTCCCTGGCAACTTCCAAACTGTTCTCCATCTCTATAATGTTGTCATTTAAGAATATTACATGGAGTTCCCTTGTGGCTCAGAGGATTAAGGATCGGGTGTTGTCGCTACTGTGGCTTCGGTTGAAGCTGTGGCATGGGTTCAATCCCTGGGGCAGGAACGTCCACATGCTGTGGGTGAGGCCAAAAACCGAAAAGAATATTACGTGGAATCATACATATGTAAACTTTTTTTTAAATGGTTGCACTCGCAGCATATGGAAGTTCTCAGGCCAGGGATTGAAGCTGCACCTCCACCGTGACCTGCTCTGCTGCAGTGGGGTTATTAACCCACGGCACCACAGCAGGAACTCATGTAACCTTTGGAAATTGGCTTTTTTTCAGTCAACATAATTCTCTGGAGATCCATTCAAGTTGTTCCAGTATCAAGAGTCTATTCCGGGAGTTCCCGTCGTGGCGCAGTGGTTAACGAATCCGACTAGGAACCATGAGGTTGCGGGTTCGGTCCCTGGCCTTGCTCAGTGGGTTAAGGATCTGGCGTTGCTGTGAGCTGTGGCGTAGGTTGAAGACGAGGCTCGGATACCACCTTGCTGTGGCTCTGGCGTAGGCCGGTGGCTACAGCTCCGATTCAACCCCTAGCCTGGGAACCTCCATATGCCGTGGGAGCGGCCCAAGAAATAGCAAAAAAAAAAAAAAGACAAAAAAAAAATTAAAAAAAAAGAGTTTATTCCTTTTACTGCTGAGTAGTATTCCCTGGTATGGATGTATTACAGCTTATTTAACCACTCATCTATTGCAGGACATCTAGATTGATTATAGATTTTGGCAGTTACAAATAAAGGGAGGGGCTATGAATATTTGTCTACAGATTTTACATGAACTTCAGCTTTCCTTCCTCTGGAATAAATGCCCAACAGTGTAGTTCCTAGGTTGTATGGCAAGTGTATGTTTAGTTTTGTAAGGACTGCCATATGTTTTTTCAGAGTGGCTATCCTAATATTTATATTCCCATCAGGAATGAATGAGAGATCAGTTTCTCTACATCCTTGTCAGCATTTGTTGTTGTCATTATTTTTTATTTTAGCCATTCTGATACGGGTATAATGATATATCACTATGGTTTTAAGTTGCATTTCCTGAATACCTAAGGATATCTACCATCTTTTCAAGTATTCATTTAACATCTTATTGTTTCCTTACAGTTGAATTTGGGGAGTTATATATTCTAGATACTAATTCTCTGTTGCATATGTATTTTGCAAGTATTTTCCCCCAGACTGTAGCTTGTCTTTTCGTCTTCTTCCCATAGGCTTTTATAGAACAAAAGGTTTTAATTTTGATGAGGTCCAGTTTATCAGTTTTTCCTCTTAGGGGTTGTTTTTTGACAATAAGTCTAAGAAACTTTGCCTAGCCCTAGATCCAAATTTTTCTTCCGTATTTTATAGTGTCATGGTTTTAAGTCTTACATTTAAATCTATGGTCCATTTAGAGTTGTTTTTTTTTGTTTTGTTTTGTTTTGCTGTACCCATGGCATGTGGAAGTTCCCAGGCCAGGGATCGAACCTGCATCATGGCTCTAACCAGAGCCACAGCACTGACAATGCCAGATCCTCAACTCACTGAGCCACAAAGTTAATTCCTCGAGTTAATTTTTATGTAAGGTGTGAGACTGAGATCAAGGTTCACTTTTTTAAAAAACTCTCTCTTCTCCATTGAACTTTTACACCTTGGTCAAACATCAGATGGATATTGTTTGAGTCTATTTCTGGTTTCTCTCTTTTGTTTCATTGATCTGTGTCTCTCCCACCATCGACAGCACCCAGCTTTTATTATTGTAGACATATAGGAGGATTAACATCAATTAAAATGGTTCCTCCTACTTTCTTCTTCTTCTCTAGATTGTTTTGGCTATTCTGGATTCCATACCTTTCTGAATAAATTTTAGAATAAGCTCATCTCTGTCTATAGAAAACCTTTCTCAGGTTTGGATAGGAATCATATTAAACCTATAGAACAATTTAAGAAGAACTGGCAGCTTTTAATGTGTGGAGACTTCCAATCCGTGAACTCAATAGATTTCTCCATTTCTGTAGGTCTTTTGTTGTTTCATATACCAGTGCTTTCTAGTTTTCAGCATATAGATCCTGTACCTGTTTTGTTAGATTCATACCTATGTGCTTCATTTTCTTCGGAGCAACCATAAATGTGATTGTGGGTTTTGGGTTTTGTTTTGTTTTGTTTTGTTTTGTTTTTTGTCTTTTAAGGGCCACACCCACAGCATAGGGAGGTTCCCAGGCTAGGGGTCGAATCGGAGCTACAGCTGCCAGTCTCCACCACAGCTACAGCAATACCAGATCCGAGCCATGTCTGCAACCTACACCACAGCTCACGACAATGTCGGATCCTTAACCCACTGAGCAAGGCCAGGGATTGAACCTACGTCCTCATGGGTACTAGTCAGATTTGCTTCCGCTGAGCCACGACAGGAATTCCCTGTTACGGTGTTTTTAATTTTGGTTTCCAGTGATCTTTGCCATTATATATTAATGCAATTGATTGGTGTGTGCCGATCCTATATACAGTGTGTTGCGGGACACACATGCTTATTTATTTTGTGCAGCTTTATTGAGATATAATTGACATAGACCATTGTGTGAGTTTAAGCTGTACAACATGAGGATTTGATATGTGTATGTACTGCGAAAGGATGACCCCAAGGTAACACATCCATCACCTCACAATTTGAGGGGTGAGAACGTTTAAGATCTACTCTCTTAGCAACTTTTAAATATATAATACAGTTAAATTATATACTTAATTATATGCTAACTATAGTCACTATGCTGTGCATTAAATCCCCAGAATTTATTTATCTTACAACTGGAAGTTTATGCCCTTTGACCAATATCTCCCCATTTCCCTCATCCCCCAGACCCTAGCAACCCCCATTCTACTCTCTGTTTCCAAGTTCGGCGCTTTTATATATATATAAAGAAAACCAATTCTACATGTGAGATTATACAGTATTCCTCTTTCTCTATTTGACTTATTTCACTTAGCATAAGGTCCTCAAGGTCCATTCCTGTTGTCGAAAGTGGCAGAAATGAATGTGAAAATGGAGGTACTACAGAATGAGTAACACTGACCAACATTCTGCGAACACAAATTTTAGCCCTTTAACTGCTTTTTATTCCGTTTAAACCTGGAAAACTCTGGTTTTTTGATTAACTTTCAAAAAATAACGGGACACATAAAGATTAATGAGGAGCATGTTATGGTGTACGTTCACTTTTTTATCAGACCGATCCTGAGTTTATATTGATCAAATACTTGACTCAGTATTTAGAAGTTAACCTTTTAGGACCCGTAAGCTGTATTTAATATGAGCCCCTTTATCACTTGTAGGTATTCTTGTTTGTTATTGAGTTTTTGTCTTTGTTATATTTTCTTCCGGCTAGTCATTTCTAAAAAGTGCTAGAACAGGAGTTCCCATTGTGGCTCAGCAGTAATGAACCTGACTCGTATCCATGAGGATGCAGGTTCGATCCCTGGCCTCGCTCAGTGGGCTAAGGATCCAGTGTTGCTGTGAGCTGCGGTGTAGGTTCCAGACGCAGCTTGGATCTGATGTTGCTGTGACTGTGGCATAGACCGGCAGCTGCAGCTCCATTAGGACCCCTAGCCTGGGAACTTCCATATGCCTCAGGTGGGGCCCTAAGAAGGCAAAAAAAAAAAAGGGGGGGGGGTGGGGTGCTAGATAGAACACAGAATTGGCTGCCATTAATGTGGTTCATCTAATATTTCCATCTTTCTTCCTTTCAGGTTCACGGTGGAACTTTGCCCTATTTCCTGCTATGGGGTTGAGCATGACCATCTGACCATCTGATTTGCTTTGGCCATTGAAATCTTAGCAAAGCGGATATGTTACTTCCAAGTGGAAACTAAGAGCTAGGGCATGATTTGCCCCATTCCCTTGCCACTGCTGTAGAAATCCTTGAATGCATACCCTGAAATGAAGCCTGAGTTTTTGAGTAACTAAGATGAGCAAAACCCCCAGCAGACTCATTTTGGAAATCTAAAGTGATAAATGAAATTCTGTGTGTTAAGCTTCTGAGATTTGGAGATTGCTTCTTTTTGCAGCACAGTGGCCCAAACCTGACTGATACCACCAGTCAAAACAGTTCTTTTTCCTTGCATTTTATGAAAACCAGAGAAGTAAACAGAAAGAGCAACTTATAGAACCCCAGATAAAGAGTTTATAGAAGCCATGACTTTCTGGTTCAATGTTAGTTAATCTATAGTTTCCATTTATGCCTTTCAGTTATCGTATCAAACAACAATAGCCCAAGGTATTTTTTAATTTGTGTTTTGTGTTATATCTGAATGGTATTTTATAGAAATAATTTTCCTTTTAACTGATCTAAGATATTTGTGGGAGCATTTTAAGTGATTCTTTTCTCAAAAGATCACACCTCCAGATTTATCATAAAGGCCACTGAAAAAGCGAGATTTGTTTTTTAGAAAACTTCTGGAACATTTATTTTAAAAATCAAGGTAAAGCCATCATAGTGTGCATGATTATAGTAAATACTTAAAGATGAAAAGGAGTGTATTCTTTGGTTCAAAATTGCAGGATGCCCGCAATTACCACTAATGAGTCAAATGGGCAGAGCATAAAATAAATTGGCTTCTGATTGAGGATTTTTCAAGTAGTTTAATTATGTTTTCAAGCATTCTTACAACGGGATGTAAAACTTGTTAATCAGGGACATCGTAAAAACAAACTGGTGATCTAATATGCCCAAGTGATATACCGTGCATAGAAAAAAGCAATATGGCAGAATAGAAACTGCCTCCCTAGAAGCTCTATTGCTCTAGAGCATTTAATCACTTTAAGCTGCATTTGCTTAGACAGCTTACTATAGGACCTCAAGGTCCCCACAGTTCTCACAGTTTCATAAACTTTGCCTTTACTCCAAATCTAGGCAGTGGGACTCTCCACTATTATTCTTTAGCAGAACCAACAGAAGTGACCGTCTCATTGTCTTAACCACAGCATCTAGCTCTCCTCAGGGATGTAGCATGATACACTCAAAAGAACCATGGTTTTAGAATCAAATATCCCTGGGTTTGAGTCCCAACAAGTCATGTAATTTTCCTGAGTCTGTTTCCTTATATGTAAAAAGGGGATGGGACTAATTCTGCCGTGGAGGTTCAATGGCCTAATTAATGCATATGGAGGGCCTGGCATCATGCCTGACATGTAGTAGGTGCCCGTTGGTTCTTTCCCTTCTCACTTTCCCTCCCCACCCCCATTCCTTAAGCCAAATATGAGAGCTACTCCACACTCAGTAAAGTCCTTTATTAGCAACTCAAGCTTCAGTTTGCCTGTCTTTAGAAGAGACAGGGGATAAAAACAGGAAGAGAAAACCAATAATTAGCCCAATTTCCCACCTGCTTCTTCTAGGCAGGGAGTGAGGTGGAGAGTAGAGTGCCAACATGCCTTCAAGTGGAACAGTCAAGAGACTGATGCCAAAAGGGAAGTCACTTTCTCCTCACACACAGGTGCATCAGCACCAGGTATGGTCATGGTACCAGGAGCACATCATAGACTGTTAGATGCAGATTTGGGCCTAACACCCTCTTCTCCAGTCTCATGGCACATGGACTGGAAAACAAGACACAAGCCAGAGAAGAATCATGAGAAGCCACCTGGATAGTCTCATTTCTGAAATCCCTGTTCTTTTGGGTCTCAAGGAAAGAAAGTTTGTTTCTCATTAGGAAAGGATGCCAATAACTCAGCACCGGAGTTATAACCCAGGGAATAAGAGCAGGAAACAGAGGCTCTAGAGAGCAAAGATGGTAATCTGCTGATCCCAAGGTTGAGGAGAGCCGGCACACATGTTTTGCTTAGACTGAACAGGGATTTTTTTTTTTTTCAAAATTTGAATTGGTTTCAAGAAATCTTAAATGTTTATTATTACGAGATTTTACACAAAACCTTGATTTCCAGTTCCTCTTGAAAAATTAGAATCGCTGGCAACACTGGGCTGACGTATCTGCATAGTCACATGGGCTGGAATGGAGGAGTAGCTGCTGCTTTGACATAGCATATGTGTTCATCCATTGCCACAGTCCCCACCACTCCCTGTTATGTCCCTTTGGTTACCTTCAGGCCTGCTTTACACATTCAGGTTATTTTTCTAGCCTCTAGAGCCATTCGAGTTTGAATTATGGTGGACAATGATAACTGCTTCACAACTGGCTCTGTAGGGAGAAAAATAATCCTGATTTGTAGCTATTTCCAATTTCTGTTATGTAAATATCCCCAACAGGGTCAATTTCAAACTACCAATGTGTTATCCCTTAATGCAGGAGCTGGTAAGAGATGTACACAATTGCCTCTCCCAAGCTGCTGAGAGAGCTCCAGAACACCACTGGCTCAAATCCAATCAGAAAACCTTCAGCAGTTCTCTTGTGGTGCAGCGGGTTAAGGACCTGGTGTTGACACGGCAGTGGGGTCACTGCTATAGCATGGGTTCGATCCCTGGCCTGGACGCAGCCAAAAAAACAAACAAACAAACAAACAAAAACCTTCAGCAAAGTAAGTGGGATGGTCAGGGGTGTGAGCCAGGAGATCTTATGCACAGGCTAATCATCAGAAATCAACCAGAAAAAGTCAGATTCAACACCTGACATGGAACCCATCATTAAGACAACACTACTTCCTTGTTCCCTACCTTTCTTAAAAAATCCCACAGGCCAATTATCCAGTTTAGGGGCCTGGGTAATGTGGGAGGTGGGGTGTGGAGTATGAAGGGTTGGCACTAGCTTGATGAAGTCAGATGAGAAAGTACAGGCCCCCTGACAGTCCTGCTGAGTCCTTCCTGTCAACCAAATACTGGACTCCTTTTCTCCTTATAAGAAGGAGACTAAGGGAGGGGTGAGGGAGGGAGGGCACTGAGCTGCCTGTTTAGAAGCCAAGTTGGGAGTGAAAAAGAAATAGGCTGTGAATTACATCCAGAAATCGCTTCTCACACTGGAACTGTGGGGCTGCTGACCTCAAATGCAGATGACAAAGGCCATAAGAAGGGGCCTTGTCTTCTCACATTCTGTGCTGGAAAATGACTGAGTGTGCATAGACTAGTATTCTAGAAAGTAAAAACTTTATGACCCTTAAAAACAACTTAGTCTAAATCTAATTAACTTAATACAAGGAGATACTGAGGCCTGGGGAAGGCGTAGGGGCCGGGGAAGTGGCTCAATTGGATCTGGAAGCCAGGTTTTCTGACGGCCAGTCTGAGACCTTTTTTTCCACCTCATACTGGCCTCTCAAGGAGTTAAAAAGTGAGGGATTCAGTCCCCAAGTGGGTTGTGTTGCCAAACCAGCAACATGAATAATATTTTTTGACTGAATCAACTGTCTGTTTAGGCATCATGTAGACACAGTCAAACACTCATCTCCAGTTTTCCCTGTGTTTGGATGGTTTTAAAACCTAGCAGAGAATCTGCACGTCCAGGGAGTTTTGCCAAGAAAATCTGAAAATCTAAACAGCCACTCTCACATTGGCCCTATAACCAAGTGTCCAAGTCTTTTTTTCTCCCCTTTTCATATTAGAGAAAACATGCTCCTGCCACAAGAGAAGCAGCATCAGAACCCAGATGGATCCATGAACTGAGAATTCAGATTCTGGGCTCTAGTCCTGTCTTTGCTTTGGATGGATCGTATCCTTACCTCCCTGTGGGCCTCAGTTTCCTCATTTGTTACTTCGAGCTCAATAGTCTTTGATTATAAAAATCCTCTTCCAGGTGCCCAGTCATTCAGCCTATGAGTCCCTTCCAACCGGGCCACAGAACATTCTAGAACCCAAGTTGCTGAGTCTCCAAAATCCTGCAAGACTTGGTTGTTGGACTTATTCTTCATAGCAGCTTATTTACACAGGTGGCCCCAAATGTCCCCCTTCCAGCCTGGCCACAGAACATTCTAGAACCCAAGTTGCTGAGCCTCCGAAATCCTGCAAGACTTGGTTGTTGGACTTATTCTCCTCAGCAGCTAATTTACTCAGGCAGCCCCAAATGTCTGTACTCATTAGGGACCCCTCTCTCAGTGCCTTTGAATTTTCCTGGTAACCTCTCAGTCATAAAAGCTGTTTGTAATCGAAAAAAAAAAATCTCTAAGAATCATATCTTTAAAAATAAAAAGCCTAAACCCAAATGAACCTTTTACCAGATTATGGGCTCCAGTGCTTATTCCTCAGGAGACTCTTGTGAAATCAGAGACAAAAACTTGAGAACAATCAGACAAAGAGAAATGTCAAACGAAGTTTTGGGTTTATTTAATTTTAGTGTTTTCACATCCACCCTGAGTTTGGGGGAGGATCAAAAAAAACACAGAGAAACCCCCTCCCAGCTGCAAAGTCCACGTGCTCAGCCATGCTTTTCTGTCACTTAGAGTTCAGCTTTCCCCAATATTAATGGAACTTAAGCCAAACAAGAGTTCCTTTTATGCTTTCTCCCCCCGCCACCCCTCCACGCTTGCTAAGTCCTGTGCAAACTTGCCACAGTTCCCAAGCACAAGGCTGTGAAATTATCAGGGCTGGACAAATGCCAGTACAAACCAATTTATTGGGGTCCTGAAATTAACTAAAACTTAGAAAGCCTGATTAATTGTGGCACAGCACAGCAAGGAGCGTTGAGGGGGGAGGCCATCGGGGCCAGAGCACACGCGGGGACTCTGTCCTGCCCCTTGATTTACGCGACACATAAAGAAGAGTTCCTTCTGTGGATGGGCTGGGCTGTTCTTACTACTTATTCATCCATAACCAAAATGCCGTTGAGTCCAGCAGGGAAAATGGTAGTTAGTGGGGTTTAGCTACCTATGTAATCAGTCAATCCCATAATGGTAGTTCTTGGGATTAATTTCATTGAATTTAATTATCATCTTCAGGCCGCCCATTTGACAAGCTCGACTTTTTTCAAAGCGACGTGGACTAAATATGCCTTTGGAGAGTCATCATTGAGAGCTGGTGCCACTGCAGTTTCTTGGAATAACTTACCACATAAGACAGGGAGAAGGACAGTGATTCTACTGCAAATCATCAGGGTCAAAAAGATAGCAGTGTCCCCCACAGACCGGTGTCTTTCTTTGCAGTTCCTATTCAGAATAGCACCAGACCACGCCGTTCCAAAAAAAAAGATTCCTTGTGGGAGTTCCCCAGTGGCCTAAGGGTAAAGGATCTGATGTTGTTACTGCTGTGGCTCACATCACTGCTGTGGAGCAGGTTAGATCCCTGACCCAGGAACTTCCACATGCCATGGGCATGGCGAAAAAAGCAAAACAAAACAAACAAAAGACCTCCTGATCTATGGGGGGGGATAAATTAGGAATTTGGGATTAGCAGAGACAAACTACCCTATATGAAATAAATAAGGTTCTATTGTATAGCACAAGGAACTATATTCAATATCCTATAAAAAGTGATAGAGGAAAAGAATCTGAAAGAGGGAGTTCCTGTCGTGGCTCAGTGGAAATGAATCTGACTAGCATCCATGAGGACATGGGTTCGATCCCTAGCCTTGCTCAGTGAGTTAAGAATCCGGCATTGCCACAAGCTGTGGTGTAGGTTGCAGACGCGACTCGGATCCCGCATTGCTGTGGCTCCGGCGTAGGCCGGTGGCTACAGCTCTGACTGGACCCCTAGGCTGGGAACCCCCATATGCCCCAGGAGCAGCCCTCAAAAGACAAAAAAAAAAAAAAAAAGAATCTCAAAAAGGAGATATATATATATATATATATATATATATATATATATATATACACACACATACATAGATATATATACACACACATATAAATATATATATATACACATATATAATATAATATAATCACTTTGCTCTGCACCTGAAACTAACACAACCCTATAAATCAACTATACTTCAATAAAAAATAAAAAAGACTCCTCATCTAAAAGTACTAAGTACAACGTCTAAAGACTCCTGAGGTGTTTAGCAGTCAAAGCCCCCGAAGGCCAAGGCAGTAGCAGCGAGGAGACTTCTCAACCTCGGCAACAATGTGTTGCTGTCAAGCACTCACTTGTCAGGAGGTGGGGGTTCCTGCCTCCGTCCAGAGGTCTTAGAACCCTGGCATAGGCACACTTGTCTAACATGTAAGCTTCTAGAATGCCAAGCCCACCTCTGGCTGGTTCTCTTCATCAGCCCCAGGCCTAAAGCCAGCCCTGAGCACACCCATTTAGCAGGATGCTCTGATGCAGTCGTACCATTGTGAAAGCACTGAAATACTTCCTTGCTGCTGGCTAAAGTGGTGCTGTCTCAAGCTTCCCCAAGTGTCCCCTGCAGCCTCCACTGCTCCTGCCCTGCCCCTGGGACCCCTGAGCTCTCTCCACGCTCCATAGCTGAAGGGTTAATGGCTGGCACAGCAGAAGGCCTTCAGTGCCCCATGCCCATGGGCCTCTGGCATCTGTTCCACTTGGTTATTGCCCAAGCTAGTCCAGAAATTAACTGCTTTGGAAATCATTCTAGGTACCTTACAAAATGATACCTTCATTGCTGGTGGTTGTGAGGAGAAGCTTATTAGGAAAAGCACCCCTGGGAGTTCCCTGGTGGTCCAATGGTTAGGAATTGGTGCTTTCACCACTGTGGCCTGGGTTCAATTCCTGGTCTGGGAACTGAGATTCCCACATCAAGCTGCTGTAAGCTGCGGCCAAAAAAAAAAAAAAAAGCAACCCAAGATCTTCATGAGAAAAACAGCAATAATTTATTTCATTCCGCACAACAGCTCCGAAGCCATGAGCACTGGCATTGCTGCGTCCTCCCTGAGATAGAGAGCATGGTACCGGGGCTGGCAGAGGGGGCAAGGAAGAAGGGACTTCTGCCCACTGGTGCAGCTGCTCAGGCCACTCTCTTTGGCTGCGATCTTCCTAAAAGGTAGACCAGCTCTAGAGGATTGAAATCTACCCCAGAGAGGCATCACCTGGGCTTTTGGATTGGCCCAGAATGGGGAGAGGATGGGTGGAAGAATACAAAGGACCAAAGCGACCCTCATCACAGTTCTGCCACCATATGCATGTGCCATGGGGTGAAAGGTCTTAGGGACCCAGCTCAGGAGAGCAGAACTCGTCCTGATGCTGTCATTAGCTGTGTGTCCTCAGACAAGTCCCTTTATCTCTCTGGGTCTTAGCTTCTTCAACTACACCATCAGAGGACTGAGTTCAGTGATCTCAGAGGTTTCTTCTAGCTTTGCTGTTCTGTAGAATAACCATTATTATTAATCATCAGAACACTTCTATGAGTTATTAGGTGTTTACTGTGTGTTGAGCAGGACGCCAGTATTTTACATGTATTCTTTTGAATGTATTTAAAATGCATTCTAAATGAATTACAATGGATTCATTTACATATATTCTAAATGGCCTCAGAACCGTCTTGTGAGATAGGTACTGTTATTGTCATCCCATCTTTTGCAAATCAGAAAGGTCACATAAGGAGTACCGCCAGGACTCGAACACATGGCTGCCTGAATCTAAGGCCCATGCTCTTAGCCCCTCACTATCCCTCCCTTCTGTGGCTCCATGTGTTGAAGACTGCAGGCTATGTGTCTACACAAGTCCTGGTTTGCACCACTGCCTCTATTTTCCTTCTCCCTCACACTCCCTGATAGTGAAGTCCCTGGCTCCCCGTTCCCCAGATTCCTCACTCACCACCTCCCCATCTTCATGGTGTTTCACAGGCAAATAAATAGCATAGGCAGGGAGCCAAAAATTATACACTGACTCCTAAAAAAAATAAATAGACCCATTTTCTCTCTTTAGAGGTTGGATTAGAAGAAGAGGGTTGTCTGATTATATTCCTGACCCTAGAAACCATTCTCAAGGAGAGACAGCCAAGCCAATAATATTTAGAAAAATAACAAAAAAATGACTGTATTTAGTTCTGCAGAGGAGTCCTGCTGCTTATTCGTGGTTAAATATTAACATCTCAGCTGTTTCTGGCCATCTGAGTGACATGCTGTAGATTTGGATAAATGACCTTCTACAAACTCAATTTGGCTGTCAGCTTCTTAGAAGAAAATAAGAGTTATCTTCATATTAAGAGTTAGTGAAACCAGGGTACATTGGCTGTATCTCGTGCATTCAAAGTCCAAAGAAGCCTGCGTGATTGCTGGAGCTAAAAAGAACATAGATTTCACCTCTCTCCCTTGTACTGCAGATGAGGAACTGGAGACCCAGAGGAGGAAAGAGACATGTGTGAAGTCACCCAGTGAGTTACTGGCAGGCTCAGAGCTTGTCCTGGGTTCTAGTCACCACCCTTATATGGATGAGACTGAGACCCAGAGGTTTGTCGAAGATCATACAGCAAGTTACTGCACAAAGGCCAGCCTCATCTGTGTGTTTGCCTCAGTACCTCACATTCCCCGACAACCAAAGAGATTGACAGGACAGCTTACACATGCAGGGGTTTCTTAGCTCAGGTCACAAGCTCAGTTGTGGAGGAAAACTTATTTTCTTAAATCTCCCATAACTAAACCGAATTTCTATATCAACACTTCCTTCAAGCCCGTAGTCATTGACTCTCAGTCTTAGTCACTTCCGGTCCTCTTAGTCATTTCCGGCCCTCTCAAGTCATTTCCGGCCCCTCCCCTTTTTCCTGTGCATTCCAACCCCCAGCACCCCACTGTCTCCCCTGCCAGCCCTCTCTGATATAACCTTTATCCTGAATCCCATGATCATCATGTTTTGCTTTCTTGTTGATATAATTTTAATACATTTACAAGTCTTACACAAAGTATTTCCTTTTTTTTTGGTCTTTTTTTTTTGTCTTTTTTTTTGTCTTTTTAGGGCCGCACCACGACATATGGAAGTTCCCAGGCTAGGGGCTGAATTGGAGCTACAGCTGCCAGCCTACCCCACAGCCACAGCAAGGCAGGATCCTTAACCCACTGAAGCCAGGCCAGGGATCAAACCCTCATCCTCATGGGTACTAGTCAGATTCTTAACCGGCTGAGCCACAGTGGGAATTCCCGGAAAGCATTTAATTTTTAAAATTATGGTTGTTTTTATTAAAGGGGTATCATGTCTTACGAAAATCTGTTTTGAACTTCATTTTGTTCACCTAACATCACGTTGCTAACTTCATCAACATTGCCGTGCATGACTCTGGATGGGTTACTTTCATGGCTGTCCAATACTCCATCATGTGAAGGCATCACAGCTTACTCACCCAGGCCTACATGGACAGGTAGTTGGTTTGTTTCTATGTGAACGTTAAAAGTCAACAATTGACTTTTTCCCATTATTTTGCTGGGATGTCCCTCCGTTGAAACAGTGGATGCTGGTGCTGAGTGAAACAGCCTGAATGGGAGAAAGGTAATGGAATAACAGGAAACGCCTGGAAGGAAAACACAATGTTAGTTAATATATCAAAAATTATGCGCCTACAAACTCCAAGGCTTTTCACCTAATCAAACCCTAAGTATGGCATTCCTTGGGCAAAGGGAGCAGACCCAGGGGAGGGGAGCGGAGAGTAGTTCTTTGAAGCTGAGCCCTGGTACTGAAAGAGCATTTCAAAGAACTTGTTTTGTAGAAACATAGTCTTTATAGTAAAAATACAGTATATCGCTTAGCCTACTTTCTCCCGATAGTTTTGCTCAGAAGTCAGGCTAGGTGGGGGTGGAGAAAATTTAAGAAAGAATGTGGTTCCTGGCTCGGCATTACCGTTAGGATCCTTTAGTCATGTTTTAGATTATCTCCCCATTTACTAAAAGAATATAGACTCTGCTAAAGTTACACCATCATTAGTGCCAACCCAACTCAATCTAGATTTCTTAACATATTTCCCTTTCTCTGTCACAATTAAGTACCTCATGATACTGACAAGTGCCACTTAGAGGAAAAACACTGAAAACGAAGACTTTTACTGGAGATTCTGGGTGTGAAGTATGTTTATAAGAAGAAAGAAGGTGGTTTATATGGTTTGTAAAATTATTTAAAGATGGGGTATGTTATGAGAATCTTTGTTCCTTTTCAGTCTATGGCTTGTGAACTTCGATTTAGGGGAAATATCCGGCAGCTTAGGAGTTCCCTGGTGGCTCAGCAGGTTAAGGATCCAGCATTGTCACTGATGTAGCCCTGGACGCTGCTGTGGCCCAAGTTAAATCCCTGGCCTGGGAACTTCCACATGCCATGGGTGCAGCCAAAAAAAGAAGAAGAAGAAGAAGAAGAAAGCAAATTTGGGCTTTGCTCATCACCCAAGGAACTGGCTGAGAAGTGAAAAATTAAATCAAAGACATGTTTTGACTATGTGTAACCAAGCAAAGAGGTCTAAGTGACTTTTTCATTGTATTGACTAGATTGTCTGGTTGTTTGTGTCTCAGGGCAGTCTCAGAAGCAATTTTATATCAGTTTTCCTATTTGTGTACCAGTTGGGTATCAACACATCAGGGAGACCATGCCACTAAAAATTCCCACTGAAAGTGGGCTCCCCTCCCCTCTCTTCCATTCCCAACATATATTTGGTGTCATATTTCATTTGAATTGAAAATATTCTAATTACAGTAAAACATTTGATCCTTATTTTGTACTTCCTTGATCTTATTTGCTTTCCCGAAATGTTAAAGATTTGATCCATTTTCCAGCTGCTTTAGAAGCATAAATAAAAATGCTGACCAGGGAGTTCCCATGTGGCTCAGTGGGTGACAAAACTGACTGGTATCCACGAGGATGCAGGTTTGATCCCTGGCCTTGCTCAGTGGGTTAAGGATCCAGCATTTCTGTGAGCTGTGATGTAGGTGGCAGATGAGACTTGGATCTGGCTTTGCTGTGGCTGTGGCGTAGGCCAGCAGCTGCAGCTCTGATTCCACCCCTAGCCTGGGAACTTCGATATACCATGGGTGCGGTCCTAATAAGAAAAAAATTGCTGACCATGTTATTCTTACCTGTTTCCTGCCCGATGTTCCTGAAAAGTGCATTTGGTATCTGCGTTACAGCTCATAAGTGCAAAAGAAAAAAAGTCTACTGGAGTTCCAGTCATGGCTCAGTGGTTAACGAACTTGACTAGCATCCACGAGGATGCAGGTTTGATCCCTGGCCTTGCTCAGTGGGTTAAGGATCCAGCATTTCTGTGAGCTGTGATGTAGGTGGCAGATGAGACTTGGATCTGGCTTTGCTGTGGCTGTGGCGTAGGCCAGCAGCTGCAGCTCTGATTCCACCCCTAGCCTGGGAACTTCGATATACCATGGGTGCGGTCCTAATAAGAAAAAAATTGCTGACCATGTTATTCTTACCTGTTTCCTGCCCGATGTTCCTGAAAAGTGCATTTGGTATCTGCGTTACAGCTCATAAGTGCAAAAGAAAAAAAGTCTACTGGAGTTCCAGTCATGGCTCAGTGGTTAACGAACTTGACTAGCATCCATGAGGATGCAGGTTCAATCCCTGGCCTTGCTCAGCGAGTTAAGGATCCAGCATTGCCACGAGCTGTGGTGTAGGTCGAAGGCCCAGCTTGGATCTTTCATGACTGTGGCTGTGGTATAGGGCGGTGGCTACAGCTCTGATTAGACCCCTAGCCTAGGAACCTCCATATGCCACCGGGGGCAGTGCTAAAAAGACGAAAAGACAAAAAAAAAAGAAGAAAAAAAGTCTGCTGATGGGCTTTAGGTATATGTTAATAAGCAGATCAATTTGGCTCAAATTGGAATTCTTTCATACATTAAAAATATTTATGCAGCATCTAATATGTATTTGGCAGTAGAGTTCTTTAAACTTCCAATAAATGCATATGTGTTTGAATGATGGCTTTTGAAATGATGATCATAATAGGAATATGTGCCAAGCATTGTGCTAAGTATGCTTTATTTCATTTACTCCTCACAATACCCCTTTTTTAAATCCCCATTCTACAGATGAGGGAATTCCGTCTCAAAAGCTTTAGTTAATAACTCAGTCCAGGTCATATAATGATAAAGCTAAGCTCTGAATGCAGATCATGGCTAAAGTTCTTGCATTGTTTACTACTTCATATACAAAGTCAAAGAACTTGGCTTATGGGAGTTCCTGTCGTGGCTCAGTGGTTAACGAATCCAACTGGGAACCATGAGGTTGCGGGTTCGATCCCTGGCCTTGCTCAGTGGGTTAAGGATCCGGCATTGCCTTGAGCTGCAGTATGTATAGGTCACAGATGCGGCTCGGATCCCTGCGTTGCTGTGGCTGGGGCATAGGCCGGTGGCTGCAGCTCCAATGAGACCCCTAGCCTGGGAACCTTCGTATGCCGTGGGTGCGGCCCAAGAAATGACAAAAAGACAAAAAAACAAAAACTTGGCTTCTGATACCTAGTTCCACTTAGGACAGATGTTTACTCAATCTGGCCATCTAAATTAGGACCCATTATCCTAACGGTTTTGAGCTGCCTTGACTATTTTGTTTCTTCACATTTGCAAACCATGAACGTTTTTTTTTCTTTTTTTTCTTTTTTTTTCCTTTTAGGACCACAGGCTAGGGGTCAAATCAGAGCTGCAGCTTCCAGCCAACCACGGCAATGCGGGATCCTTAACCCACTGAGCAAGGCCAGGGATCAAACCCACATCCTCATGGATACTAGTTGGATTCTTAACCTGCTGAGCCACAGGGGGAGCTCTGACACTTTTTCTTATTTGTTGGAAAGTTTAAATTACGAAAACAATTGGAGTTCCCGTCGCGACGCAGTGGTTAACGAATCCAACTAGGAACCATGAGGTTGCAGGTTCGATCCCTGGCCTTGCTCAGTGGGTTAAGGATCCGGCATTGCCGTGAGCTGTGGTGTAGATCACAGATGCAGCTTGGATCTGGTGCTGCTGTGGCTCTGGTATAGGCCGGCGGCTACAGTTCTGATTCAACCCCTAGCTTGGGAACCTCCATATGCCACGGGAGCGGCCCAAGAAATGGCAAAAAGACAAAAAAAAATTAAGAGAACAATTTATTTCACAGGTATAGGACTATTCAGAATTTTTGTTTGTTGGGTATTTTTTGTCATTTTTATTTTATTGTACTAAGAACCCCTAGATCAAATCCACCTTCTTAACAGAGATTTAAGGGTATAATACAATATCATTAACTATAGGCACGATGCACAGCAAATCTCTAGAATGTGTTCATCTTGCATTATTAAAACTTGATACCCATAGATTAGGAACTCCTAGGAACTCCCCAGTCTTCCTCACCACCACTCCTGTCAACCACCATTCTGCTGTTTCTATGATTTTGACTATTCTAGATATCTCATGTAATTTGAATCAGACAAAGCATGTTTTAGCCCCTTTTTGCAGACAATCTTATCGCTTTAATGAAGTATCTCACTTAAGGCTCATGTGTTCCAGTAGGAAACTGAGGCTCAGGAAAGTTAAGTAGCTTGTAGATTGACATACAGTTTTTTGTTTTGTTTTGTTTTGTTTGTTTTTAGGGCCAAACCCGTGGCACATGGAGGTTCCCAGACTAGGGGGTCGAATCGGAGCTACAGTTGCTGCCCTACACCACAGCCACAGCCACACCAGATCCAAGCTGAGTCTGTGACCTACACCACAGCTCACGACAACGCCGGATCCTAAACCCACTGAGCGAGGCCAGGGATCGAACCCACAACCTCATAGTTCCTAGTTGGATTCGTTAACCACTGCGCCACGATGGGAACTCCTAACATACAGTTTTAAGTCAAACAAATTCTAAGTGGAAACTGTTGCACAGTACCTTTAACTACTGTGATAACTGCCTTGATCCAAAAATAGATATCCTAGGTTTGATCTAGTTCATTTAGTAAAGATCAAGTGTCATTAATTAAAAAACCTTCTACTTCATTCATTCATCCTTTTAACAAGTATTTATTGGACACCAGCTATGTGCCAAGCATTGTTATAGGCTCTGGAGAACATCCATTACCAAAATAGAAAAAATGGACAAAAATCTCTGCCTTTATGGGGCACGCATTTTAGTGGGGGTGTGAGAGACAAATAATTGACAAGGTAACTAAGCAAAATAGGTACCATGTTGGATGGTAATATACATTATATTAGATCAAGCAGAAAGGGAGATAGCAG
The DNA here is from genome assembly GCF_016906955.1 of Phacochoerus africanus. NCBI lineage: Eukaryota > Metazoa > Chordata > Mammalia > Artiodactyla > Suidae > Phacochoerus > Phacochoerus africanus. The sequence continues at coordinate 94,979,924 of NC_062560.1, forward strand.
AGTTCCCATCGTGGCACAGCAGAAACGAATCCGACCAAGAACCATGAGGTTGCGGGTTCGATCCCTGGCCTCGCTCAGTGGGTTAAGGATCCGGCGTTGCCGTGAGCTGTGGTGTAGGTCACAGACGCGGCTCAGATCTGGCGTTGCTGTGGCTCTGGCGTAGGCTGGTGGCTACAGCTCCGATTCGACCCCTAGCCTGGGAACCTCCATGTGCAGCAAGTGCGGCCCTAAAAACACAAAAGACCCCCCAAAAAGGGGGGGGGAGATAGCAAATGTATATGATAAGAGTGAAGGTGGGGTTTGCAATTTAGGATAACCTTATTGAGAGGGTGACATTTGAAGAGGCCAAGAAAGTGAGCCATGTGAATATCTTGGAGAATAATGTTCCAAGCAGAAGGAGCAGCAAACTCAAAGGTCCTAAGTTGGGCCAGTGCCTGGTGTGGTCAAGGAACAGGAAGGAGACTTGTGTGGCTAGAGAGGATAGAGTGAGTGGGAGAGTGGTAGGGAGATGAAGTTAGAGACAGAATGGGCCAGATCAGGTAGGGCTTTGAAGGCCATGATCAGGATATTGGTTTTTAACTCTGAGGGAAATGGTGACCCATTGGAGGATTTTGAGCAGTGGAGTGTCATCTGACTCCCATTTTTATAGGATCACTATGGCTCCTATGTTGAGAATACACTTATGCTGGCCCAAGGCAGGAGCAAGAATGTCAGTTAGAAGCCTAGTGTAATAAACCATGAAAGATACGATGGTGACTTGGGCCAGGGGGGCAGAGTGGGAAGAAGTGGTCAGATTCTCAATCAGTTTTAAAAGTAGAGTTGACATATTTTCTGATCCATCGGATGTTACGGATAACCGGAAGATTTGGGGTCTTAGCAGAAGGAATAAGGAGTTGCCATATACTGAGATGTGAACGAAATAGAAGCATTGGGGAAGGAAGGCCAGGAAGTGAGTTTGGACGTGTTAAGTTTAAAATACCCAACTGACATCTAAGTGTGGATGTCAGATAGGTAGTTGGAATCGCCACTGTATTGATGGTTTATGAAAGGAAAACCCTGGGAGTTCCCTTCGTGGCTCAGCAGTTGACGAATCTGACGAGCATCCATGAGGCCGCAGGTTCGATCCCTGGCCTTGCTCAGTGGGTTGAGGATCCAGCATTGCCGTGAGCTGTGGTGTAGGTTGCAGATGCAGCTCGGATCCCACGTTGCTGTGGCTGTGGTGTAGGCCGGCGGCTACAGCTCTGATTGGACCCCTAGCCTGGGAACCTCCATATGCCTCAGGTGTGGCCTTAAAAAGCACAAAATAAAATAAAACGCTGAATGAGATCCTCCAGGGAACAGGTGTAGATAGAGAGGAGGAAAGGTACTAGAGCTGAGTCCTGGGTGTTCCCACCCTTAGAGGACAGGAAGATGGGGAGAAACCGACAAAGGAGACTGGGAAGAAGTGACCGGAAATGTAAGCAGATAAAGAAGGGAGCGTAGTATCCTTGAAACCAAGTGAACAAAGGATTTCAAGGAACAGTGAGTGACCAGCTGTGAAAAAGTGTGCCGAGGGGAGTTCCCATCATGGCTCAGCAGAAGCAAATCTGACTAGCATCCATGAGGACGCAGGTTCGAACCCTGGCCTCGCTCAGTGCATTAAAGATCCAGCGTTGCCATGAGCTGTGGGGTAGGTCACAGATGCAGCTTGGATCCCGCATTGCTGTGGCTGTGGTGTAGGCCGGCAGCTGGAGCTCCGATGAGACCCCTAGCCTGGGAACCTCCATATGCCACAGGTGTAGCCCTAAAAAAAACAAAAGACAAAAAAAAGAGTGGGCCGAGGACCTCGTAAGAGGAGAACTCAGAATTCATCCTTGGATTTAATAATGTAGACAAGTGACATCACCAGTGGGTGATCCCATCACAGCAGTTTTGGAGAAGTGGTGGAAGCCAATGCCTTATTAGAATGGTTATGATAGAGAATAGGAGGAAGGAAATAGGGGCCTGAGAGCCCAGATAATCATTTCCAAGGGGGGTTTATCTAAGGGGGAAAATAGAGCCATGGCTAGATGGGGGAGTGGAGTCCTAAAGAGATGTTCTGGTTAAAGATGGGAGAAATCCCATGATTCATGCTGTGAGGAACAATCCAGTGGAGAGAAATTTCTCAGCATCCTCATCTATCAGGTGTTTACTGGTTTGCGACAATTGTTTCAAGCCACGTGCAGAGGTTCTCAAGCTTTGCTGTATGTTAGCATTACCTGGGAGTTCTTCTTTTAAAAATCCCCATGCCCAGACCAATCAAATCAGAATCTCTGGAGTTGGAGCTTAGCGATTGGGGGGTGGGGGGGGCGGGCAAGCCCTCTGTTAGATGATTCAAGGGGCTCAAGAAAAGCCGTTTACCCTCATCTAGCTTCTTTCCCAACCACTAGATCTTCGGGGTTAAGATGATGTCTTGTCCAGTTGCAAAAGAGATAAAATAATATGTCATTATTGATCATTAACAGCTTAGAGGAAATTGTGCCAGACCCTTGCCAGTGTGACAGCTAGTGTAATATAGGACCTGACAGGGATGAGACAGCACAAACAGTTTTTGCTTGGGGATAGAAAGAATAACTCTGCATTTCTCATTCTTTTGATTCCACCTTATAATTATAGTTGTTCTTTTTTGAGTCAGAAGCACCCTTCGCTTTTCACCTGCCATTGCAAGCAGAATATTGAATACGTGTTAGAGCAGCCGGCAATGCCCAACCAAACTACAGTGCCTTCTCAGGGTTCAGGAGAGGAGGCTGAGGCTTGAGGTCTCTGCCTTTTTCCCCCTTGCTGCTGGGAGTGTGGATGTTCTAGTAGATGCGCAGTCCCATGGTGGCCCCTGAAGAAGCCACATACAAGGCCCAATATACTGTGTCACCTGAGAGGTCTAAACCAGGTGCTATGGAAGCCAGGAGGAAGGGGCCATTATCTCTGACAGGAAGACTTCATTCACATATTAATTCAAGAAATATTTACTAAGTACCTAGTAAATATTAAGGTACTATGCTAGGCACTCCTGATAATCAGCGAAAAAAAACCATGCCTTTATGAAACATATTACAATCAGGAAGACAGAAAATAAACAATAAGAGTTACCGTTGTGGTGCAGCAGAAACCAATCTGACTAGGATGCAGGTTCGATCCCTGGCCTCGCTCAGTGGGTTAAGGATCCAGCGTTGCAGTGATCCCCGGTGTAGGTCACAGATGCGGTTCAGATCCCATGTAGCTGTGGCTGTGGTATAGGCCGGCAGCCACAGCTCCCATTCGACCCCTAGCCTAGGAATTTCCATATGCCACAGGTGAGGCCCTAAAAAGAAGGAAAAAAAACAAAAAACAAAACGAAAAGAAACAATAAAGACAACTAGTTAGTAAATTTAATTGCTACCTGCAAATTTTCACCCTCCCTCTCTCTATCCTGCTGCCACGTGACTCTATAGTTCCTCCTACTAGATACATAGTATATTTTTGGTCTATATTATCCCATTTATATTGATTTTGGCCATGAGACTTGCTTTCACCAGTGGGATATTGGTGGAGGTGATCTGAAAAAAGGCTTGAGATGTGCTTGTGCAGTTAAGCCTGCTTCCTTGTGCTTCTGCCATAAGTTTGAGAAAGTCCCTGGTATCCGAGACTCTCAGAAAGGAAAGTAGCAAAGAGGAGAAGGTCCAAAATCTGTGTACAAATTCTTCCCAAATCTCTGTTGATCTCTGAACTTTTGAGGTGCAGATTGGACTCCAAGAAGTTGAGCCAAGGATAAAAGAATTGAGATCAAGCTGCCACCCGGGAGTCAAAATTTGCAGTTGAAGTCCAACCAATTTAATTGCTTGTTCAAATGAAAATGTCAACATTCTTCAAGGAAATATAACAGTACCCAGAGTTCCCACAACATAATATTTATGAAGCCCAGGTTAGAATCCAAAACTGGGTGATAGATGAAGTATCAGGAAAATATGACTCATTCTCTAGAAAGAAATCTTCAATGAAGACCAACTCTGAAATGACTCAAATTGGAGTTAGCAAGCAAGGATTTCTAAGCAGCTATTGTAACTATGCTCAATGAAGGATAATACACCTAAAATGAATGCCAATATTGGGAATCTCAGCAGAGAAATAGAAACTATAAATGAAAATATTGATACTGAAAAATACAATATCAGAAAATTTTAAAATACTAAATGGGTATAAAGACCTGAGTGCAGGAGCTCCCGTCGTGGCGCAGTGGTTAACAAATCCGACTAGGAACCATGAGGTTGCAGGTTCGATCCCTGCCCTTGCTCAGTGGGTTGACGATCCGGCGTTGCCGTGAGCTGTGGTGTAGGTTGCAGACACGGCTCGGATCCTGCGTTGCTGTGGCTCTGGCATAGGCCGGTGGCTACAGCTCCGATTGGACCCCTAGCCTGGGAACCTCCATATGCCGGGAGAGCGGCCCAAGAAATGGCAAAATAAATAAATAAATAAAATAAAGTGAAAAAGGCAAAAAAAAAAAAAAGACCTGAGTGCAGATGACAAAGGGAAGAGTCAGTGAACTTGAAGACAGATCCATAGAAATTATCCAGTCTGAAGAAAAAAGAAAATATGGGCGAAAAAAATGAACTAATACATAGCCTCAGGGATCAGTGCAGCAGTATCAAAGGTATGACTTATGTGTAACTGGAGTTCTAGAAGGAGAGGGAAAATGGAGCAGGGAAAAAAACCTTTTTGAAAGAGCTGAAAATATCTCAAATTTGGTGAAAGATATACATTTACACATTCGGCAATCTCAGTGAACCTCAGCAAGGATATTTACAAAGAAAGACATGTCTAGGAAAATCATAATCAAACTGATTAAGATCAAAGATAAAGAGAAAATTTTGAAAATAGCCGAAGAAAATGATACATTATATAGGGGAATTGGTGATACAAATAATCAAGAAGTGATCCATGGCGTTCCCGTCGTGGCGCAGTGGTTAACGAATCCGACTAGGAACCATGAGGTTGCGGGTTCGGTCCCTGCCCTTGCTCAGTGGGTTAACGATCCGGTGTTGCCGTGAGCTGTGGTGTAGGTTGCAGACGCGGCTCAGATCCCACATTGCTGTGGCTCTGGCGTAGGCCGGTGGCTACAGCTCCGATTCAACCCCTAGCCTGGGAACCTCCATATGCCGCGGGAGCGGCCCAAGAAATAGCAAAAAAGACAAAAAAACAAAAACAACAACAACAACAAAAAGACAAAAAAAAAGAAGTGATCCTTGGTGGAATTAGCAAAAAAAAAAAAAAAAAAACAGAGTGCAGAAGACAGTGGAATAATATCTTTAAAGTGCTAAAAGGGGGAGTTCCCATCTTGGCACAGTGGAAACGAATCCAATCCGACTAGTATCCATGCGAATGCAGGTTCGATCCCTGGCTTTGCTCAGCAGGTCCAGGATCTGGCATTGCCGAGAGCTATGGTGTAGGTCGAAGATGAGGCTTGGATCCTGAGTTGCTGTGGCTGTGGTGTAGGCCGGCAGCTGCAGCTCCCATTCCACTCCTAGCCTGGGAACCTCCACATGCCTCGGATACAGCCCTAAAAAAGCCAAAAGTAAGTAAATAAAATAAAATAAAAAAAGGAAAAAAGCACTCTTAACATAGAATTCTATAGCCAGATAAATTATTCACCAAGAATGAAAGTGAATTGAAAATCGTTTCACATAGAAGAAAACTAACAGACTTTGTGTCCAGCAAATCTGTACTACAAGAAATGATAAAAGGAGTTCCTCAGGTAAAGGGGAAATGATAGCAGATGAAAATTGGAATCTTCGAAAAGGAATGAAGAGTGTCAGAAATGGTAAATATTTAGTAAATACAAAATCTATTTTTCCCTCTTTTTTTTTTTTTTTTGTCTTTCTGTAGGGCTGTACCTACGGCATATGGAGGTTCCCAGACTAGGGGTGGAATCAGAGCTGTAGACACTGGCCTATGCCACAGCCACAGCAACGCCAGATCGGAGCCATGTCTGTGACCTACGCCAGCAATGCCGGATCCTTAACCCACTGAGCAAGGCCAGGGATCGAACCTGCATCCTCATGGATCGCAGTCAGATTAGTTTCCACTGAGCCACGATGGAAACTCCCCCTCTTAATTTTTTTAAAATGCATATAACTGTTTAAAGCAGAGACTATAATCTTATCATGTTGGATTTAAAAATGTGTGGAGATGTAATACATCTGACAACTACAGCACACAGATGGGAAGCAAGGTAAATTGACCTAAGCAGCTGAAAAGTTCTATATTTTATGTGAAAAGATAAAAGAATAACTCTAAGTAGACAGTGAAAAGTTAAGGATGTACATTGTAATCCCTAGAGCAATCACTAAAAGTGTAATACAGTGAAATATAACTAAAATGCCAATAAGTGGACTATAATTTAGAATGGAATTCTAAAAAAATATTCAGTGACACACCAAATATAATCCCATCTGGCGTTTTCCAGAAATGTACAGGCTAATTCGAAAATTTATTTCGAAATGCAAAGGACCTAGATTTCCAAAGCAATCTTTAAAAGAACAAAGTCAGAAAACTACACTTAACTTCAACATTTACTAAAAATATGGTAACCAAGACCGTGGTATTGACATAAGGATTGACAAATAGATCAGTGCAACAAAATACAGAGCCCAGAAATAGACCCACCCACACTTACATCCTTCTTTGATTTTTGACAAAGGTGCCAACACAATCGAAAAAGAAAAAGTAAAGTCTCTTCCACAAATGGTGCTGGAAAACTGGATATCCAAATTGAAAAAAAATGGACCTCCATCCCTATCTCCAGCCTTACACAAAAATTAATTTAAGTAGGAACATACATCTATTGTAAAAACTTTTATTTTTTTATTTTTTATTAATTTATTTATTTATTTTGCCATTTCTAGGGCTGCTCCCGCTGCATATGGAGGTTCCCAGACTAGGGGTCAAATCGGAGCTGTAGCCGCTGACCACAGCCACAGCCACAGCAACGCCAGATCCTTAACCCAGGGAGTGAGGCCAGGGATCGAACCCGCAACCTCATGGTTCCTAGTCAGATTCTTTAACCACTGAGCCATGACAGGAACTCCGGCTATAAATCTTTTAGAAGAAAACACAAGAGTATATCTCTATGACCTGGGAGTAGGCAAAAGTTTCTTAAATAGGACACAATAGAGAGCAATAATCACATAATTTAAAAATTGATAAATTAAACGTCATCAAAATTAAAAACATTTTTATGAAAAGATACTATTAAGAAAATTTTTTAAAAAAGAAAAACAGATAAGCCACACACTAGGAGAAAATATTCACAAAGCATATAGCTGATAAAGGACTGGTATCCAGCATATATAAAAAACAAGTAAGCTAATAAAAATGTTCAATATATTTGAACAGATTATTGACAAAATAAGAGATGGGAATGACCAATACACATATGAATATGTAGTCAACTGCATTAGTCATTAGGAAATTGCTAATTAAAATTACTATGAGATACCACTACACATCCACAAGAGTAGCTAAAATTAAATAGACTGACAACACCAAATGTTGTCCAGAATGTGGAGCAACTGGAACTTGCATACATTTTTTGGTGGAGTGTAAAATGATAGAACCACTTTGGAAAAACATCTTGCAGTTATTTATAAAGCTAAATATACAGCAACATTAATATTTTTAAAGTTCTATCCTCAGTATTTCCCCAAGAGAAATGAAATCATTAGCAAAAATTGTATATGAATGCTCATAGTATTTTTTTTTCTTTTTTCTTCTTTTCTTTCTTTTCAGGGCCACGCCTGGGGCATGTGGATGTTCCCAGGCTAGGGGTCCAATCGGAGCTACAGCCACCGGCCTACACCACAGCCACAACAATGTGGGATCTGAGCCACGTCTACAACTACACCACACCTCATGGTAATGCCAGATCCTTAACCCACTGAGCGAAGCCAAGGATCAAACCCATGTCCTCACAGATGCTAGTGGGGTTTGTTAATCACTGAGCCATGAGGGGAACTCCTATTTTTTAATTTGTTATAGTTTTATTGAAGTATAGCTGACTTACAAGGTTGTGATAATTTCTGCTGTGCAACAAAGTGATTCAGTTATACATATATACACATCCATTCTCTTTCAGATTCTTTTCCCATATAGATTATCAGACTATTGGGTAGATTTCCTTGTGCTATACAGCAGGTCACCTTTGGTCAATCATTCTATATACCTCAGTGTGCAAATGTCTTTATTCCTAATACCTCCAAATTGGAAATAGCACATGTGTTCCTCAATAGATAAATGGAAAAAAAGAAAAAACTGTTGTATAGTCATACAATGGAATACTACGCAGCAATAAAAATGAATGAATTACTGATACGAACAACAGCGTGAATGAAACTTAAAAATATTATGCTGAATGAAAGAATCCGTACACAAAAGAATATACACTGTATGATTCTATTTACATAAAGTTCTAGAATAGGAAAACAGTTAATCTATTATAAAAATAAATTAAAACAAACAAACAAAAAAACAGTGGTTGCCTGAGGGATTAAGGGTAAGTATTGACTGTAAAAGGGAAGGAGGAACTTTCTGAAGTTGTGATGTTCTCTATCTTGAAAGGGGTCTGGGTTACATGTGAGTCAATTTTTTTTTTTTTTTTTTTTTTTTTTTTTTTTTTTTTTTTTTGGCCAAAGCTGCCGCATGCAGAAGTTCCTGGGTCGGGGATTAAACCTGCACCACAGCAGCAACCCAAGCCACAGCAGTGACACCAGATCCTTAACCTGCTGTGCCACCAGGGAATTCCAGTATTAATTTTTCATAACTTACTGGTAGTTCAATTGAGATGTATGCTTCTCACTTTGTAACTTCTTTTGCTATTTTTTTAGGGCTGCACCCACAGCATATGGAAGTTCCCAGGCTAGGGGTCAAATTGGAGCTGCAGCTACTGGCCTACACCACAGCCACAGCAAAGTGGGATCCAAGCCGAGTCTGCGACCTACACCACAGCTCACAGCAACACTGGATCCTTAACCCACTGAGTGAGGCCAGGGATGGAGTCCTCATGGATACTAGTCAGGTTCGTTACCAATGAGCCATGATTGGAACTCCCAGTATGTGACTTTAATCTCAAAAAACCTACCCTAAACCAGTGCTGAACTATGGTTCATGATAGGCACACCGAAGGATTTCGGGAGAAGCGTATTGTCATCTGCATTTTACTTTAACATGTATCAAAATAATAAGATGAAATAGACAGAGATCGGAAGAAGAAGTGCGTGACAATGCAAAATACAATGTAAATTGTAGAATCTAGTTTTTTTGAGGTATGGATAGTCACTAGGAAACTCTTTCAACTTCTCTGTATGATTTTAAATATTGATAATAAAATGCTGGAGGAAAAATGATGGTGGTTGTGATTCATCAAGAAGTGTCACTTGGAATTCCCTGGTCCCTGGCCTTGCTCACTGGGTTAAGGATCCTGCGTTGCTGTGGCAGTGGCGTAGGCAGGCAGCTACAGCTCCGATTTGACCCCTAGCCTGGGAACCTCCATACGTCATGGGTGAGGCCCTAAAAAAGCAAAAAAAAAAAAATATATATATATATATATATATTATATGTATGCCTCCCAAACATCCAGAACCAGCTGGCTCATCCAGAACATCTAACTCAATGGTTCTCACTCTCAGCTGCACATTAAAATTACCCGGGTACTGATGTTTTTAAAGGCTCCCCAGATGCTGCTGTTTGTGCAGGCTAAACATGTTGGATTATTCAGTTAGGATTCACATGGTATAGCCCTACCAGTTGTGGAGCTATTGAGATATTCTTTCAATGAAGTTAGTAAATGCCCTGGGATCTGGGTGCCATGGACACCTCACCTCTTCCAGTCCAGAATCCCCAGACATCCCCTCAATCAATTACTAAATGGTTAATTCCTGCCCAGCAGGAGTCCTGCAGATTCCATTCTAATTAGTCAGTGCCCGGTACTGTACCCATTACTAAATATTTTGAATACCACTTCTACAGCCAATGGTGAGAAGCACTGATCTGGTCAATTCAGACAAGCATCTGAATCTTTTATCTTCATCACAGCACATAACGAGTCTGCCTACATTTCTACCTTTGTCTATGCATATCACTAGGTTTATGATCTTAAGCAAGTCATTTCCTCACTCTGAATCCCATCTAAAATGACAGGGTTGAACTAGGTCCTCTTCAAGCATGCTTCCAACTCCGAACTGTGTGGTGCTGTGATTCTATGAATCGTGAATTCAGCGAAGCCAAAAAAGTCTCCAAGAAAAGTGAGTGCCAAATAGATCCGGCCTCCTGTACGTTGACCCAAAGCAGCCAAACCCCATAGAAAACCCACAGCATGTGCTAATTGTATATTTTGCTCTTCTGAGGAGACAAGAACCTTTCTTAAAGCTGCACACCTCCCCCTACCCACCAACTTATGGGCTTGGCAACTGAAGCATGAAGATAAATTCTCCCTGACTTGGGCTGAAGATGCAAATGTTAGTAGGGCTGATGATGAAGTTATCTCATCCACTCTTAAAGTATGGTTCCAACATTTCCATTTACAGCTTCTTGAAGTAGTGACTTCCACAGAGGGTGACATGCTACAGGAAGACAGAATCCACTTTATGGGTTCCATGTTTATTTACCGTCGGTTTCATTGAGTATCCTCTGGTTTGTGGATTATAGGGAAGAGGAAAAGTCAGCTGGTTTTTATTGGTCCCTACAGAAATTTAAACAGCTTCAAGCTGTCCTCCTCCAGTCTGTGCTCTTTTGGCCAAGCGTGCCTTTGATTTTACAGTTGCATAGCAATCCTCAGTTCTATGGCTTTTCAAGCACAGCTCACTTTATCTGGATCTTTTCACTTTTTTCACTTGATCTTTCCCAAGGCAAGGTTCCCAAGTGGTAACTGGGACCATGTTTTCAATAATCTGAAGTGAGATGGTGACTTGGCAATTATGCAGTTCATGCAATCATTGTGGATGGGCTAAATTACCCAGATCACTGGTCTATACTGACAAATAGATAGCATAGTTGCCAAAGCATTTCATTTCATGGAGTGGAGGTATAACTTATCATCTATGCTCATGTGTCTGAAATATACATCTGTAAATACTGATCTCTGACCCCACACGAGACCAATATCTCTCAAAGTGGCAAGCTTTGAGACTGTTGTACCGTGCAAGTTCAAAGCAACACTCAGAGCCTTCACGTCCATCCCAACGGCCCTGTCTCAATGCACCAAACACTTCTCTGGGCCCCAGAACTGATTACTCCCCATATCTCCCAAGCCAGATGCCAGCAACCAAAGATGCAATCATAATATAAAGTGAAGGAAACATAGGCTCTATTTACCCAGTCAGGCCAAAGAAGACTGAATTGGAATGGAAGGAAAGGATTGGAGTCACGTTATCCATCCAAGGGCTGGTTGCACTGGGCTACTCCTCAGCCAACATTTTTGGGGTGCTGGCCAAATTGGTCTCCTTCCTTTTCTTTCTTTCTTTTTTTTTTTTTGGCCACACCCTCAGCATGTGGAAGTTCCCAGGGCCAGGGACCCCACTTGTGCCATAGCAGCGATCAAGTTGCTGCGGTGACAATCCTGGATCCTTAATGCACTGCCCACAAGGGAACTCCAGACCCACTTCCATTTGCATCCTCTTGGGACTCTACCCTCTTCCCAACATGACACTCCCTCCACAGAATGTATTTGAAATTTTTAATGTGTGTTCTGTGTAAAGACCACCCATAGCAGAACCACTGAAATACTATTTAAAATGCAGATTCCTGAGCCCTAGCGCAACCTATTGATACAACCTAAAGGTGAAGAACCATTGCTATTTATTTTTTATAGCAATTTTTATGTTTTCCATAATAGCTGGTTTACAGTGTTCTGTCAATTTTCCACTGTACAGCAAGGTGACCCAGTCACATATACATGCATACATTCTTTTTTCTCACATTATCATGCAGTGATGACAAAGCAAGCTTGAATCATAGACATTATCACAGCAGCATCTTTTTATAGCAAAATCTTCAAGCCCTTATCAGGAATGTACTCTTAGAAGGAAATCTGAAGGAGTCTGCAGAAATTCTGTTGCAAGAATCAAACACCTTGGAGTTCCCGTTGTGGTTCAGCAATAACGAACCCGACTTGTATCCATGAGAATGAAGGTTCAATCCCTGGCCTTGCTCAGTGGGTTAAGGATCGGGTTGCCATGAGCTGTGGTGTAAGTTGACAATGCAGCTCGGATCCCATGTTTCTGTGGCTCTGGTGTAGGCTGACAGCTATAGCTCCCAATTCGACCCCTAGCCTGGGAACTTCCACAAGCCATGGATGTGGCTCTTCAAAAAAAAAAAAAAAAAAAAAGAATCGAACACCTCGTAAGGTACCAATTGGAGTAAGACAGGCCCCAAACAACTCTTATTCTGGGTCAATTTTGCCCAGATCCATGAATTTCTTCTCCTAGTTGGAGTCCCAGAGACCACATGATATCTACCTGAAGCTTCTTTTTTTTTTAATGAGTCGATTTATAATGTTGAGCCAATTTCTGTTGTACAGCAAAGTTACTCTTTGTTGACGCCAAAGGAAGAAGGCTTCCACCTTCATTAGCCAGCAAGTGCCCTTCCTGATTACTAAGCAAAATCTCACACTGGAGTTCCTGCTATAGCTCAGTGGTGAACCCACCTAGTACCTGCGAGGGCAGCCTTAAAACAAAAAAACAAAACAAAACAAAAAAAAACAAAAACTCACATTGCTGGAGCACTTACTCTGTGCCAGGTACTGTTCTGAAGACTTTATCAGGTTTTCAAGCCAGGAAGGACAGCCCTGAGATTCAGATCCAGCCAGTGTGGTTGCAGTGTCCATGCTTGTAACCACCACACACTGCTAACTGTTGGCAGCCTGCAGCATCTAGACCGTGTGTGAAGCTGAAAGCGCTCTGCCCCAAAGAATCACCAAAACCTCTTTTTCTGTCATTTCTGCCAAAATGCTGCAAACCTGCAAAGCCATGAAAAAGGTTCCTGCTGCTACGTACATATGCAGTGAAAGAATAAAAAAAAAAAAAATCCAGGGAATGATAATCGCCCAATTTAGGATGGAGGGAACCTGGAGGAAAAGGAGGGGGAATTTGGTCAGAAAAAGGCACACAGGAGGCTCCAACTGCATTGATAATGGTTGATTTCTTAAACTGGGTGGTGGTTGAACAAGAAGGTACGCCTATCTTTTGCACATGTTAAATATTTCACAGTAGAAAGGTTAAAAGGGAGTTCCCGTCGCGGCGCAGTGGTTAACGAATCCGACTAGGAACCATGAGGTTGCGGGTTCGATCCCTGGCCTTGCTCAGTGGGTTAAGGATCCGGCATTGCCGTGAGCTGTGGTGTAGGTTGCAGACGCGGCTCGGATCCTGCGTTGCTGTGGCTCTGGCATAGGCCGGTGGCTGCAGCTCCGATTCAACCCCTAGCCTGGGAACCTCCATATGCCGCGGGAGCGGCCCAAGAAATAGCAACAACAACAACAACAAAAAGACAACAAAAAGACAAAAAAAAAAAGAAAGAAAGAAAGGTTAAAAGGACTCTTAGGGATTGTACTATCTTGGACAGAGGGGAAAGCTCAGCCTACAGCACTGCACCCTCTGTACTAAGGCCTGAAGAATTTAGAAGTGGGGTTGCATCAGTCTCGCTCTTCTCTGGCCTCACAAGGGAGGATCTTTCTATTTATAGGCTTTACTTCCTCTGGCCCATCCCAAATCTCTTTCAAGGTCTGGCAATGAGCAGTATCTTCATGTTACGTATACGCATATTCCCAAATCCTGCAACTTTATATTTTTAAGCCTGTGAGGGACTGGGGCCTGGAGGTGGGGGAGCAAGATGGGGAACCAGGCAGAGGGTAAGGAGGGAAGAAAGACTAGAAGAAGAGTAAATACTTGAATAAGCCCCAGAGATTGAGAAAAAGAGGCAGAAAGAGAATGAAGGGAAATAAGAGCACAAAATAAGGAGACTCATAGGGCCTAGAAACACACACACACACATACACACGTACAAATGGGCAGCGAGGCAAGAGAGAGAGAAAGAAGGAAGGGTATAGGGAGAAGGAAAGAAGGGGGGCAAAAACCAATGGGAGAAGATGTAAATAAGATAATAAGTAATTATTTCGGCCGCTCCCTTGGCATGTAAAAGTTCCTGAGTCAGGGATCAAACTTGCGCCACACCAGAGACCTGAGCCACTGCAGTGATAACGCCAGATCCCTAACCTGCTATGCCACAAGAAAACTCCAATAATAAGTATTCATTGAGAGGCTACTGTGTTTCAGACACTATGCTGAGTATTTTATAAGCTTTATCTCATGTGACCATCCCACCTACCCACCCCAGTAAACCCATGAGATAAGCATTAATAGAACCATATTCTACAGCTGACAAAAGTGAGATTCAGAGAACTTGAGAGACTTGTCTGAGGTCGCACAGCTCTGTAAAATGCAGTGTGACCCCAGACAGATCTGAGTGATCTTGCAGGTTGGGAGCTTAACCAGCAGGCTTACTGCCTCTCAACAGAAGCCACGAAAAGGAAGAAGAAAAGATATTGGAGAGGGGAATTGAGGGAGTTTCTTACTTGGTGCAGTGGAAACGAATCTGACTAGGAGCCATGAGGTTTTGGGTTCAATCCCTGGCCTCGCTCCATGGGTTGAGGCTCCGGCGTTGCCCTGAGCTGTGGTGTAGGTTGCAGACGCAGCTCAGATCTGGCGTTGCTGTGGCTCTGGCATAGACCGGCGGCTACAGCTCCGATTAGACCCCTAGCCTGGGAATCTTCATATGCCGCAGGTGTGGCCCTAAAATGAGGGAAAAAAAAAAAAAGAAGGAAATTGAAATCCTTATACCTACAGGGGCCAACATGGTAGCATATGTGGGGGAGGAGGCCCCAAAGAGTGTCCGCTTTGTCAAAGGCAGCCTGACTCAGCTCCACTGATTGCTGCCTTGCAGGAACGTGGGCCGGGTTTACCAAACAGTCTGTTTTTCAAGTAAAGTCCAAACTCGAGGTTTTTTTTAAAATCTCATGATTGTTTAATGTTAGCAAAAAAAAAAAATTATTAGAGAAAAAAACACCCTGTGGGCCAAACAAAACCCAATTATGGATTGATATTGGCTCACCAGTCAGCAGTTTGCAATCCCTGGATAAAGAATGGCAGAGAAGGGAGTTCCCATCGTGGCGCAGTGGTTAACGAATCCGACTAGGAACCATGAGGTTGCGGGTTCGATCCCTGCCCTCGCTCAGTGGGTTAACGATCCGGTGTTGCCGTGAGCTGTGGTGTAGGTTGCAGACGCGGCTTGGATCCCGCGTTGCTGTGGCTCTGGCGTAGGCCTGTGGCTACAGCTCCGATTCGACCCCTAGCCTGGGAACCTCCATATGCCTCGGGAGCGGCCCAAGAAATAGCAACAACAACAACAACAACAACAACCAAAAAAAAAAAAAAAAGAATGGCAGAGAAGGAGTTCCCTGGTAGCTCAGTGGGTTAAGGATTCACCTTTGTCACTGCTGTGGCTCCGGTCACTGCCAGGACTCGAGCTCAATCCCTGGCCCTTCCAACATGCCACGGATATACCCCCCCCCACAAAAGAATGGAAGATAAAACTGAGTTAGGAGATCAGAAAGAAAGAAGAGAGAAATAAATGATCAGATAACAAGAAAGAGAGGAAAAAAGAAAACAGGATAACAGGGGAAAGATTTTTTTAAAAAGAAGTCAGGGAGTTCCCTGGTGGCTCAGTGGGTTAAGGACCCAGTGTCGCTGCAGTTGCTCAGGTTGCTGCTGAAGTGGCTCAGGTTGCTGCTGAAGTGTGGGTTTGATCCCTGGCCTGGAAACTTTCAGATGCATTGGGTAAGGCTGAAAAAGAAAAAAAAAAGAGTGGGAAAAGAGTGAAGGATCAAATACAGAGCAATAAAAGAGGGAAAGGAGGGGGGGCTGTGGAAAGCTCAAGAAGTAGAGGGGAAGCAGAAAGCTAGAGGAGAAAGAAGAGAAGAACTCCAAAAAGAGGACGAACACAACACGGATGAGAGGAAGAGGGCGTGTGGAAGAGGGTAGCCCCACCCAGCAATCCTGGTGGGGGTGGGGGACCCTGGACCAGAGTCAGCCAGGGGCCAGAGAACGTGTGCGGATGGACGGAGACCAAGCCAGCCCCATTTCTCGGGAGAGCCCTCTCCCCTGCAAAGGTGGAGCTGTTTCGTCTCTCCGGAAGCCATTGCCCCTCCTCCAGGGATGCAAGGTGGCAGCAGCAGCAGGGACAGCGACAGCGGCAGGGTGAGGCCCCTCAGGACAGTCTCTCGGGCTGGACAGCAGGCCTTGCAGAGCCCTCTGCTGGCCGGCACGGCCTGACCCATGAAGGAGCTCACGAGGCGGGGTTAGCGCTGCAGGGAAGGGGCCGGCCACAGTCTGGCACCCACCCCTTCCTGGCATCAGCCCGGAGATTGTGCAATAGAGCGGTAGCCATGGCAACCCTGTGTGCTGCTACTCTGTTTGGATTCACAGAAGGGAGTTGAATTTTGCATTAGGACATCCACATTCAGAAAAGGCTCATCCAGTCTGTCCCAGCCCCCTGGGCCCCCCTCCCTCCGGAAGCCCCAGGCAAAACATGGAAAGAGGAATATTGGACAGAGAGATGCCTCCATCTCTAGTCCTTCCCTTTCCAGGGACCCACATTTCTCCCCCAGAGGGTTTTACTCAAACGCTCACTAGACCTCACGGTTAGAAAGGATCTCAAAAATCATTCCTGCCTCCAACTCCAACATCAAGCTCAAGGCCCCACACCTCCCAAAGCGATAGATTTTAGTATCACCTGTGGCTTCTCGGCTAGCCAGACTCGCAACGGCTATTTCCAAGTACTAAGATTCTTCCTACATAGATATTCTAAATACCAGGAGTTCCCGCTGTGGCGCAACAGAATCAGCGGTATCTCTGAAGCACTGGGATGCAGGTTCAACCCTGGCCTGGCACAGTGGGTTAAGGATTCGGCATGGCGTAGGCTGTGGCTCAGATCTCATCCCTGACCGGGATCTCCATATACCACAGGGTGACCCGAAAAGAAAATATAGAGTAATAAATGCCAAAGAGCTTGTTCAAATTGGGTTATATTTTCAATGTTTACAAGGCACGCAATTACACTTTGCAGTAAAAAAAAAAATGCATTAATGTGTTTCTATGTGCTCGCTAAGAGTAAATGATTAATGCATTTTTTTGACTGATGTCACAGTTTGGAATCTTTGCCCCTAATTAATGTCACAGGGTTTTTAACATAATAGCGACTATTATGCCAATTAGGGATTTGGTTCATGACCATGAATCACTCATAATCTATAGACTAATTCTAATTTAAGTGTTCCACCACAGATGGCAAATGTTCTACAATATTATTGTGCTAGTCACAAGATAATTGCCAGATTTATTTTAAAAATTAATTCATACTGCAGTAAGGTAGTGGGCTGAGTGATGAGACAGAAGTTTAAAGTAATATGATAAACATCTTCTTTTTGTCACATGACTGTGCACTGTACATTCATTCAGTGACAACTTCAAAAGTCTGAAGGTGAAGCCTTTTGTGAATATGATGATCAGGTCAAATGCCCTTCTTTCTTTTCCCCCACCTCCATCTCTTTAGGGGAATTGTCTACTTTTTAGAAAAAAATTATAATATCCTGGTTATTTTTTGCTGCATCCGTGGCATACAGAAGTTCCCGGACCAGGGCTAGAACCTCCCCATCGTGGCGACCTGAGCCACTCCAATGACAATGCCAGATCCTTTAACCACCAGGCCACCAGGGAACTCCCTGCATTAGCATTCTTGCTAGGTGTGTTTCAGATGATTTCTTTAAAACAAATAAAATGCCACTTTTAAAGAAAACCTATTGAGGAGTTCCCCTGGTGGCACAGGTTAAGGATCCCACGTTGTCACTGCTGTGGCACCGGTTCGATCCCTGGCCTGGGAACTTCTGCATGCCACAGTGCAGCCAAGAAAAAAGAAAGCCTATTGAGACTATTGAGTTGCCTGTTCCAGTATCTGTATACTGCTTATGCAGAAATACCTTTCATAATAACAGGGAGAATTTTTTAGCTCCTGCTAGGTGCCAGGCACTGTAATTTTTTTTTCTGTCTTTTTGGGGTCGCACCTGAGGTACATGGAGGTTCCAGCCTACGCTACCACCACAGCAACATGGGATCCGAGCCACGTCTGTGACCTACACCAGAGCCCACAGCAACACCGGATCACCCATCCAATGAGCGAGGCCAGGGATCGAACCCGCATTCCCATGAATACTGGTCAGATTCATTGACCACTGACCATGACGGGAATTCACAGGCACTGTACTTTTATGTAGATTTCTCTCAACAACCCTATTAAGTGGGTATGACAACCATCCCCAATTGATAGACAGAAAAAGACCCCAAGACTTCGAGAGTTAAGTTTCCCAAGGACACAAAGTGAAGGATTCTATTCAATTCTACAAATGTTTACTGAGTATGTATCATACGCCAAGCCAGACATGGCCTCTTTCCTTATCCATGGAATTTATAATCGAGTGGGAGTTAGGTCATAACAATAAAGATTACGGAAAGGACTATGAAAGAAATAAATAGACTAATGTCTTAAGAAGGTCAGGATAACAGAGAACAGAGTCAATGTTTGAACTCAGGTGACCTAATTCTAGAGTGTACATGCTCAACCCTTGAACTATAGAGATTCATGGGGGGGGGTTGTTTTGTTTTGTTTTTTGCTTTTTAGGGCCACACTCTCAGCATATGGAGGTTCCCATATGTGGGATCTGAGCCGAGACTTCAACCTGCACCACAGCTCACGGCAACGCCAGATCCTTAACCCACTGAGCGAGGCCAGGGATCAAACCCAAAACCTCATGGTTCCTAGTCGGATTCGTTTCCGCTGCGCCACAACGGGAACTCCGAGATCCATATTTTTAAGTTAGGTTTAGGATTGAGAGCGAATACAGTTAGATCTGTGGCATGTGGCATCCTTTTCTCTAACCATTAGGCTTCACGTCCTCTCCTTTGCCTTCATTTAAATTACTCTTTCTAGCATTCATCGCTTCGTGCTTATTTATTTTGCTTCTCGTCTTGGATTTTCCTGGTAGAACTCTCTTGGAAGCCAGCAGTCTTGTCACAGAGAGGGGTCTATAAAGCAGTCATGTTAGACTATCTTGCATAAAATAAAGTGGCCTCCCCCACCACAGCTAACAAGGTGGTACATATACTGAAACCTCCAAAGTCCCCAAGACCTAATTCATCCATCCTGTATTATAAAGGCATAAGGCTGCTTTCATCACTCAGTAAAATAATCGTTGAATGATTTTCCTGGAAACTCTAAAAGCTGGGAGGGAAAATTAAGTGGTTTGTGCCCTTTGGGGATATAATTAAATCTGCCAGGACGATTTGACTGGGTTACATTGCCCGAGGACCGGGGGGAAAATAAAAGGTTGATATTTTCACCCACGTCGGATTTGAGCATGTGACACATGTTTCTGAGATTCTCCATTTTGTGCCAGGATGGGGGTGTGCTTTTATTATAATCGGGTTATGCCTTTCACTTGCAATTTAATTTTATGCCACTAATGTGGTGGGTCTTAATGAAAGCGTCGATTTTTTTTTAATGTCTTTAGAAATAATGACACAGGAAATGAGTTGGGTGCCCCTATGTGGTAAGCAAATAAATTCGAACAGACTCCAGCCACGAGACTCTTTCTTTCCTGGTCTCGGTGCTGCACCTGCTCTGTGCCTGGTTTCTTGAGGCTTCATGGGAAAGAAAGGCAAAGGTTCTGACTGGTCTTCTCGGACTCACTATGTTTATTTGGGATGAGGGGGTGTTCTTTTTTCTTTTTACAGCTGCACCTGCAGCAGAGAGTTCCCGGGCTAGGGAGTCAAAGGGGAGCTGCAGCTTCTGGCCTACACCTCCGCCACAGCAACACTGGATCCTTAACCCACTGAGGGAGGGTAGGGATCAAACCCACCTCCTCATGGTTGCTAGTCAGGTTCTTAACCTGCCGAGCCACAACGGGAACTCCTGTTTTCTTTTGCTAAACAGTTTTTAAACATTGAGATGCAATTCCCATGGTTTTGAGTGTAGTCACAGAGTTGTGAAAACATCACCACTATCTACTTCCAGAAAGAAACCCTGCTACTGAGCGGCTACACCAACGGGGACACTACATTCCCCAGCCACCAGCCACCAGCCACCCCCGCCAACCACTAGCCTCCTATCTGTTTCTGTAGATTGGCCTCCTCTGGCTATTTCATATGTTCAGGCCTCTTTTCCCCTTTCCTTGACTCCTGGCAAAGTCGGGCTCCAGGAGTGCTAGGCTAATCCAGAGGGCAGGCTG
Source organism: Phacochoerus africanus (assembly GCF_016906955.1). NCBI lineage: Eukaryota > Metazoa > Chordata > Mammalia > Artiodactyla > Suidae > Phacochoerus > Phacochoerus africanus. The sequence continues at coordinate 95,000,295 of NC_062560.1, forward strand.
AATCTGTCCAACACAGGCTTGCTTTTCTTGTTTTGTCTGCCCTGCTATGCCGCCTACCTTTCCTTACTCTCTCCTCTCTTCGTGTAAACCTACTCTCATGTAATCCATTCAAGAATAAAAAATAAACAAAAAATTAAAAATAATCCATTCATGAGTTTTGATTGAACACCAGGTACAAGTAACTAATATACTATATAAAATGGAGTACGAGTCAAGAAAAGCTGCCCTAACAACTGAACTTACGTTAACTCTTTGGATGCAACAACCGAATGAGACAGGTATTATTATTATCATTATTGTTTTTTGCTTTTGCTTTTTAGGGCCACACTTGAGGCATATGGAGGTTCCCAGGCTAGGGGTCCAGTCCATGCTCCAGCTGCTGGCCTACACCACAGCCACAGCAACACAGGATCCGATCCGCATCTGTGACCTATACATACCGCAGCTCAAGGCAATGCTGGATCTTTAACCCACTGAGCAAGGCCAGGGATCGAACCCGCAACCTCATGGTTCCTAGTCGGATTCGTTTCTGCTGCGCCACAACGGGAAGTCCTTTGATCATTATTATTAGCCCTATTTTACAGATGATTAAACTGAGGCACAGAAAGAAGAAGGGACTTGCACACAGCTAGTCAGCACCAAAGCCTCGATATGCACGGTGTTCCTTGCTGGGGGGGAGGAGGCAGAGGTGGCAGGCTGGGTGATCAAATAAAAGACAGAACTCCTGACCTCAAGGGGTTGGGAGAGGAAATAAACCACACACAAAAGCAATGTTGAGGAAACAATAGGAGATGGCGGCTTTCAAGGGTTAGTCTGCCTCAAAATCATCCGGAGGCTTGTGGAAACACAAACTGCCAGGCCCTCCCTCCAGAGTTCCTAGTTCCCCAGGTCTTGGATAGGGCTGGAGAAACTGCACTTTTAAAAAAGTTGCACTTATTGGAGTTCCTGTCATGGCTCAGTGGTTAACGAATCTGACTAGGAACCATGAGGTTGTGGGTTCGATCCCTGGCCTTGCTCCGTGGGTTAAGGATCGGGCATTGCCATGAGCTGTGGTGTAGGTCGCAGACACCGCTCGGATCTGGCGTTGCTGTGGCTCTGGTGTAGGCCGGCAGCTACGGCTCCGATTGTACCCCTAGCCTGGGAACCTCCATATGCCGTGGGAGAGGCCCTAGAAATGGCAAAAAGATCAAAAAAAAATTGTGTTTAATAAAGTATAGTTGATGTACAACATTGTGCCAGTTTCTGCGGTAAAGTCACCCTGTCAAACATATATACACATTCCCTTTGTTACCTTCCATCATGATCTATCCCCAAAGATTGGATATAGTTCCCTGGGCTGTACAGAAAGCGCACTTTTTTTTTGAGATATTTCAATTTAATTGTATTCCTGTGCTTACATAGTTTTTAAAAAATCATTATTAAAGTATAACTGATGTACAATGTTTCGCCAAACTCTGTTGCACAACAGTGACCCGAATACACACAGTTCCCTGTGCTGTACGGTAGGATCCCATCGCCCATCCATCCCAAAACCCCCACCCATCCCACTCCCTCCCCTCCCCCTCCCCCCCACCGGGAACCCCAAGTCTGCTCTTCCTGGTCATGATCTGTTTCTGGTTTTCGTTTGCTTGTTCGTTTGTTATTTCTAGATAGGATCATCTGTTCCATATGCAGCAACATGGACGGATCTAGAGACTCTCATACTCTGACTTTGAAGTAAGTCAGAAAGAGAAAGACAAATACCATACTTGTTTGTGGAAATCACACCTCTAATCTAACAAGCTTCCAGCACAGGCTGATGCTGCCCATCCAGGGCGATCACCGGGAAAATCACTTTCTTTCTTTCTTTCGGCGTAGTGGTCATAGTTAGCATCTGGGAAGGTAGCAGGTACAAGTACGCGTATTTAGAAAAAGTATGTGATGTCTGTGATGCCGGATGAGTTACCTGAACAAGTTGGTGAAAGATGGAGATCAGTATGGAGATACCTTAGAAATCTATACACAGAACTACCATATGACCCAGCAATCCCACTCTTGGGCATATATCCAGAGAAAACTCTCCTTAAAAAAGACACATGCACCCGCATGTTCATTGAAGCTCTATTCACAATAACCAAGACATGGAAACAACCTAAATGTCCACCGACAGATGATTGCATTAGGAAGATGTGGTATACGTACACATTGGAATACTACTCAGCCATAAAAAAGAATGAAATAATGCCATTTGCAGCAACATGGATGGAACTAGAGACTCTCATCCTGAGTGAAGTAAGTCAGAAAGCAAAAGACAAATACCATATGATATCACTTCTATCTGGAATCTAGTATAAGGCACAAATGAACCTTTCCACAGAAAAGAAAATCATGGACTTTGAGAATAGACTTGTGGTTACCAAGGGGGTGGGGGAGGGAGTGGGATGGTTGGGGAGCTTGGGGTTAATAGGTACAAACTATTGCCTTTGGAATGGCTTAGCAATGAGATCCTGCTGTGTAGCACTGGGAACTATGTCTAGTCACTTACAATGGAGCATGATAATGTGCGAAAATAGAATGTGTACATGTATGTGTAACTGGGTCACCGTGCCGTACAGTAGAAAAAAATTGTATTGGGAAAATAACTATTAAAAAATAATACTAATTTAAAAAGAAAAGAAAATAGGGAGTTCCCGTCGTGGCGCAGTGGTTAACGAATCCGACTAGGAACCATGAGATTGCGGGTTCGATCCCTGCCCTTGCTCAGATGGGTTAACGATCCGGCGTTGCCGTGAGCTGTGGTGTAGGTTGCAGACGCGGCTTGGATCCTGCGTTGCTGTAGCTCTGGCGTAGGCCGGTGGCTACAGCTCCGATAAGACCCCTAGCCTGAGAACCTCCATATGCCTCGGGAGCGGCCCAAGAAATAGCAAAAAAAAAAAAAAAAAAGAAAAGAAAATAGGAAAAAAAAGAAGTTGGCGAAAGGAAGAAAACACCTCCCATCGGGAGAATTCGATCTCTCCCCTCTTACAACCCTCCTGTGCTTCCGGGCCTCCTGCTCCTTGCATGTCAAGGTCAAGTTCACCCGAGACCCTTCACAATATGGCTCCTGGGGACCTCTCCAGCCTTGCAGTCCAGACCTCTTTGCAGCCCCCTATGATAGATACTCAATACGTGTATGCCGGTTCACGCCCTGTGGTTGTTTCCTCTGCCTTAAATGTCCTCACTCATGTCCCCCATTCACTCAAGGCCTCCTGGCTCTACCAGGCACTGCCACATACCCACCATGTGACCTTGGGCAAGTTGGTTAACTTCTCTGTGCCTCAGTGTCCTCATGGTACATGGGGATATTAATAGGACTGTTGCAGAATTCCTTGGTGGCATAGTGGTTAAGGATCCAGTGTTATCACTGCTGGGGCTGGGGTTTGATCCTTGGCCCAGGAACTTCTGCATGCTGCAGATGCACGCAGCCAAAAAATATTTGTAATTAAAAAAATAACAAGGTTGTTGTAAGGATTAAATAAGGTCATCCTTACAAAACACTCAGCACAGAGTCTAACACAGACTGCATATTCAAAAGTATGAAGTATTTTCACTATTATTAGTATTAGTATTAGTATCCATTTTACTAAACCCAGCTTAGGCATTACTTCCACCAGAAAGTCTTCCTTGTCACTCTCAGCCCATGCTTACTGACATGATTTGTGATTCTCTTTCCTATGCTTCCTCTGTACCTAATGCTTGCTTCTCGTTGAATTCCTGCTCCACCACTTGCTGGCTGTGTGATCAGAAGCAAGTCACTTAACCTCTCTGAACCTCGATTTCCCCATCTGCAAAATCAAGATAACAGCAGCATCCATCTCATGGAATTATCGTGGATATGAAAGAAGGCAACTCAGGAAGCAGCTCTTAGCACAGTGCTCAGTACTTGATAGATGCTCAATAAGTGTTTGCCGAAGGTTTTTTGAGCTGCATTAGGGCATTGGAAGAAATGAAGAGATTGTCCCTCTCAAGGTAAGACTGTGATGCTCTTATCTCAGGAAGTAGTTGGGAGGAGCAGAGGGTTTTAAATATTGGTTCCTATTATAAGATTCATTATTAAGGATTCTTATCTTGTGTTCTTCTCTTTTGTGTATATTTAGGTTGTTAAATGGTCCTGTGGGATTTCATAAAAATTGTTTTTGTTAGTAAAGCTGTTGACAGCAAAAGCTTTCAAGACATTATTCATGTGCTGTTTGTTAAAAAAAATTAAAAAATAAAAAATATTAAATATCAGTTCCTAGTTGTGACATTATTATTGAATTCCTACACTTGACCTCTACCTTCCCCGCACATCATACCGTGTTCTCTTATTGTGTCCAACAGCCCCCAACCTATGTCCTCAGCACACCCCACACTGTTGCAAGCTTTCTGCCTGGTGTGTTTCCTCTGCCCCAAATCCCTTTCCCCAAGTTCTTCTCTGGCTAGTATATTTCTTCAAGACTCAGTTTTTACTCATGGACTTGGAGAACACACTTGTGGTTGCCAAGGGGGAGGCAGGGGGAGTGGGATGGACTGGGAGTCTCAGGTTAATAGGTGCAAACTATTGCACTTGGAGTGGATAAGCAATGAGATCCTGCTGTCTAGCACTGGGAACTATGTCTAGTCACTTGTGATGGAGCATGGTGAGGATAATGTGGTGTGTGTGTAACTGGGTCACCTTTCTTTACAGTAGAAAACTGACAGAACACTGTAAACCAACTATAACAGAAAAAATAAAAATCATTAAAGAAAAAAGATTCAGCTTTCAGCATCGCTTGTTCCAGAAGGACTTCCCTGAGCCTCTGGATTGAAGTGGGTGCCCCATCACTGTGCTTATGATATTATCATATATATTTTTTGTTCAGGCATCAGCCTCTCCAACTAGACTGTGCCTTTCTCAAGAGCCAAGCCTGTTCCACTTCATCTCTGTACCGCCAGCATCTAGCACAGCATTTGCAACATAGTATGTGCTCAATGAGTATTTGAACTAAAACAGAGGTGACCCAGCTGTACAAGAACGGACTTAAGGTTTTTGTTCAAATGTCCACAAGTTGCCAAAGGCAAGTTACCTTTCCCAAAATTGCAGCTCGGAAAACGTCTGGACATTCTTCTGGTGGCAGGAAAGATGGTTAATCTGACCTCCGACTCGTGAAAAAAACAATGGCATTAAACAAAGCTTGCCTTTTATGCCACTCAAAGGTTGGAGAACGCTGCCATCTAGTGGTGGATCTCAGAGATGCTTGCGCATGAGCGGTGCCGTTCTCCACCTGGGCCCAGAGAAAACCACTGAGGCTACATCTTCATAGAGCAAAATGAAAGGCCAGTTTCTCTGAAAAGGCAGATATGTGATGTGCATTTTCACCCTGTATATCTTGTTAACTGAGAACAATAAAGGGGAGTTCTCTTGTGGTGCATCGGGTTAAGGATCCAGCATTGTCACCACTGTGGTTCGGTTGGATCCTAGCCTAGTGCTGCGAACGAGGCCAAAAAAGGGGGGAGTGGGGAGAACAATAAAGGTCTCAGTATCTCACGTAGCTGTCACCAAGTCCTATGGAGGTGGCTGACTGCTGATGGCATGGGGATTTCCCAGGAGAGTCCGAATGGAACCTATTTGGTCCTATTGCCATAATCAGTGTCAGACGATGTATTTTCTTTTTTCTTTCTTTTTTTTTTTTTTGTCTTTTTAGGGCAACACCTGCAGTATATGGAGGTTCCCAGGCTAGGGGTCGAATTGGATCTACACCACAGCCACAGCAACGCCAGATCAGAGCTGCGTCTGCGACCTACACCACAGCTCACTGCAATGCGGGATCCTTAACCCACTGAGCAATGCCAGGGATCAAACCTGTATTCTGAGGAATACTAGTCGGATTCGTTTCCGCTGAGCCACGATGGGAATTCCTATTTTGTTTTTTCAAATGGAAAGTATGATTGGCACAGAGCTGCCCTTGAGCCTTATACAATCTGATTGAACACAAGAAGCAATTAGGGAATAAGATACCACTCAACTTGCCTCAGGTCACTTCTCTGGCTGTGTGTGTCAAGCTAACACACCCAGATGTATATGAGTACTCACTATCCTCCTGGGGTTCTCTGTACTTTTTCTAGAAACTTTCAAAGAATTTTGGAATATATTGCCCTTAGAATTGTCCTGAATCTGTTCTAACACTAATAAGAAACATACCAGCAAGTGAACATGCACTGCATTTGGAGTAGCTCAGATTGCTGCTCTATCACTTAGTAGCTGTGTGACCTTAGCAAATTACTTCACCTCTCTGTGTCTCAGTTTCTTCATCTGCAAACTAGAAGTGAAAACAGTCTTCAGCTCACGTGGGTTTTGTGACCATTAAGTGAGCGATATGTAGAATTTGAAACAGCATCAGGCACTTTAATAAGTGTTTGCATTTTTTTTTCTTTTTTTTCTTTCTTTTTTTTTTGAATTTGATAGTCTATTTATTAGAATAAGAGTTTAGATTTGTTAAACATCTGGATTAAAATGGTAAAAGGATTTTCATACAGTTTTTAGGCACTATACACACTTTTGTTTACAATAGCATCAGTACTTAGATTTGGGGAAAGATAAATCTCATACATTTTAATGCCTTGATCCATTTGTAACATTCAAAGTAACTCCACCATTTTAGAAACACTAATTCAAACTTAAAGAGACATATCACTAAATATCCCACACAGTATATTTAAAAATAAATATAGAAATACAACCAGAAGTCTACAAATCATCACAGTAGACAGACTGGTGAAGCCCCAGCTATCATGGCAGTGAAGGGCTCTGGCTAGATTTTGATGGAAATTGCTGTTCCATGGAGTTCCTGGGCCAGGGATCTGATCGAGCCACAGTTGCGACCTAAGCCGCAGCTGCCACCATACCATATCCTTTTAACCCACCGTGCCAGTCTGAGGATTGAAACCTGTGTCCTGGTGCTGCCAACCCCACTGTGCCACAGCAGGAACTCTAGTGCTTGTATTTTTAACAAACAGTTTGCTACCACCCTTTCATTCTCCTGAAATGAAACAAGGTAAGTCGTGGACAATGTAATACACTTACTATACACGTAGTTTTGTGTACTTGTTTTTTTGTTGTTGTTCTTGTTAAAGTTGATTTCCAGTGTTGTGCCAATTCCTGCTGTCCAGCATAGTGACCCAGTCATACATATATATACATTCTTTTTCTCATACTTTCTTCCATCACGGTCTCTCCCTAGAGACTGGATAGAGTTCCCTGTGTTGCACGGCAGGACCTCATGGCTTATCCATTCTAAATGTAATAGTTTGCATCTACTAGCCCCAAACTCCCAGTCCATCCCACTGCATCCCTACCTCATTAGTAAGAGCAAGTCTGAGTCTGAGTCTGTTTCTGTTCTGTGGATAGGTTCATTTGTGCCATATTTTAGATGCCACGTATAAGTGATATCATATGGTATTTATCTTTCTCTTTCTGACCTTCTTCACTTAGTATGAGAATCTCTAGTTCCATCCAAGTTGCTGCAAATAGCATTCTTTTGTTCTTTTTTATGGCTGAGTAGTATTCCATTGTATATATGTACCACATCTTCTTAATCCACTCATTTGTCAATGAACTTTCAAATTGTTTCCATGTCTTGGCTATTGTGAATAGTGCTGCAATGACATAGGGGTGTGTGTATCTTTTTGAGAGAAAGTTTTGTCCAAATACATGCCCGAGAGTAGGATTGCTGGATTATATAATATGTTCTATATTTAGTTTTCTGAGGAACCTCCATACTACTTTCCATAGTGGTTGTACCAGTTTACATTCCCACCCACAGAGAGGGAGGGTTCACCTTTTCTCCACATGCTCTCCAGCATTTGTTATTTGTAGACCTGTTATTAATGGCGATTCTGACCAGTTTTACGTATTTGTGTGTGTGAGAGAGACAGAGACAGAGACAGAGAAAGACTTCAATGTAGTGTTATGGAGAAATAAAAGGAAAGTGATTGTAATTGATCCATCTGTAAATGTTCAGGCCACACCAAGCCAGAAGACCTAAGAAAACAGGCAGAAACTTGCATGATGTAGAAATACCACAGGCGAAAATTGTGGTGTAAACGCAGACCCTTACAGAACATTGCATTAGTGACTCAATTACCATGAGCAGCATTGCCATCAGCAACTTGATCTTCAGAATTGCTAGGAGTTCCCTGGTGGCTTAGTGGGTTAAGAAGTTGTCACTGATATGGCACTGGTCACTGCTGTGGTGCGTGTTCAATCCCTGGCCCAAGAAATTCAACGTGCTGAAGCACAGCCAAAAACACAACAACAACAGAAAATGTTAAACGACTCTTGGGAGAGTTCTGAACAAAACAAAGTCCAATTATCTTTCAATTTACATAGTAGTTGTATTCCTGGAAATTTTAAGCATATGCTACAACCATGCAAAAAATATTTCGTTTTAATGTATAAAGCAGAGTTATGTTCTAGGAACAGATCATTATGAACAGATATTTTTTAACCTACATGAATAACTGGGTAGCAGGAAGTGGCATTCAATAGTGAGGCAGAATCCAGAGCATTCTTTTTTTTTTTGTCTTTTTCTAGGGCCGCTCCCGCGGCATATGGAGGTTCCCAGACTAGGGGTCTAATGGGGGCTGTAGCCGCCGGCCTACACCACAGCCCCAGCAACACCAGATCTGCATCTTCAACCTACACCACAGCTCACGGCAACACCAGATCCTTAACCCACTGAGTGAGGCCAGGGATCGAACCTGCATCCTCATGGATGCTAGTCAGATTCATTTCTATGAGCCATGACAGGCACTCCAGAATCCAGAGCATTCTTCACAGTGGGGGACTGTCCAGCAATGCTGGGGACATCTGACCTCTGACCACTAAATGCTAGTAGGGCTACCCATCTTGTGGAACCCATCTCTGCATGCTCAGATGCACACACAGCACTACATTCAAGAATCCCTTGACACAGAGTTTCAGGAGAAAACTTGAGTCCAAGCCTGGATGCTTGATATTCACATTTGTTACAGGGCAAGCTTGAAAGAGAAGACTCCAGGGATGGAGACTCAGTGTTGGATGGGAACTGTTCAAGAAAGGTCTTAAAACCTGTAAACCGAGTCCTGTAAATTGAAACTGTATGTTGAGTCCTGAGTCTGGATGGAACATGGGGCGGGGGGGCTCTGAGGGGGAAGGAGTGGTGAGGGCAATGGCAGGAAGGCAGTTATCCAGACACTGAAGATTGGAGAAAGGCTGGAAGTCATGGCCACGTAGGCAGCCAGGGTCAGAGCCTAAGCCACAATCAAGGCTCCAGAGAGGCAGCAGATCAGGAAGCATGAAGACAGACAACAAGCAGGATTGAACTAGCTGGTGGAGCAAAGGAAGGGGGTCAGAACACTGCTGACTGCCTTCCATCCAGCCAGTTAAAAGCACAGACATGGAGTCAAAAAGACCTGGGTTCAAATCCCGACCCGGCTACTGACCGTGTGGCTTTGGGAATGTTGCTTCAAGTCTCAGAAGCTCACACCCCCTTATCCATAACGCAAGCACACTAACCAGCAGCTGCCTTCTCCCTGGCGTGGTGTGTGCACCACGGATGCCCGCTGTTATGACTCTTCCCTGCCAACCTGCTCCTCCTTCTGTGCCTGCATCTCAGTGAGTGGCATCACTATCCACTTCTGGGTCACCCACCCTGGAAAATGATCTCTGGGGCGTTCCCTGGTGGTCTAGTGGTTAGGATTTGATGCTTTCACTGCTGCAACCTGGACTCAATTCCTGGTCTGGGAACTGAGATCCCACAGGAAGCTGCTGCAACCTACAGCCAAAAAAAGAAAAAAAAAAGAAAAAAGATATTTGAGAAATCCTGGAGATGCTTTTTGACCTCTTGTGTCTCACGCCTCACAATCTCGCTGATTCTTCCCTCAGAAATCCCTCTTGTAGCTGCTGCCATCCTTCCTTCCCCACTGCCAGGATATAATGGCAGATATAATGCCAGTTCAGCCCCTCACCACCCCTCATCTCTGTTGGATCTGCTCCAGGGAGCTCCGCTACACTTGGGGGGCAGGATGGGAGAGGGGAGAGAAACCAGTTCTGATTCTTGGGTAGAGTCTTGGCTGGGTGGTGATAGGCAGGACATTTAGCCAGAATGGGCAGGAATAAATGAGACGCAAGGGGGCGCTGTGGGCTAGAACGTAACAGGGAAGTCAAGGGCATTGTCAGAAGCATCCCATAGCATCCTAATTAAACCCTTGCACTATGGCGCCAGGCTTCCTGGGTCTGAATTTGGACTCTGATGCTTACCAGCTTCGGACCTCAGGTGAGTTACTTCACCTCTCTGTGCCTCGGTTTCCTCATCTCTAAAATCAAAATAAAAACAGTACCCCTGTCAGATAGTTGTTATTAAAGATAAAATGATTTATTATATGGATCAGGCTTAGAATTGTGCCGAGCACATAGTCATCATGAAAAGTATTTGTTAAAATACTTAAGTATTTAAAAGGGTTAAGCACAAAGCCGTAAGGTGGTAGATGGCTCCTAGGCTATAAACAAAGTGTGGGGAGTTCCCTGGTGGCCTAGTTGTTAAGGATCCAGTGCTGTCACTGCTGTGTCCCGGGTTCAAACCCTGGCACTGGAATTTCTGCATGCTGTGGGTGTGGCCAGAAAAAAAAATAAAACTAAGCGTGGGGCTAGGATGGCATTGCTAATGGGTGACAGTGGCCCGCATGAGGCAGAAGCTGCCAGCTGACTTGAAGGCTTCAGGTTGCAATGGGCAGGAGTGCACGTCTGCCACCCCCTCGCAACCCCAACCCTCCTAAGGGCAGCCTTTTCCAGGTTTGCATGATAGAGGGCCAGAGCCCTCTCCAGGGAGCTCTTTACCCCAACTAACTTGCTTCCTGGCACTTAGCAGTAGTGGGCCAGCAACAAAATAGTGCCCAGTGGAAAGTAAGGATTGCTGTATATCCTCCAGGGTTCAGAGAGACCCCATTCCAAATGAGTGGATTTCTTCCTTACCTCACTCCACGCAGATGCCCCGGGCAGGTAGCAAATCGCCAGGGACCTCTCTATTGGTCAAATGTTCACGTACCAGTGTGAGGACTGCTCTGGCAGGTCCAGGGTTGGCTGAACCAAGGACTTGATGGCATAGGAAGCAGTAAGGATGAAGCCTGGATACTGAGAGTCTCATGGCACCTGGCTCATCAACTATTTGAAAAGCTGAGATGCTGTGCAAGCTGCAGGCCGTGCTCAGACACAGGAACTCTCCAGAACAGGTCTGAAACAGTGAAGGTTTTTGATCAGCCTCCTGGATTTGATCAAGAGTGTAGATGATCTGGAAATCTAGCTTTGCATTGCCTTGGATTCCCTGGGAAGCTGGGAATTACCAAAATTGGGAAGGGTTCCATGTGGTCACAGAACTGAGACTGCAGAGTCCTGGCAGAGCTAGAGTTCTGGATTTTTCTTTCCACAGAGTGCTGAGTCCCTGCAGAGGATCTGATGAAGTCTGGCAGAAATACTCAACCGGAAGCTGTGTAGAGGCAAACATGAGCAAAACCCTGAGATGTACGAGCTGCAGTAAAAGTTTGGCTTTGTAGTCGGGAGAGGCCAGGGGATAAGAAACAGAGTGAAGCTGAAAGGTAAACCTGGCAAGTGACATTATGTCTGGTCAGGATATTTGCGTAAGGCCATGTGTGGACTCGTGCATGTACCCCAGTGGTTATTCTTTTTCTCAGTCATAATGTGGGCAGGGGCTGGCTTAAGTTGGTTCGACAGAGTCCACAGAATTTTCCAAAGCCCCTTAGTCTATCAGAAATCTGGAAGTAGCTACCACAGATGTCCTGGAATTTGCTGCTGTCATTCACTGTGACTTGAGGGAAGGGTGCTAGGGCTCAGTCAGGGTCCAGAGCAGGATCCACCTCGGTTATCCCTTTGCCAGCAGGCAGCGCGGGGCTTCCTGATCGGCAAACTACATCAGGGGCACAGGACAATTTCAACTTCAAAGACCTTATCTAGAATTTCACAATCAAGAAACCTAGAAATGGGGAGTTGCCGTTGTGGCACAGCAGAAACAATTCTAATTAGTAACCATGAGGTTGCAGGTTCGATCCCTGGCCTTGCTCAGTGGGTTAACGATCCGGCATTGCCGTGAGCTGTGGTGTAGGTCACAGACCTGGCTCGGATACCACCTTGCTGTGGCTCTGGCGTAGGCCAGTGGCTACAGCTCTGATTAGACCCCTAGCCTGGGAACCTCCATATGCCTCAGGAGTGGCCCTAGAAAAGGCAAAAAAAAGACACACACACACAAACCATAGGAGGGTAGAACCAGGTTTTTAAATGCATGAGACAAATATGCAGAAATAAAAAGGGAGTTCCCGTGTGGCTCATCAGGTTAAGGATCCAGTGTGGTCACTACGGTGGTTCGGGTTGCTGCTGTGGCACAGGTTTGATCTGGGAACTTTCACAGGCCGGAGATGTGGCCCAAAAAAAGAAAGAAAAATAAAAGGAAAGAAAGAAGGAAGTATACTGAAATATAGTTAGCAAAATATTAAAAATGAATTTATGATATAACAATATATATATGCATCTTTATCACACATTAAATAACAAGACCTAATGGCAGGTGTCATTACTACCGTAATTTCGAAGCAGTGATGAGCATCAACATTACTTGAAGAGACCGGTGGCTGTTGTAATGCGACAGGCAACCATCTGTGACTTCCACTGATGACACAGTCACAGTTACCGCTAATACCACCGCGAGGTGTTGCTTACGTATATAATTGAAGGAAACGCTACATTGAATTAAAGGAAACTAACGTTAGAGAGTAATAATGACAAAGATGTGTTTTCTGCATCCAAATTCTTAGATCCTCTCTCTGGACGAACCCCCTGTGTGAAGGCCAGGTTAAGAAGCCCTGCATTGGAGCATCGATGGGCCAGGGGACTGGAATGGCAGCCCTGGCTAACCGCTCAGGCAGGCCCTTAGAAGAGGAGGCTCTGGAAGTCCCCAGAATGCCCTGAAAGGGAGCTGACCAGCTGCTAGAGCAACACCCCCTCTCCATTTCCTACTCCTCCATGTTCAGGCTCCCCCACAAAGCAGGACGGGATAGGGGGCCAGACATTGCTACAGTTTTCTCCTCCTTTTTTCCTGAGATCACTTCCTCTTTCCTCCAGAGGGTGGCGTAGGGGCAGGGTTGACATTCCTCCACAGCTGCACCCTGAGGCATCACCACCCACAGAGGAGCCGCTCTGGCCAAGCCATGGCCAATTTAGCTGCTAGAAAGAGCATCTGTCAGGAGAAATCAGCCTTTTCCTTCTCCCCCAAAAGCACAGCTCTACAAGCACAGCCTGAGAGGGAGGCAATGTGTTTGAGTCCCCACTATGTGGCATTTAGTGGCTGACCACCCCCCCCCACCGCCCCCTGGGGAAGAGGAGAAAGCAGCCAAGGTTGAGGTTTGGTCCTGCAGCGCCAGAGGGAGAGCGGACATCCTATGGAGACCAAACCCGGAGGACCAGCCAGGGAAGGTCCCTTTGGAGCACAGTAAAGATGGGCTACTAGACTCAGTCCTAAACCCAAGTTTAAGGTCCAGAGTTGGCACAAGAAGCCAGTCAAGGGATCGAAATACTGGAAGGCCATAGTATAGCTGAGCAGCCGGCTGGGGAATTACCCCGAGGCATCTGGGTCAGGCGGCTGCCCGCTGCCGATCAGCAGGAGTGTCAGCTGGGCTCAGAGGTTTAGCGTGAAGGACTCTGGGGGTGCAGGCAAGCATTGAGGGGGGTGCAGGCAAGCATTGAGGGGGGTGGGGTGGGGGGAGTGCTGGTGGTGTCAAAGTTACTGTGACAGGGGATGTTCTAGCTAGGAGACACCAGGAGTGAATTCAGCAGTTGTGAGGTCTGAAGCTTTAAGACTTTTTTTTTTTTTTTTTAGGGCCTCAGCTGCGGCATATGGGAGCTCCCAGGCTAGGGGTCAAATTGAAGCTACAGCTACCAGCCTATGCCCCAGCCACCTATGACACAGGATCCGAGCCGCATCTCCCACCTACACCACAGCTCATAGCAACACCGGATCCTTAACCCACTGAGCAAGGCCAGGGATCAAACCCACATCTTCATGGATACTGGTCAGATTTATTTCTGCTGCACCACAACAGGGACCCCAACTGTAACTCTCTTCTTTATGTGCTCCTTCTGCCTAAGAAGGCCACATACATTGTGTGTAAGCATGCTGGCAATGAAGCCTCACCGCCCAGCTTCATATCCCAGCTTTGTTACCAGCTGTGTGATCTTGGGCAAGTTGCCTAACCTCTCTGTGCCTCTGGAAAATGGGGATAAAAAGAATACCGATCTCCACGGATTATGATAAGAGTTAAAATTAGGCAATGCAGGCAAAGTAATTAAGATAGTGCCTGGCACATTTTATAAACTGAAAATATATTAGCTGTTATTATGGTAAGTTGCCAAGAGGAGGGAGAACTCAGTGGTTAAACATGTCGGCACGGCGGAGTTCCCATTGTGGCTCAGCAGGTTAGGAACCCGACTAGTATCCATGGGGACACAGATTCGATTTGTAGCCTCGCTCCGTGGATTAAGATCCGGTGTTGCCGTGAGCTGTGGTGTAGGTCGCAGACGCGGCTCGGATCTGGCGTTGCTGTGGCTGTGGTGTAGGCTGGGGGCTACAGCTCCGATTCGACCCCTACCCCTGAGAACGTCCATATGCGCGGGTGTGGCTCTAAAAAGGAAAGGAAGGTAGAAAGAAAGGGAAAGAGAGAGAGAGAAAGACAGACGAATGAGTTGTTAGTAATTACGGGCCATCTGTGATCACTTTATACCTTTTCGTATCACGAGGGAAAAGCCCATGTGTTGGGGCCTCTGGTCAGAGCGTTTGAAGACTTCGAAGCACACCCCGCCCGGTGAACAGCGCGCTGTGACCAGAGCTGAAGACATCCGCGTGCAGGGCGCAGGGGGCAGGGAAGGCGTGGCTTGTCTTTGCATGGGTGTTGATGACACACGCTGTTTTGTGGCCGGGGAATGGTCTTAACCTTTTAGACTGTCCAAGATGGGAAATCTCCACTTATGAGCCGTAGACCAGCTGCAGCAGAATCTCCTGGAGGGGCTGGTTGAACCCCACCCCAGACCCTCTGGATCTGTAAGTCCGTGGTTTGGGCCCGTGGACCTGTACGTATAAACTAGGCATGCAGGCCATTCGGAGCCACCTTAAATCACAAGACCCACGGATGTCAAAGTCAAGAGCAGAAGTTTTGCTTCAGACAGCTCTGAGCGCATCCCCCAGTTCAGCTCCTCCCTTAGCTGTGTCCAAGACCCCACCTCTCAAATGCATCACTGCCAACTTGCTGCTGGGGCCCAGGACCCCCACCCCCACCCCCCGTCCCAACTGCACATCTCCCCCCGACTCTGTTCTGGGCAGAGGAAACCCTCCTCTCCCCCTTACTGCGCATGCGCGGTTATCACGTGGCCGGCCGGTTTTTGTCTCCTTTCCTCCCCGGGCCCCTGTTGTGAAACCGCTGCTGATCCTCTTCCACAAACACGGTTGCTAGGTGGCTGGAATTCACTGCTGTCACCAATCAGGGGACCGGTATTGTTTGCTTGGCTCTTGCTTCCTCCAGCTCACCCCTTGTAGCAACCTCTACTCAAGTGCCCACATAAACCCCGGTGCGAAAACCTCTCTGGGTCTTAGGGTGTTGGGGGGAATCACAGGAGTGCCTAGTTAACGAGATTGTCGAGATTATGACATGCGGTAATCCATATAAAATGTTGAGCACAGTTCCAAGCTCTATTATGAGGTCATGTGCAGGGAGCCCTTTCGTGTTGGAGCTGTGGCCTTTCATTATTTCCCTAGGCCGTTTCCCTATCTGGGCCTCAGCTGCCATGTCCCTAAGGCCATGAGGGAAGCTAGGTGCCTATGATCTCTGAGGTTCCTCTCCATCCTGGCTCCTTAGAATTCTTTATGAGGGAGTGCCCCAAACACAACTTTGAATTGGCCATAGGGAAGTTGCTGAGGTCAGTGTCAGGCAACGGATGCTTCAGAGCAGGGTCTTGAAGGATGAATAGGAGTCTGCCTACACATACTGCTATCAGAGCAGTTCCTGCCCAAGTGGCCAAAAGTTGGCAGATCTTGCTGGGGCCCTGAAGCTGCTTAACTACATCCTCTGCTCCACCTGCACAATGGCCCTTATTCTCAAAAGTAGTTCTCAGAGTTCCTGTTGTGGCTCGGTGGTAATGAACCTGACTAATAGCCAAGAGGATGAGGGTTCCATCCCTGGCCTTGCTCAGTGGGTTAAGGATCGGGCATTGCTGAGAGCTCTGGTGCAGGCCACAGATGCAGCTCGGATCCCGTGTTGCTGTGGCTGTGGTGTAGGCCAGCAGCTGTAGCTCCAATTCAACCTGTAGCCTGGGAACTTCTATATGCCACAGGAATGGCCTGAAAAAAAAAGTAATTCTTTCAAAGGCCTTTTCCATGCACGCTCTCACTAATTAATGTGGACATCCCTTCTCTTTCCATCTCCTGATTGTGCCTTGCAAAGGACAGGGAAGAGCTATTTCATCTATCCAGCTAACTTCTAACCAAGCAAGACCCTAGGGGACCTTCCCAAGACAGGCCCTTGCCCACATCCTCTGTTTCAGCTCCTCTCTGAAGTGTCTAATACGCATTCCTGGGTTGTTTTACAAGTGTAAAAACCCCCACCAAATAGAAAGATGTTGACTACGTGTTGACCATGAGCGCACAGCCCCCAGAGCCCCCTGGAGCCTAAGGACTGATCAAGTTCACCCCCGTGACACCACCTGTCCCCTCACCATCAGCCAGTCAGGGAACAGTGCACCAGCTAATCTCATACCCTGCGACTGCCCCTCCTTCACCTGGCCTTTAAAAATGCTTTGCTGAGGAGTTCCCGTTGTGGCTCAGCAGAAACGAACCTGACTAGTATCCGTGAGGATGCAGGATCGATCCCTGGCCTCACTCAGTGGGTTAAGGATCCAGCGTTGCCATGAGCTATGGTGTACGTCACAGATGCGGCTCAGATCTGGCATTGCTGTGGCTGTGGTGTAGGCCGGCAGCTGTCGCTCTGATTTGACCCCTAGCCTGGGAACCTCCATATGCTGCAGGTTCGGCCCTAAAAAGACCCAAAAAAAAAAAAAAAAAGGCTCTGCTGAAAACCCTTAGCAGAGTTCGGCATTTGAGGGGTCGGTGGGGGGGGAGCATGAGTCACCTGTCTCTCCTGACCCTGCAATAAACCTTTCTCTACTCCACACCCTAACATCTCGATTTGGTTGGCCTCACTGTGCATTGGGCACGCCCACTTGCGCTGATGACAGGATCATCCAATGACCTGCAGACTTGAACTTGCATCAGAACCCCATGAGGGCGTGTTCAACACGTGGATCCTTGGGCCCCACCCCAGAACTTCCTCAACCAGTACCTTCAAGGGTAGGGTCTGGACATCACAACGCCAGGTGCCACGAAGTGTGGTCGGTCCATGGGAAAAACCTACATCCGGACCACTGGAGTGCTTCCTTAAAATGGAGCTTCCTGGCCAGGCCCCAGATCTCCTGAATCCGATTCCTAGGTTAGGGATGATGACGTGATTGGACTAGAGCAATGGTTCTCAAAGTGTGTCCCCCAATTCCCCAGCAGCTTCCTATCCCCTGGGAACTTGTCAGAAATGCACATTGTCCTGGGAACTATGTCTAGTCACTTATGATGGAGCATGATAATGCAAGGAAAAAGAAGGTATGCATGTATGTGTAACTGGGTCACCACGCTGTATAGTAGAAAAAAAATGTATTGGGGAACTAACAATTGAATACAATTAAAAAAAAACTGAAAAAAAAAAAGGAATGCACATTCTTGGTCTCCTAGTCCAGACCTCCTGAATCAGAAACTCGGGGAGTGGAGCTCAATCATTCGAATTTTCACAAGATCCCCACCCCCCAAGGGATGCTGATGCAGGCTCAAGGCAGAGAGCCCCTGTGCTGGGGTGTCACCCCTTCCACAACCTGTCCCTTCAATGCCACTTCAGAATGATTTGGAGCTCTCACCAGTTGCTGCTGGGCATAAAATCAGCTACTGCTGCCTCCTGATGAAATGCCAGCAAAGTTAGACTGACAACATTTGCTGGGACGGGCGCTCTCGAGGATTCCCTTGTGACAGGATGGTCACTATAGCAATAGGGAAGGTGTCATGGGTGAACCAGGTCAGGGTACACAAGGATTGGGTGGAGGTGAATAGGCTTCAGACATAGCTGGAGTCAGAGGAAGCCCCATCTCTTTTTCTGGAAGGGTGTCTAAACTAGGAAAATGGACAAGACCCCAACCGCCCCCCCAGGAGATACCTTATAGACCCCCAAAATCTGTTATTCCTTTGCTCATTCAGGAATCTTGCCATTTTT